>NW_028292579.1:8790216-9115736 GCF_029948245.1 Actinia tenebrosa | reverse complement strand
CTACTAGATTTTCATCAATCCCCGCTAAAAAAAAAAAAAAAAAACTAAAAAATAGAAGAAAAATGACAATTGTAAACATGCCGACCAAAAAAAAACTTTAATCCCCATTCATTGGTATGGAAATACTTTCTCTCTACGTTGATGCCTCATATTATGTGATTAGAGAACTCATAACACATTGTATTTAAAAAAAACTGCCTACCCTCATGCCCTCCTATCACTCTACTGGATATATTTTCTGGAATACAAAATGTACCCTCATTAGCCCCACCCCCTCCCCCTGAAAGATTCAATCCCACCCCCTCTCCATGGATAAGGGAGAGATATTTTGGAACTATGTGTAAATTATTACTCTTCTCATTTGCTCTCTCAATCGCAAACCCTTCTCAAGAAATTCCCAATCCCTCCATGTGAAGATATAATTATTAGTTTACTTGATGTCCCTCCTCCCTAGTCCCCCCTTTGGGCAGGTGGCATGCCCCAGAAACAAATCATTACACATAACTAGAATACCGCATCAACTTAGCTGTTCCAAGCTTGAGGAAAAAAAACCGGGTCAATGAGGTACATGTGGGACTGTTTTATGGGGACATATTTACAAGATAGAAGCTATTATCCCCTATAAACCATTACCACAATGTACTGTAATAAAACTCAATCCAGTTTTCCCCCTCAACCTTGGAAAAGCTAAATACTGACGGCTTATGGGCAATAAAGATATTTGCCAGTCTCGTATGCTGTGTTGCAGAAAACTCGAAAATTAATCTGTGCTAGCAGTTTCTTTGAAAAAATTCCTAATGTTTTAATTACATGGATTCAAAATCCTGAAAGTTTCGATTAACTAAAATAAATCATCAAGCCAAAAATTTGCCTTTCAAATATTACCAAAAAAGTCACAAAAAAATATTGTAATAAGTGAAAGATATATCCAAGTGAGATTTCTCTTTGCTTACTTTTCATCTTTGAGATTTTGAGAAATGTTTCTCTTCGGAAATTCCCCCACAGGGGTCCCAAAATTGGGTTGGAACTAAGAAGCTGTTTGTGAGGCGTAATGCTTCTTCATCATGGTTCATCATTTCTTCCTCTGCAAATTTGTTTCATAGATAAATCAATCAAAAACCATTGTTTTTCTTGTTTGTATTCAGATCACTTAACTATTTTTATTCAAGTTTCATTAATGAGAATATCTAACACCTTAATTGCCCTATTTCACTATGACGTCACACAAAACAATCTATTGTTTTAACGCAAAGGATCATAGTCCTCGGAGGGGGTCAAAATCAAACCAAATTTTGTGAAAATTGTTCTAAAACCGTATCAATCCACGAAGAAGAGGAACGTTAGAATAGCCAGCAAACGCTTAGATATTTTTTAGTATATATAACACATTATATTTCTGAAAACCAGGCCATTTTAGAGTTAAACTGTTTTGCTAGGAGCAAATTTTGTTTTCTATGGATTTGGTTGTGATTCTTATATCCCCCAACATAAAACAAGCAGTGATGAAGTCATAGTGAAATAAGCCAATTAACACCTAGGAAAGGTTTTAAATGAGTACAGAAACATGTAGGTTACTTGCATTTTATCATCATTTACTAGCTACCACTACCAGCATCCCTTGCACACTTTTTTATTAAGTTAATTAGCACCACATTGCCCAATGAATGAGAAAGAAACCTTCACAAAAGCATTTTGGTAGCAGTTAGGTAGTAAATGATGGCCATTATTGCAAATGCCTTATTGCCATTATTTGCATTCAATTTTAACATGGATTTTCTTAATCACTCACTTCAATCTCTTTTTTTTTATTATAAAAATAAAATCATTTTCCTTGACATTTCATCAGTAATTAAATATACATCTGTGTGAGCTTTACCATGGCTTGCCATTAATACAATAAAATGTACCCACATACAGATTAGCTGCTGATATTTGTATACTGTATATTACTTTATACGAAAGGATAAAAATTTGAAATTTAACTAGTTTGGACTACACATATGTCAGATGGGAAACAACAGAAGTTATTGAAATACAATACATATTAAATACTAGAAGTGTTCTGGCAATATACCTCCTTGGCTCGGGTGTAACATTTTTCCTATTGCAGACTGCATTTCATTCCCTAGAGTATTTTATTTTCTTTGTTACACTGTTGTGCTCGGTTGCACATGAGAAGAGTGACATACTGTAAATATGCCTGGATACGACTCAAAAAAAGACTCTTACTTTCAAGGGAATGACACATGGTTTGAAATAGGAAAAGATTATGCATAAGGTAAAGAGGTATTCAGTATACTAAAATGTCAGTTTTAAATGTTAATCAGTATGCATGATCTAGTCATCACTTCACAATGTTTGATCTAACTATACTGTTTTGATTATCTAAGTAAATTGACAGTTTAATTTATGAATAGATTTTTTCATACCTTTGTAAAGACACGCTGTGTAGCTTCATTATATATTTTCATTTTTTTCTCCCGTTCCTTTTGTTTTGCTGCAGCCTGTTCAGCTGAAGTCCTGACTTTGAGTCTGCCATGCTGAATCAGAAGGAATATCATAAGCTCACTCTCATTGATCATTATCAATATTCAATTCAGTCCTAAAAAGTCAAGAATAACTTATGATATCTGCAGAGAAACACTTTGAGACTGCAACAATAGATATGATGTTCCTATGCTCTTGACGTGAACATTAGAGTTCATTTCAGTAAGCTAAATATATCAAAGCCATTTGTCCACAGTAAACAGGCAAACATCCTTGATGCAATGAATAAGTCAAAAGTAACCCTCCAAGCGATATATATCCAGAAATTTTTGATTCAAATTTGTCAAACTTGAATGGCAAATATTTTACCCACTTTTGAACTAAGGATAACATTTCGTTCCAAAGAACTTCTTAATACGATCTTTCAGGAAAATTAATTACTGTTATTTTTGAGCAAATTTGTTGGAGTATTTTCTGTTTGGAATTCTTTTGCTTCACTACAGATGAATGCAAAGAACTAATCTTCTCATTTATAATTAAAATATGGAAATGTCTTCAGAAAAACAAATAAAGATCTTATACCTGAACAAGAGATGATAATACATTTGGATTAAGTTCAGCAAGCTTTGCTGCCCGGCGTTCAGTTGAGCTTTTACTCAACTCTTCGGACGACTCCAATAATTCTTCTCCTCTCGTACGAATAAGTTTTATACCAATGCTGAATCAAAATGTATTGTTTTACTATGCAAAAACGTTAATATTCAATCGATTCAAGACTAATTCTGTGATTTATAAGCTTACCCTGATTTTTCCATGATGTTGTTTCGTTAATCATAAAGACTTAATATTTGAGTTAAGATTCTAGGTTTTGGTGCCGGCTTTTTACATGACAACAGAAAAGACCTTTCTACACAAACAGCCCTGGGTGATTCTGTATTCTCATACATAGAATATGACAAAAACTACACGAACATAAAAATTTCATAGGCAGATGGACCAATAAGCTTAGATATTGCTACCAATTTATGTTATCGGTAAAGACTTGAGGCATGGCACGAAGTACAATTTTTACATTCTTCATTTTTCTTTGAGAAATTTTAAGCGGCTTTGAAATTCCTGATAATTAACCTGCATGTCATAGATCTTAATTACTCTCCAGCAAAGTAAACATGTGTTTAGTCTGGTTTAGTTTGGATAAGAGAGGCGAATATTGACATTTTACTTACCATGTTTTAGGAGTCAAATGCAAAACTTGGGCAAAACCGCAAAAATGATCGCAATATTTGGCTAACAAATATTCCACGAAAAAGGCGCAAAACTGAATTGTGAAATCTCGGTTGTCTCGGCTATAAGGATAAGTGGTCAAATACGTGAAATAGTCTTCGCAAATTGGTTAAACTTGACGATAATCAGATGACTGTAATATTAAATTTCTGTCTCGTTCGCCATTTTGAAATCCGAGAAAAACCTGGGAACTATTCATTGAGTCCGCAATGTTTGTGAGCAGCAGGGACAAAAGCTACTGTCATGGGAGGGGTCGCTGATCTCAGTCGACTTCCGGCAGGATTCCGTTGGTTCTAAAACGAAAAACTGTTCTATAAAGATTTTTCTTATTACTTCTGCTGACAGGATTTTTTGTCTAGTTATTCTAGGTTGAAGTTAAATTGTCGAGATTTATCTTAGTTCTTTTTCTAGCGGTTTTTTAATATGAGCAGTTGGACCCGGAAATACGTCACATCATAAAAGAAAACAAAATTGAATTTAGGGAGGGGAGGGAAGTTTTATTAATTTTACAACATGGAGAACGACTTACTGAAAGAGAGGAAATCTATATAATTTACATTATTTCCTTTATGATAAAGCGTTTTATCTTCCAAGAAGATTCAGAGAGTATAATATACAACTCTCTATCTTAATTTGAAATTTCTTACCATTAATTCTTAGTGGATTGTTTAGGATTTCACTTGCTACACGTCACGTCTCGCTCTAGTCACAGAGCCTTACATCACATCGCTAGCTATGCCACCTAATATTGTACAACAACAACAACGACCAGATACACTAACTGTAATGGGATTATCTGTGGTAAATGTTATCTCTTGGATCTCGTCGGCTGCCATGGTGTTCGGTGGAGTGGTTCCTTATATCCCTCAGTATTGGGATATTTGGAAATCAAAAAATGCGGATGGCTTTTCCATTCATGTTTGTTTAGCTTTGCTTATCGCCAATATTCTTCGTATTCTCTTTTGGTAAGTTCGTATAGAGAGTGAGGTTTCGATGTATTTTCATCATTTTCTTTTTTAGAGGTTTTAAAGTTCACTATCTTAAGATTGGAATCAAGAAAATTGCAGAGTAGATGTGATAAGCTTACATACGATGAATCAAAATCAGATCATGAATTCTGTTTTATAGCGATGATTCATCTGTTCCAATTCAACAAGACTTCCTAAGACTGAAGCATTTAATCATTTAAATATTTTTTACTTGCTCATGAATGTCTTTCTATGTCTATGTCATGCATTTTTGCAACATACTTCTGCCGAACAAAATTTCAAAATTAAACAAATAAACAAAAAATCTACTGTGACAAATCACCATATTATCAGAAACTTAAGGTTAAAGTAAGCGTTAGACTGTGTACCCATGGCAACAGCTATTTCCATTCAACTATCAAGTAGTAATGTTACAAATCAATCATCTTGTCTTTGTAGGTTTGGTCGTCAATTTGAAACCCCATTGCTTTTACAGAGTTTTATAATGATCGTTGCAATGCTTGCCATGCTGCAACTTTGTACGAAGATTAAAAGAGAAACCGACTTGTTGGGAAAAAGAAGATCATTTCTTGGTGAGGCTGAGTAAACCTTTCTCGAATTTGCTTGAGTGACCACGCAACAATGGTTCAAAGTCACGGGTTAAACTTGATAAACGATAAAATAAATGTATGAACACATCAAGTCCAAGCTTGACTTAGAACCATCAAAAGGTCTATTGATCTGATTGGGTCACTACCCTAATGCATTTTTTTGAGGGGGACTAATTAAGTAACATATATGTGTTAAACGACCCCCAAGTACGATGTTTGCATAGAGATGGCTTCATTTAACTACCACTCTTATTCAAGTTTGTATTCTTTGTCTTCTTGACCAGTTAACGTTGAGCCAGAAATGAGATATGACGGAGCTCAAACTAATTTTGCCAGTCTTCTTTACTGGCAACTGACTAACCATTAATTTTAGCCCTGCAATTCTCAAGTACCATTTTTTCATGACAAGCCTATAAGGCCTATTCGATATAAGCAATCCCTGCTGATGTTCTGCGATTGAATCGCAGAACATCAGCAAGGACGACGGATCAAATTATCAAACGGATAGGTCGGATTACCACATTGTAATTCCATAGTGTAGTTTTTTATCCCATTTATCTATCATTGATTTTTCTTCAATAAAAGCTCCTTTTGTCTTCGTGTCAGTGTTTCCGATTGGAAAAAATGATATATAACATGAGTGATCACAAAGAATATGATAATAACAACAGCAAGCAAAGCTTACGTAGAATGAAGGTAGAATATGGTCGATGACTTAGCTGTCAAAAAAAGGGTTCTCTTTAGCAGGTAATTAACCTGCTGTGCAGTTCAAATAGGCCTTAAGTTTGTCATCCATGGGAGGGAGGGAGGAAAACCTGAAGAATCTAGAAAAAAACGTTTTGGTTTAATAGGGAGAGGACAACACATCAAACAAATGCTATTCAAATGTGCCACCCACAGGATGCAATTGATCCAGTGATCTGCTTCTCCATTCTTGGCATTTTGTATGAATTTTCTCACATTTCTCCATATATCCATTTCATTCCCATTGAATTCTTATCTTTGATTTTCCCTCCACAGATTTCAACGTAGACCATTTCTGGAATTGGACTCATTTTTCAGACTATGTGTTATGTTTGTGTATATTTGTGGCTCTCAGTGGTTATGTTACGTATTTATGTCTGGAATCGTTCATCTATATAGAGACCATTGGCTTCTTAGCTGTCTTTACTGAAGCCCTGTTAGGCGCCCCTCAGTTTTATCAAAACCATCAAAAGAAATCTACTATAGGAATGAGGTAAGGGAGATGGTGTAGTTCCAGAAATTATACATACACCCCACAGAAGAATTTTTTTCAGACCCCCCCCCCCCCCCCCCCCACTTCCCCTTCCCCCAAAAATTCCAATTTTCTTCCATACAAACTCTGTAATTTTGTATTTTCTCTGACCCCATGTACCCTCTCAGAATAATATATTTTCACAGAATAATTTTATTCAGACCCCCCCCCCCCACTTCCCCTTCACCCAAAAATTCCAATTTTGTTCCATACAAACTCTGTAATTTTGTATTTTCTATGACCCCATGCACTCTCTCAGAATTTCCAAATTTCTCTGTGGGGGAGGGGGTATTGATAATTCCTGGAGCTACACATTGGATTATAGTTTTGTTTTGAGATTTGATGGTCACTGTCAAAAGTGTTACAGGCAAATTTATGTGTGAGCAAGGCAATTTTGAGCAAAAGGCCAAAATTTTGTTCATTTCCATTTTTGCCAGATATTTAAAATAATGTTTCCACCTATGATTCTTTTGACAGCGATCATCACAGACATCATTTTTAGTCCCTATCATTACCAAGCTAATACAGTACCACTGCCCCACTACCACCACCCTCATAAAAAATGAAGGTTCTCCTAGTAACTTAGATCAGTAGGTGTAATAAATGCAAACCCATTTTGAAAAATCACCATAATCACCATTCAGGTCTATTATTTTTAAAACACAGGTGGTGTGTGCTGGTAATAGAAGCTTTGCACCATCATGTGATGATATCCATAAAAGGAGGCACAATGAAAGTCTTTTTCTCTTGGGAAACTGATTTTTTTCTCATATAAATCAGATTAGACCAGATTGGATTGTTCCTGCCTCCTGAACACCATCACCATCATATTTTTCTCCTGTTTCTTCTTTGGTTCCCCCCTCCCCCCCAAAAAAGCTTCACAAATCGCTCTTCTAAATCTCTGTTTTGCAAAGAGGGGCCACAGGTTTGTTAGTTTATTCATAATTATCTTTTTGCTTTTAGTGTGAAGATGGTTGTCATGTGGTTATCAGGAGACTCATTCAAGACATGTTACTTCATTGTCAAGAATGCACCAATACAGTTCTGCATTTGCGGCATGCTCCAAATATTAATAGACATTTCCATCCTTATTCAGGTTTATACATACAGTTCTGAGGCAAGCAGACACATGAAATAGCCTGGCTGGTATTCAAACGATTCTTTATTTGCAGCTTACTTTTAGTAGATTATATTTCAGAAATATATTCTTTAATTTTATAAACACATTAGTCCCTTTTCCCATTAGGTAAAATGCTGCCATGTTTTATGAATGAAGACAGCCTATCTTAAAAGCAAATCATTTGCAAAAGTCAGCTGTAATGTAAAAGAATGTGGAGCTTGAACAATATTGTTTTGAAATCCCAAAGGCTTTTAATGATATTAGACGGCGAGCATTCCAACTTTTCTGTTTGTACTCGGTAAAGACAGGGTTCCTACTCTTCCTCTCCCTACCCCCCGACTAACTCGCTTCCAATCTCCGAGTGTCCACTGGAATCCTAAAGACTTGAAGAAGCTGATCCCTACATCTTCAGAGGCGGATCCAGGAATTTTATAAAGGGGGCGATTATTACATATAAATTCGAGGAAAAGTGGGGTGACTGTTACTAACAATATACTGAGAAATTTGAGTAATAGGGGGAGACTTATTGTCACCTCTTTTACTACCCCTAGATCTGTCCCTGGTCTTAAGGTTGCTTAAAGTCAAAGCTGACTGTATTAGAGAGGGCCATGATAGTGACTTTTGTTAGATGTGTAGATGTGTTGATAGTGACTTTTCTTCACCCATGAAAGAAGAGTGGTAAACGTAATACATAGTAGTAGATGTAAATTCCATTGTCTTCTTTTATTTTACTTTCACTAATTACCTTTTACAACTTTAAGTAAAATAACTTTAATGTATTAAAACTAACACTAAAATATGTAAAATCCTTTAGGCTGATTGAAAGGCTTAATTATAATGAAAGTGCAGACCTCTTTTTTCCCCTTTTCTTCTTTCTTCACCCTCAGCTTCATCTTGCTCTTCCTTTTCCCTTTCTTCCTCTCTCTCTCTCTCTCTTCCATTCTTTTCTTCTTCCCAGTTTTCCTACCATTCCTTTATCCATCGTCTTTTCGTTGCTTTGGTTCTTTTTCCTTTCTTAGTATAGAGAAAATACTAATCAGAGACCAGTCCCAAGGATTTGAGGTGGACAGGAATCTATTATCAATGTAGTATTAGGTCACATTGTCTAAAAATTGACATTAAAGTTTTAAGTGATTTTGAGTTCTATAATGATTAATCTGCAGTACCAATTATTACGTTACAAAATTTGGGAAAATTAATACGAAGTATTCAAATGATACATAAAGAATTTCTAATCAAATACTTTATATGATTTATATTCTATCAACTTTTTAGCATTTTTAGCACTATTAACAAATCTAGTCCACTTGGAGTGCAAACAATATAACCGTGAAACAGTAATACTAAATAGCACAATTTCATGCAAATTCCATTGTTTTCTGTTGTTTAATTAGCACTATTTTGCACTATTTAGTAATTAGTGTTTCACAGATTAATTGTTTGCACTCTAAATGACAAAAGTTAAACCTTTTATGTGTGGCAAAGTCTGCCTGTTACTTTTGGTTATTAGAAAAATTAACAACAAATAGAAAAAGATAGTTTGTGCAACATCAATGTTTAAGGTAATTACCTTGTTTTCCACTGCACATTTTGCTGTGCATAGGACCAAAAAGCATGGAACTTACATAATTTAGCCATTTAATAGTGTTTTTTATAAACCCATGAAATACACTTTAGCTTAGTACTATCATACTGTTTTTGTTTCCAATTGAGTTCATCTTTCTTTCAACATTTTTCTTAGGATGGTTCATGTACTGTTTAATAAACGAGCAGGAGTGTTTTATCGGGTATAAAACACGAGGCGCAGCCGAGTGGTTTTAGACCAGATAAAACACTACTGCTCGTTTATTAAACGGCTTTAAAAACTCATGATGTATGTTGTCGTATTGTACCGAATTCTTTAGGAAATGAACCAAGTTTGATAGAGAAAATCCAAGTTAAAGTTTATGCAAATGAAGACGAATCTATATCAGATATAAAGCCTCCTTCATGGTCATGATTTCTATTGTGTTTCCTTCATGAAGTATTCATGAGTTTTCTTAATGTTCTTAGAAAAACGTTGAAATAAAGGTCATAGGCACTAGCTATACATTAGCATTTTATGCTTTAAAGAGAATATATACTGTATACCTACAGATTTAAAATTATGCAAGCAAAACGTTCTTTCATTTACAATTACTTTTTACAATGGCGATAGAACTAGTTTACTAGACTAGAAGTACAGTTTTCTTTCACACTTGAACTTCAATTGAAATCTTTTTCTGCAACTAACTTCACGCGCAAATATCACAAGGATAATCTTCATCATCAATATCATTATTGAATTATTAATATTCTTTCTACTTGACAAACTGCACAGCATAATTAGCCATGCAGACTAATATCTGACCATCATTCAACGCTGCGATAGAAACAGGATTGTAGATATTATCCTCGGTGACTGTCTTGCCAGCAAAACGACCATCCAGGGTGAATTTCTGGACACGATTATTACCAGAATCACACACTAGTAGATGATGGTCATTATCAATAGCCAGGCCCGATGGTCTACTCAGCTGACCATCATCACTGCCGTATCCACCAATCGTCGATATTCTAGTCAGTACTTTACCTTTCTTCTCAAATACATGAATAACATGATTATAATGATCACTTACGTAAAACCGTCCATCATGTGTTATCACGTCAACCGGATCAAAGTTGTCCTTTCTTGTCAAACCAAACTGATATTTATAATCGCCATCTCTTGTGAAGACACGAACACGATGATTGTCACGATCACACACAATGATGTTACTATCGTCATCAACGTGTACTCCATATGGATAAGAAAACTCGTTATGTATGGCACCTTGGTTACTGAAAGTTTTGAACAAATTCCCTGTTATAGTGTTAACTATACATATTCTTCGATTATCTTTGTCTGCTATGACTAAATCTGTATCATTCAGGAATGCTAAACTGTCGGGACCAAGACCATGTTCCTGCACACTATCTTTACAATCATAACTGAGTATGAGATCTCCATTAGTCTTAAATATGTGGACTTTGCAATAAGATCTTGAAGGGTCATAGGACGTATTGGTAACTCCTATAGCGAGCCTGCTGTTGTCCCTGTTCACTGCTATCATACCTGTTAAACAATTGTAAGTATCCGACACATCTTTTATTTGAAACCCTTGTGTTACTCTCATCTGTTGAGGCTTCACATTAGATACATGATTCTCATTCACTTGAACCTCTGCTGTCAGTTGACTATCTACTTCTACTTTTCCTTCTATTTCCACGTCATCGTCATCTGTTTCAGAATGCGTTTGTATTTCTCCAAGACCTGTATTTACTTGTTGCACCAGCTCTTGGTTAGGAATAAAGACAATTCTTGATGACAGTGGAATTGGGTTGAAGATGAATTTCTCCGAGCACTGTGTCTCTTGAATCTTCATCATTTCACTTGCCAGTCCTTTTTCCATCATATTCCTGATGTATTCCTCGACTGCTGGAATATGGGGAATTATATTCAAGTTTGTTGTGGCTGTGCCGAACTTCTCGTCTATTTGTCTCAGTAGTTCTCGTTCATTTTCTTGTAGAATTTGGATCATTTTCTTGGTCTTTTCTTTCACTTCATGTCTTGCTTTTTCTCCTTGTTGTTTGATAGTTTTAGCGATTTTTTCTTGTTGCTGTTGTTCCTTTTCATCTAATTTCAACTGCTCTAGTACTTGCAGATGCTTTGACAATACATCTTTCTTGATCGAAGCAAACTTATCTAATGACATCGTCTTATGATCCTTGTGATCGTGTTTCCAGCATGTCACACAAATCATGTCATCACAGTCTTCACAGAATGACTCTAGCCTGTGCTGAGGGTGACTTTTACAAGGATTTTCTCTTGTTGTTATGAACTCAATATCTTCTTTCTTCAAATCAGCCAGGCAAACGACCTTGTGATCTTTGATGAAGTAAGAATGGTTCTTCTTGCATTCTTGACACAGTGAATGATCGCATTCAAAACAATACCAAGATGCTGGAGAATGACTCTCAGAAACAGAGCAAACCTTTTCTCCCTTTGCCAACGCCAGACCCTTCAAGATTCTTGAATGCAGTGAACTTGGCTGTAGATCTTCCACGCTGTTTGGTTCTGGAAGATGAATTTGTGATTTGCATCGAGGACACTTGAAGACGTTGACTTGGTCGATGAGCTCGGCGTGACTTCCGACGCAAGGCTTACAAAATGTATGGAAACATGGAAGAATCTTCGGTTCTGTAAGTGTATCATTACACAAGGAGCATTGGACGTGCTTCTTCAGATCTTCCAGGAAAGATTCCATGTTTATTAAGGGAGTTATCTAAAGACGCGTCTTTCGTCTGTCGAGCAGATGTTTCTTTCCTAGAAATAGTGTCATGCTAATGAGAGCGGAAACGCAATGATACGTCACAAATGGCAGCCATAATAGCATCTAAAATAGGTTTTGGGTCATGCAACGTGGCCCGCCATATAGAATTTATTCGCTCTCATTCTCTATATCGATTCATAGGGTTAAAGTCATATTTGGATGTATAGCGGTATTAGATCAAGCCTTATGAAGAGTCTACGGTCACTTGACACTCATAATAACATTAACATCAGGCCACCGGAAACGGTGACATGAGGTCATCTGATATTCTCGAACAATCGTTGACTCACGAGGAACACACGTTCATATTGTTACCGTTCTTTTATATCATTTATAAGCATTTAGGACCTGATTACTTCTTTGTTGTAAGTACTTTATGATTCAATGGGACTATTATAGCATGTTAATCACGAATTACCATTTATATATCATGTATTTGTAATCATTATTTTGTAGAATCACTTCTGCATCGTCATCGTAATAAAATAGACAATACGAGCATCGAGGGGTAATTCTTCATGCAGAAGTGATCAAACAAAACCAAAATAGTAACTATGGTCATAATAAGTTGCTCTGTCCCGTCGTGTGACTTCAAAACGGCCGATGGCTCAGAAGAATTGGTCATCGCCATACTAAAGAACCACAACCTAGCACATCAAACCAATCAAGCGACGGCCGCTGTACCAGCGCCCACGCCAAGCGTACGTGCCCCGTCCCTTGATCGACCAAAAATTGATGTCGGCATATCGACAGAAGAATGGAACATTTTTGTGAGAAGATGGAACGTCTTCCGCACTGGCTCAGCCATCAACGAGGCCACAGCACCGGCCCAGCTGTTCCAGTGCGCAGGTCCCCAATTGGGAGATAACATCCTCAAAACGAATCCAACCGCCACCTCTGGCACTTTGGAGCAGTTACTAGACACGATGCGCTCCCTAGCAGTCATTCCTGTGGCAACCGGCGTATTGAGAACTGAACTACTTCAGCTTCGACAAGAGCGCGACGAACCATTTCGCTCCTTTGCCGCCAGAGTCAGAGGAAAGGCAGAAACATGCGAATTCTCCTCAAAATGCGAATGTGGAAAAGACGTCGATTACACGCCTCACATGTCACGTGACGTCCTCCTAAATGGGATCGCCGACCCAGATATACGCCGCGAGATCCTGGGAACCAAAAAAATTATCCAAACACCAGTGAACGAGGTAATCTCACTCGTCGAGAGCAAAGAAAAGGCCCGCAATGCGTTACCGTCATCTAGCCTATCAGCCATGTCGTCGTTCCGTCGCCAACAGAACCCACGAACTGACACCCCGGCCACAACTCCACCACCGGTACCATCTCCCACAGACCAGTGTAAAGAGGCTACATGTCCGGACTGCCAACAAAGGTTCAAAATATACACGGTAGGAGCAAGGGGCTGGAACACCAAGCCCCATCAGGTCTGCATCACCTGCTATCGAAACCGTCGCCGCAGCAAACGCACGCGAGGAACGCCCTCAGCCTCGACATCCGCAGTCCACGCCAGCCAAGACCCCGAACAGATCTCTCAGATGGCGGCACTCCATCAACATCCAGTCCGCCCTACACGACCAAAGCGTCGACAAAGGAAACGGCGAAGGACGACACACAGTTCCACCGACAACCACGCGCCGATTGCACTCGACCATCATATCTTCTCAAAGGGTGAATGGCGCCGGGCACGCCTCCAAGCTCATCCCACGATCAGCATCAAGATCAACGCCGATTCCCCAGCAACCGATACCAGCAGCAGTCAAGGGAGTACGTACACACCTCAAGCTGAAGTATCAGCCGTCGCCGATACCGGAGCACAGTCAGACCTATGGTCCCTAACAGACTTCCTGGCCAGCGGATTCTCGCGGGACATGCTAACCCCCGTCAGCCTCAGTCTATCGGCAGCCAACCGTTCACCGATCCCCATAGAGGGTGCTTTCTTTGCCAAACTTACCAGCAGGAATAGCACCGGAAGAGAGGTAACATGCCGCTCTATGGTATACGTCAGCAGCGCAGTGAACACCATGTATCTATCATGTGAAACGCTATTCAACCTAGCAATCTTGCCACAAGATTTCCCAGCAAGTGCCCGCAGCTCACATGTAAAATCCACGAGCCAAAACACAGACGCAGCCAGCCACGCCTCAGATGACGCATGCTCATGCCCTCGTAGAGCAACAGCCCCCAGCCGACCGTCGGAACTGCCGTTCCCATGCACACCTGAAAACAATGGAAAGATGAAAGCTTGGCTCTTGGACAGATATGCCTCATCCACTTTCAACACATGCCCTCACCAAACCTTGCCACGTATGGAAGGACCAGCAATAGAGATTCACGTTGACCCCAACGCAACTCCAAAGGCCTGCCACACCGCAGCTACTATACCCATCCACTGGCAGCAACAGGTGTACGACGACCTCATTCGCGACGAAGCTCTCGGTGTCATCGAAAGAGTGCCATATGGCGAGCCTGTCACATGGTGCCACAGAATGGTCGTCACTAGAAAACATGATGGTTCACCTCGCCGCACTGTCGACCTGTCACCACTGAATAAATTCTGCCAACGTGAAACATTTGCTACCGAATCGCTCTTCCACCTTGCACGCCGGGTACCCAAGGACAGTTGGAAAACGGTCACCGATGCCTGGAATGGCTACCACAGTGTCCCTCTACGGCAATCTGACCGCCATCTAACAACGTTCATCACACCCTTTGGGCGCTGGCGCTACACGAGAGCACCACAGGGATTCCTCTCATCTGGTGACGGATACAACCGTCGCTTCGATGCCATCCTCTCTAGCTTCGACCGCAAGGAACGCTGTGTCGATGACTTGATACACCACGATGCTACCTTGGAGCAGCACTGGTGGCGGACCATCGACTTGCTTTCACATCTGAGCCAAACCGGAGTCGTATTGAACCCAGACAAGTTCCAATTCGCCAGCAAATGCGTTGACTTTGCAGGCTTCAGGATCTCTGACTCTACCATCGAGCCGCTACCGAAGTACCTGGACGCCATTCGGGACTTTCCCTCGCCCTCTTCTACTACAGACATCAGGAGCTGGTTTGGGCTCGTGAACCAAGTAGCCAATTATGCACAACTACGTGACACAATGTCCCCATTCAAGCCATTCCTCAGCCCTCGGTGCAAGTTCTCATGGTCTACAGAACTTGAGGACGCCTTCCAAGCCTCCAAACAGGCCATAGTCGATGCCATCCGCAAAGGGGTCGAGATATTCGACATACAGCGTCGTACCTGCCTGCGTCCTGACTGGTCCAAACGTGGGATTGGGTACTTCCTACTCCAGCAACATTGCGACTGCCCGTCCGGAATACCCGACTGCTGCCCAGGAGGATGGAGGATCACCCTAGCGGGATCACGCTTCCTATCCCCTGCAGAGCAACGCTATGCAGCCATCGAAGGTGAAGCCCTCGCTGTCGCATGGGGCCTCGAGCAGACCCGCTACTTTACACAGGGATGTGACAACCTCGTGGTAGTAACTGACCACAGGCCACTGACCAAAATCCTTGGCGACCGCACGCTCGACGAGATAACTAACTCGCGGCTCTTCAGACTCAAACAGCGAACGCTCCCATGGCGCTTTGACATTGTGCATCTACCAGGCAAGCTAAACCACGCAGCCGACGCAACCTCACGACACCCATCGCCATCGGAATCATACAGCTCACCAGACAAACAAGAGTCGATGTTGATGGCCTCAATCCGCAGTGAAGCAATACAACTTGGCATGATCTCATGGGCGCACATAGCACAACACACGGCCACCGACTCGTCACTCAGCCGCCTGCTCAACATCATCGAGCAAGGTCATCAAGCGTCCTATCAAACCGATCCTGAGCTTGCAGCCTTCTGGCCACTGCGCGAGTCCCTCTATGTGAAACATGGTGTTCTCATGTACCAGGACCGGGTTGTGATCCCCACATCCCTTCGCCCACAAGTCTTACAGCATCTCCACGCAGCACACCAGGGTACCTCGACTATGGAACAACGCGCCCGCATGATCGTCTACTGGCCCGGAATGACAAAGGACATAAAGTCAACCAGAGACAGATGCGTGGATTGTAATAGAAACGCACCCTCACAGGCGTCACCACCGCCCATACTATCACAACCGCCCTCAACCCCATTTGAAGCAGTGTTCGCAGACTTCTTCACCTACGGAGGCCAACACTACCTTGTGGTGGGAGATCGCCTGTCAGGTTGGGTGGAGATATTTGGCTCACCTTCCAGCACCAACCTCGCAGGTGCCAATGGTCTGATCCGCCATCTTCGATCATTCTTCGCTACCTTTGGAGTACCCGAAGAAATCTCTAGCGATGGGGGACCGGAATTTACAGCAGGATGCACAGAAGTCTTTCTGCGCCACTGGGGTATACAGCACCGCCTCTCCTCTGCTCACTTTCCCCAGTCCAACGGCAGAGCGGAAGTAGCCGTCAAGACCGCAAAACGTCTTTTGATGTCTAACACAGGGCCATCTGGGAACTTAAACCATGACCGCTTCCTGCAAGCCATGCTACAGCTGCGAAATACGCCCGACCCAGACTGCAGCCTCTCACCAGCAGAAATTGTCTTTGGACGTCCACTACGCGACACCCTATCCTTCGCCAACCGATTGGAGAAGTACTCAAATCCTAATATTCGACCACTCTGGCGCGAGGCATGGACAGCAAAGGAGGAGGCCCTGCGCACCAGGATGTCACGATCAACAGAATCTCTCAAAGCGCACTCTCGGCCTATACGCCCACTATCGGTCGGCGACAAGGTCTTCCTTCAGAATCAACAAGGACCTCACCCAACCAAATGGGACCGCTCTGGCACTATAGTCGAAACAAGGACACATGACCAGTACATGGTAAAAGTGGATGGCTCGGGACGACTAACGCTACGAAACCGTCGCTTCCTCCGTGCATACACGCCTGCAACACCACGAATCGTCACAGAGCCTTCCCCACACAGACAACAAGACAAAGAGTCAGCTGAACCAAAACCAATTCCACCCGCTCAGCCGTTACACAACACTGCAGCACCCCAGGAAATTCAGCAAGACCAAGATCCACCCCCCCTCATTGAGAACAAAGCTCACGCACCATCAGACGAAGAGGCCGCCTCACCCGTGACCCCAAGTGTCGACCCATCCCCGGAACCATCACCACATCAACCAGATCAGCAGACACCAATTCACCGCCCTCGACGAAACTGTGGCCCACCCAAACGGTACGAGCCTGAATCTGGCAACTGGATCCAGCACTCAGCCTGCTCATCCACAATGCCTTATGGACTCCCAGTCTTGGGGGGGGATGAAGAGTCTACGGTCACTTGACACTCATAATAACATTAATATCAGGCCACCGGAAACGGTGACATGAGGTCATCTGATATTCTCGAACAATCGTTGACTCACGAGGAACACACGTTCATATTGTTACCGTTCTTTTATATCATTTATAAGCATTTAGGACCTGATTACTTCTTTGTTGTAAGTACTTTATGATTCAATGGGACTATTATAGCATGTTAATCACGAATTACCATTTATATATCATGTATTTGTAATCATTATTTTGTAGAATCACTTCTGCATCGTCATCGTAATAAAATAGACAATACGAGCATCGAGGGGTAATTCTTCACCTTAACATAAATACATACCAACGTACTTCAAGAATAATTAAAATACAAATGTTTCATGTGTAAAGAATAGCCCAGCAACACCGCAATAGGCGGGTTTTATCTAAAGGTAACGGTAGTACAACAGTTTCATATAACAGGTATTTATGACAAATAACTAGAAAAAACGCTAATTATAAAGAAACATTCTTTGGAGATCCTCTTAGGAGGACTGAGACCATATTCCATTTATAGAATTAAAGTTGTTTTCTACGTAGAGATATATATTTGTGATGACGATGATAGAGAGTTGCTTTGAAAGAGGGTATTCGGTGATTTCTCTTAGACGATTTCATCAATCAAAACTCCACAGATCTGGTGTCCATCTCGGGGAGAACAGCTGTTTGTGGCATTATACTGTTTCTTAGTCTTACTGGTTTTCTATCGATCAAACTCAATACAACTAGACTAGTTTGGCTTCCGATTTAGAGCTGAACCAACGGACAGATGTCTGTCCCAGATACAATAGACGGTTTGTGACTTTTCTCATAATTGCTTGACATTCTTGTTGGTTTAGAGGCTTTGCACCATCACGTGATGGCAGCCATGACTGGAGGCATCTAATCTGATATGCATGAGAAATAATTCAGTTTCCCAGGGGAAAGATACCCTATTGTTGTGCCTCCTGTTATGGCTGCCATCACTGTGGTGGTGTAAAGTCTCTATATGGTTACTGTCAATCAAAACTCAAAATATCTCTAATCAGTAGTCCATGTCTTCATTTTCAGAATCCGAGCTACTTGAATCACTGGTGTCCATCTCGGGTACAATGGCTTGTTTGTGGCTTTTCTTGTCTTGGTTTGGTGTTTTTGGTGCTTCTGGGTTTTGGTCATCCTTTGCTGTGTCCTCTTCGTCTTCTGACGTGGACCATTCCCAACGATCAAGGTCGATTTTGAGAAAGGCAAACTGTGAGGAAAAATGAACGAAGATTTATCAAGAAACAGAAAGAAAGGAAGAAAAAAAGAGGAAGAGAATGGAAGGAAGGAAGGAAGGAAGGAAGGAAGGAAGGAAGGAAGGAAGGAAGGAAGGAGGGAAGGAAGGAGGGAGGGAGGGAGGGAGGGAGGGAGGGAGGAAGGGAGGGAGGTAGGGAGGGAGGAAGGAAGGAATCGTAATTCAAGACAGAAAGAAAAAAAAGGACACTGATGCAAATTAAGTCGCTCAGTACTTGGCATAATTTCTTTTCTTTCCCCTGAAGAGGATCGATTCATAGATCGAAACGTCGGGACTGCTTTAGTTTTTTGAAATAAACTTTTACCTTTTTCCAACCTCGTTCCCAGGCCTCGTTCCCAGGGCTCTCTCACGCAGAGGAGAGAAGACCCTGCCGTTGGCTGGTCAAATAGAGGGTTTGATTGGTTTATTGGGCACGCCTGAGCGAGAAATATAATGACAGATTTAAACAAAATGTAGGTAAGACTGGAAGTAATAATACGAAAATAGCGCTGAAAATCTCAGAAAGGCTTGCTATTTAAATGAAATTTTGTTATCTAAATGTAATCTCGTACGTCCAAAAGTGATGGAGGAAGGAGAAACGCCAAAGAAAGTTTACTACAGACAGGAAGAAAAAAGATCATCATCCATATCTGTTTGTAGTCCGTGTGGGAATAAAGTCGAAAGTCGCCACTTACTACGAGTTTTTGGTAAATCTGAACTTACAAAAGAAATAGCGACCAAAGTGTTGTTTAACTACTTGTGGTGTAAGAATCGAAGAAGCCGATTCCGTTCATGATATCCCTCGTTATATGACACAATATTTGGTTTATGTAGGTAACGTCCAGATTTTGAGAAATTATGCGACAACTAAAAAGGGCACCATATCAAAATAAAACCAATGAAAAGTCTGATCTTGATAAAACTTATATTAAAATAAATTTTATTTTATTAACTATGTCTCTGGAAAAATAATGATTGCAGTCCTTCTACAACGCGAGATACAGCGGATTCAGTTCAGGTGGTTGTGAGTTTTGGAAGACTGGTTGTCCGCATTTTCTTTTGATTTTCTTTTGTGTTTTGGCGGTGTATTACAATTTATTACACCTTAGTTATTACACTTTGTTTCACGGGTTTTTGAAAACCACTCTAAACCCATGAAATACACTTTAGCTTAGTTAGTACTATCACAATCTGTTTTTGTTTCATCTGACTATAACATTAGTACACTTTGTTTCATGGGTTTATGAAAAAAACTCTATACCAAGTAATCTAGTAGTTATATTCAAAACTAAAGTCTACTTTTTTCCCTTTTTTGAGTTGAAAAATTAACTGTGGTTTTTGTAAAACTCACTCCAGTATTACCTTAACTTGGAAAACTGAATTTGGGACTATTTTGCACGGTTTTTTTCAAACTGAAATATGGAAAACGAGAATGGTGACGCCTATGTTTTTCATCAATCATAGTCATCAAATTACTCTGATAGATTTAGTAGTCAAGCTTATTAGTAGTAAACTTCTAATATTATTATATGTACGACTCGTTGTAAAAAAAAGTACTTTAAACATGGCTTTTAAATTACAACTTTTGGTTACTAGTACATCTCGCTATAAATTGATATATTTGAAGAGCATCTAGGCAGGGATTTATTGCAGTTTCTAAATGTCCATTACATAAGTAATATACATGCAAAGCGTAAAAGTGCTATTTACTTACTGCTGACTCTATTGTTGACCAATCATAGCACAGCATTTTTAAGGTAATTAAAATGGTTGTCTTGGAAACATTTGGTCTAAACTTTTTACATCAAGAAAAATGTCTTGCTCCTTTAACGTCATTAGCACAGTCTCTGCTATTGCTCGATCATATTTTGAAATCTTGCTAAATTCGCATTTTTGAACGCTCGCGGAAAAAGATAGAATAAAATAAAAAAATTAAAGTAGAAAAAAACGTCAGCACCAGGAACATTTTTTCAACATATTTCTTAGAATGGTTCATATTTTCATAGAAAAACGTTGATATAAAGGTCATAGGCACTATATATGTTAGCATTTTATGCTTTAAAGAGAATACATACTGTATGCCTACAGGTTTAAACTTATGGCAAGCAAAACGTTCTTTCATTTACAATTTCTCTTTACGATGGCGATAGAAGCTAAGTACATAGAGGATACATGGGCGCGCGGAGATACGATTTTACCTTCGAGTAAATTGAACACGAGAAGATAAAATTCGTATCTCCAAGCGGCCATGTAATGTTCTGTTTATTATATAAATATCGATGAAACTTAATTAAAACAAAAGCTCAAAAAATTTTATTATTAAATACGTTACTATGTCAACAACGATATCTTCACGTGTGAAAGATATGGTATCTTCCACTGGTGAAAGATATCAAGTTTTCGACACTAGAGAAAACCTGGTATTTCATCGATATCTATATAATAAAGTTTTCTCTCCCACTTTAACTTCAATTGAAATCCTTTTCTGCATGCAACTAACTTCATGCGCTAATATATCACAAGGATCATCATCATCATCAATATTGTTATTGGATTATCAAATTTCTACTTCACAAACCACACACCAGAAGACGTACAGACCAATATCTGTCCATCATTCAACACTGCCATAGATACAGGATTCTTGATTTCATCAACTGACTTGCCAGCAAAACGGCCATCCAGGGTGAATTTCTGGACACGATTATTACCAGAATCACACACTAGTAGATGATGGTCATTATCAATAGCCAGGCCCCATGGTCTACTCAGCTGACCATCATTACTGCCGTATCCACCAATCGTCGATATTCTAGTCGGTACTTTACCTTCTCAAATACGTGAATAACATGATTATAATGATCACTGACGTAAAACAGTCCATCATGCGTTATCACATCAATCGGATCAAAGTTGTCCTTTCTTGTCAAACCAAACTGATATTGATAGTCACAGTCTCTTGAGAAGACTTGAACAAGATGATTATCACGATCACACACAATGATGTTATCATCGTCATCAACGTGTACTCCATTTGGATAAAAATACTCGTCATATACGCTACGTTCGTTACCGAAAGTTTTGATCAAATTCCCTGTTAAAGTGTTGACTACACCTATTCTATGATTTCCCCAGTCTGCTATGACTAAATCTGTATCATTCAGGAATGCTAAATTGTCGGGACCATGAAAATGACAATGTTCCTCTACACTCTCTTCACAATCATAACTCAGTATGAGATCTCCATTAGTCTTAAATACGTGGACGTTGCAGTCTGTAATAGTTGATAGCTGATAGTCACTGGAGTTGAAAGAAGTTTCACAGTTGTCTTCATCTTGTACAGATCTAGCGCCTATAGCGAGCCTGCTGTTGTCCCTGTTCACTGCTATCATACCTGTTAAACAATTGTGAGTATCAGGCACACCTTTCATTTCAAACAATCCTGTTACTCTCATCTGTGGAGGCTTCACATTAGATACATGATTATCATTCACTTGAACCTCTGCTGTCAGTTGACTATCTACTTCTACTTTTCCTTCTATTTCCACGTCATCGTCATCTGTTTCTGAATGCGTCTGTATTTCTCCTAGACCTTTTTTCCTATTTGTTGCACCAGCTCTTGGTTAGGAATAAAGACAATTCTTGATAACAGTGGAATTGGGTTAAAGATGAATTTCTCCAAACATTGTGTCTCTTGAATGTTGATCATTTCACTTGCCAGTCCTTTTTCGATCATATTCTTGATGTATTCCTCGACTGCTGGAATATGGGGAATTATATTCAAGTTTGTTGTGGCTGTGTCGAACTTCTCATCTATTTGTCTGAGTAGTTCTCGTTCATTTTCTTGTAGGATTTGGATCATTTTCTTGGTCTTTTCCTTCACTTCATGTCTTGCTTTTTCTCCTCGTTATTTGATAGTTTTAGCGATTTTTTCTTGTTGCTGTTGTTCCTTTTCATCTAATTTCAACTGCTCTAGCACTTGCAGATGCTTTGACAATACATCTTTCTTGATCGAAGCAAACTTATCTAATGACATCGTCTTATGATCCTTGTGATTATGTTTCCAGCATGCCACACAAATCATGTCATCACAGTCTTCACAGAATGACTAGCCTGTGATGAGGGTGACTTTTACAAGGATTTTCTCTCGTTATTATGAACTCAATATCTTCTTTCTTCAAATCAGCAAGACGATCGACCTTGTGATCTTTGGTAAACTCTGAATGGTTCTTCTTGCATTCTTCGCACATCGAGCGATCACAGTCAAAACAATACCAAGAAGCTGAGGAATGACTCTTAGAAACAGAACAAACCTTTTCTCCTTCTACCAACGCCAGACCCTTCAAGATTCTTGAATGCAGTGAACTTGGCTGTAGATCTTCCACGCTGCTTGGTTCTGGTAGAGGAGTTTGTGATTTACATCGAGGACACTTGAAGACGTTGACTTGGTCGATCAGCTCGGCGTGTCTTTTGATGCACGGCTTACAAAATGTATGGAAGCATGGAAGAACCTTAGGTTCAGTGAATGTATCATTACACAAGGAGCAATAGACGTCCTTCTTCAGATTAACGAGGAGAGATTCCATCTTTTCTTGAGGGATGGAGCTGTCGACTTCTCGACCCGTCTACTACAGCAGTATGGAGCAGGCGTTCCTGGTTATTGATGAAGAGGATTGGGGCGAAGCAAAGGCAGCCCAAGCTCAGTTTTAAGGGGGATAAATGAAATTTGCATAAAAATATTATTCTGGATTTACCAAGTGGTTTGATCTGTTGTATTATTACTATTTTTAATTAAATTTCAAAAGCTACAAAACAAAGCAGGTAGAGTTTTTACCATTCCATGTTTACAGAAGGTGTCAGTGTTACCTCATATTCACTGAGAGATCTACTAGCTATTCCATTCTAAGCCCAGCATCATCTCAAAAACAGCTTTGGTTACAGTGGTGCGGTAATTTGTAATAGTCTTCCGGCAAGCAAGCACTCTAAATGGTTTTAAAGCGGCCTGCAGTAAGATTTTCAGATATTTTATGATATATAGTTAATAGTAGGGGCCCAGTTAAGCACGGCTCTCATGGAAATCAGGTACATCTCTACATAAAGTATGTTTTAGGTTATATATATATATATATATATACACACACAGCCGTTTGCAAAAATTATGGCCGCTTCAATTATACATACAAGTATATCAAAAGTATATCAGACACGGCGGAATATATTTCTTGATATTATTAAAGAGTATATAGTATTGTTTTATTATTATTATGATTTGTCAAAACCTGATGAGATATATGTGGATAAATATAAAGTATTATTATTATTATATGCTTATTTCAACTTCAGACATTATTATTATTATTATTATTATTATTAAGTTCTTCTCACCTGTGTTTCAAGGTACCAGTACCTTGATACACAGAGGATATTACAGTTACCTAACCCCTGATACAATATTATCAGGATTGATTCTACTTGAAGTGAATAGTTGAATGGTAAATTTTTTCTTCATTTGAATTTTGTGTCTTTAAGTTATGAAGGTTTATTATTGCAGTATGTTTAGGCTGCGGCGTCATAAACAGTATTAAAGCATCATCAATATATGATATTCTGCTGGCAAGGCTCACATCATGCTTTTGCATTCAAGGCACGGATAATAGCCAGGCTAATAGCTGACTGAATATTGTCATATTCATTAATTAATGATTCATTAAGGTGAGACCCAATGAAATCGCACGATTTGGGTCACATGTGAGCAATTTAAACCACATACAGCTCAGCTAATTAGTATTCTGTATCAGAATCAGTTAAGGAGGATGTTTGGTAATGAAATTACTAAGTCAGTAAATTTAAGACTTCCCAGAGCCTTTGCCGTCAAAAGCTAGTCCCACCTCGATCTTTAGATTAAAGAACCTGGACCTTGCTATGTTAACCTACACATTATAATCAATGTGGGATGCCAGTACCAAACAATGTTAAATCATGCTCCTTAAAGGCATCATGCAGATGTATTTTCTTAAATTACATTTCTTTTGGAAATCTATTCTACAGAAATCATTATCTTCATTAAAGATGAACACTATTGCAAGTCATTTACATTTATATTTGTATTTGTGTCGTATCCTCCATACAATTACTTGCCTCCAGCTTATTATGGTATCTGCCGATACCACATGGCTGCTCATCATATCATAAACATTATTTCATTTATCCGAATAGACTTTTACAGCATTAATGTTTAAAAATTGCTTTTCACTGACTCAATCTTTTTTCAACCAAGCAAAGCCAAGCAAACATTTCTTGAATATCCACATTCTACCTTAAACAGGACACCACACCATATGCATAAGAAGTAACCAATATCTGACCATCATTCAAAACAGTTATATATACAGGATCCTTGATTTCATCCAATGTCTTGCATACGAAACGACCATCGAGGGTGAATTTCTGAACACGATTGTTCTTACGATCACAAACCAACAAATGATTGTTATTATCAATAGCCAGTCCCAATGGTTCACTCAGCTGACCATCAGCACTGCCATACCCACCAATCTTTGATATTCTAGTTGGACATGGTACAGTACCTTTCTTCTCAAACACATGAATGAAGTGATTATTATAATCACTGACATAAAATAGTCCATCATATGTTACCACATCAACTGGATCAAAGTTGTTGTTTGTTGTCAAACCAAACTGATATTGATAGTCACCGTCTCTTGTGAAGACTTGAACACGATGATTTTTACGATCACACACAAAGATGTTGCCATGTTCATCAATATGTACTCCACAGGGTTGATTGAACTGTTTATTCTTGTAACCATGGCTACCGAATGTCTTAATCGATGTCCCTGTTGCAGTGTTCACTATACATATTCTATGATTATCCCAGTCTGCTATGGCTAAATCTGTATCATTCAGAAATGCTAAACCTTCGGAAACATTTAACTGTCCCTGTGAACCACCTTCACTACCATATGCCAGTAAGAGATCTCCATTAGTCTTAAATACATAGACACAGGGAGAAGAAGGAAAAGAGACAGCAATCCTGCCATTGTCTCTATTTACTGCTATACCTGCCAATCTCAGAGAGTTAATATCCACACCTTTCATGTTAAACTGTCCTGTTATTCTCATCTGTTGAGGCTTGACATTCACCACTAGTGGACTGTTAGACACATGATTCCCATTCACTTGAACCTCTGCTGTCAACTGACCAGCTACTTTAGCCATGAATTCAACTTCTATTCTCCCAGCAGTTCTCACATCTTTCTCCTCTATTTCCACGTGATCTCTAGGGCTGA
Organism: Actinia tenebrosa; assembly: GCF_029948245.1. Lineage (NCBI taxonomy): Eukaryota > Metazoa > Cnidaria > Anthozoa > Actiniaria > Actiniidae > Actinia > Actinia tenebrosa. The sequence continues at coordinate 9,089,658 of NW_028292579.1, read as the reverse complement.
TGTGGATGTCTACCACATCACCTGTATTAATGCTATCCTGTCCTGTTGATGTTTTGGTTGTCAATACGAGCTTTTGTTGCCTTGCAGCTTCTGGCTCACCTTCCACCAGAATAGTGCTCATCGTATGGTCGGTTTCAAAATGCGTCTGTAATACTCCAAGGCCTGTTTCTATTTGTTGCACCAGCTCTTTGTTAGGAATAAAGACTATTCTTGATGACAGTGGAATTGGGTTAAAGATGAATTTCTCCGAGCACTGTGTCTCTTGAATATTGATCATTTCACTTGCCAGTCCTTTTTCCATCACATTTTTTATGTATTCCTCGACTGCTGAAATATGGTGAATTATGTTCAAATTTCTTGTGCCTGAGTTTAACTTCTTATCAATTTGTCTAAGCAGTTTCCTTTCCTTTCCTTGTAGCATCTGGATCATTTTATTTGTTGTATCTTTTACAACTTCCTTGGCCTTTTCTCCTTGTTGTTTGATTGTTTTGGCAATGTTTTCTTGTTGTTGATTTTCCTTGTCATCTAATCTCAACTGCTCTAGTACCCGCAAATGCTTTGACAATACATCTTTCTTGATCGAAGCAAACTTATCTAATGACATCGTCTTATGATCCTTGTGATCGTGTTTCCAGCATGTCACACAAATCATGTCATCACAGTCTTCACAGAATGACTCTAGCCTGTGATGCGGGTGACTTTTACAAGGATTTTCTCTTGTTATTATGAACTCCATATCTTCTTCCTTCAAATCAGCCAGACAAACGACCTTGTGATCTTTGATAAACTCTGAATGGTTCTTCTTGCATTCTTCACACATCGAGCGATCACAGTCAAAACAATACCAAGAAGCTGAGGAATGACTCTCAGAAACAGAACAAACCTTTTCTCCTTCTACCAACGCAAGACCCTTCAAGATTCTTGAATGCAGTGAGCTTGGCTGTAGATCTTCCACGCTGCTTGGTTCTGGTAGAGGAGTTTGTGATTTACATCGAGGACACTTGAAGACGTTGACTTCCTCGATCAGCTCGGCGTGTCTTTTGATACAAGGCTTACAAAATGTATGGAAGCATAAAAGAACCTTAGGTTCAGTGAATGTATCATTACACAAGGAACACTCCACGTGCTTCTTCAGATCGACAAGGAAAGATTCCATAATTTGAGGGATGGCCCTTATCTCGACTGCTTCTCGTCGACTGCTCATCGACTTTAGAGCATTTATTGCAGCAGGCGTTCCTGGCTACGGATGAAGAGAATTAGTGCGAGGCATAGGCAGCCCAATCTCAGTTTTAGAGGGATCATGAAGGCTGAATAAAGATTGTATTACAACATTGTAATTTGTATAGAAATATTGAAATAAAAACAACTGAATTTACCTGATGTTTTGATTTGTTGTATTATTACCTTTTTATTGAACTGCGGCTATTTCAGAGTTTTTCTGATATTTTTAAGTTTTCCTCTATAATGGATATTCCTTTGTCATGAATAATTAATGAGCATTTAGACTTATCAGGACCTTTTTGTACCCGATAAAGAAACTCGACAATCTAAAAAGCCCGGGAGCGGTTTTGATTTCGGGCCCAGGGGAAATCGGGGCTGATTGTGCTGATGAATAAGTGCTCACTGAACCGGAACACATAGAGAACTCTTGGTCACCAAACTGGAATGTTTACAGAACTCTTGCCTATTCAACTGGAACGTATAGAACACTGAGTTTTAGAAGCAATTTAGAAAATTCGTGGTCGTTATGTATCGGAGATATAGATCCTCGCCTTCGCCTCGGATCTATAACTACCGATACAAAACGACCACTCATATTCTAAACATTACCTAGTCCGTTACCCGGCACCAGCGCGATAAATTAAGCGTCCAATTCCGCAGCCCATGCCTTTTCTCACATTCCACCCCACCCCCGGGATAACTAGTGACAATCTTATTCGCAGGCACAAATACCAGTCTTAAGAATATATCATACTTCGTTCATATGGTCTTGGAGGACTCGAGAGCGCCCCACCCTTCTCCCCGCAGCGATGACCAATCCTTTTCCCGGCTTAGCCTCCTCCGCAGGCAACTCTATAAACTCTCACCATAGTTAATAGAGGGGAATGGTTAGGAAACCTATTGTTATCAGGTCTTTGTTCGCTTTTGATGTTGAACCGGTCTTGACGGTGCACAATGTTTGATTTATGTACATCCGAAATTGCAAAATAAGTAAACATAAACTTTGTGTACGGGATTGGTGTAAGGAATATTCAAATATCTCTTATAAATCTTTAAGTATTTTGAACTAAAAGCCAAAAGAAAGATTTTGGTCTGTTCGCTCAGCCATTGCCAACAATGGTAAAACAATGGTAAAACAAAGGATTGTGCACTGTCACGCTTGAAAAAAGTGAACAAAGACATATAACAATAGGTTTCATAACCATTCCCCTCTATTAACTATGCTCTCACATACTATATCTCTCTAGCGAGCGGGCTTTTCCAGCGAAAACCGAGAGTACTGGAGAGAGTACTCCCCCCTCGTCTGGTTTTTTGTTTCTTCGTTCCCAGACTCCGGCTCATTAATAGCTAGAGAAACTAGAGAAAGCCACAGAGATGCCTGCGGAGGAGGCTATGCCCGGTTGAGGTCGCTGCTTTCTGTCGCCTCCGGAATCGGCTATCCCATATCTTAATCAGCATGGTCCAATAGGACGCTTGGAGTGATGGTGACGGGTGAGAATATATTACTATCTCCATACCTTACTATTCAGCCCCATCGACTTGAACGAATGTCAGCCGTGATTCAAATTTATCCGTAAAGTAAACGAAATCTTACTGCGAGGCCTGGAAATGATACGTAAACCCCATCCACAACCTCATGAAGGAAAGACACGTTGTCTGGAATGAGCGGTACATTACTCCCAAGTGGATTTGGTCCATTTATAACAAATAAACTTCCTATATTATCGCTACCCGGTAGCTCAGTTGGTAAGAGCGTCGGTCTGTTGTGCGTGTTGGTCGTGGTACGTTCAAGCCTTGGCCGGACCAACACTCTCAAATAACTGAGGAGAAGGTGCTGCCTTTGTACATACCTGCTAATGGTTAGACCTTCAAGTCTTCTCGGATAAGGACTTAAAACTGTAGGCCCTGTCTCTCAACCCTTCCTAACCTGCAGTAAGATGTAATGGGGGGATCCTGTTGAATTATATTCGTTAAGAGTAGGGGACTGTCTCTCGATTCAACAGTCTTTCCCAATCTGGAGGCATAATACTAACATACTAACAAACCGTTTCCCAGTCTCACGCGACCAACTAGAGCTTCATCCCAAACCAAGCGAAAAATTGAGCTTTCGTGGACGTCAATCAAAAGGGTTTCTATGGCAGCAGGACGTGAATACTCACGTATGAAGCACACGTAAACACAGATGCGAAGGTGCAATTAATCACCGTTCTTTGACCTTACTACGAAAATCCCCGAACTGTGAGATAGGCCTGAGATTTGTTATGAGAGTCATGCCCACTTTTGTATGATTGCCCCACGGGTTTAGAGTGAAGTCATTAGTAGACCCTAATTCCATTGTCTTCTTTTGTGTCTATTTGCCTATTATATTACACGTCGACAATAAAGTATTTTATATTTCACCGTTTCAATGAGTTCACTCTATTAGTATTCTCAAATAGAGAATACTGTCTAACCACAGGGAGCCCACATCAACAATGTTCAGTGTCCTGTGTACGTTGATGCCAGAAATGGTCGTTATTAAACTTTTTCAGTTTAAAACTTAAGAATCCTTAATCATCTAAGATACACGAAAGTCGCAAATTTAATTGGTCATCGCTGCGTTCGTTGCTCGTATTTGCTATATTTATTTATTATGAAGAAGTTAAACAATAACAATATCAAGCATATTTTATTGTCTTTATCAGAATGCGGTGCTGATAAACAGCGGTTTAAATGCGGCAAATTAATAACTAAAACCCCTTAATCTCTCAACTACCTAAGATTCCATCACACCACAAATCTACTTTGGTTTGAAGTTAAAGATGATTTCTAAGTAAAGGATCGTTATTCAATTAAATTAATGTTAACTGACTACGAGCGCACAAAGAAAAAATCGTGCGAGAAAGCTAAAACTAGAAACAGAACGGAAGTAAAAATTTCCACTTCCGTCCCCCTTACCCCTTAATTACCGGGAATTTTATGTAACGCATTATTCAATTGATAGTTCATCAGAAGTTAAAGACAAAACATTAGTTTTTTTACTATCCGCAGTGTATTTGCAATGGATTATTTGTAGAACTTGATTGATTGAAATTGTGAAATTGTCCAAGTATTGTTTACTCACAGTAAAGTCTTACTTTGGGGTTCTTAACGTTTTGATAAGCGGCGCACTTCGCTTTTATCAAGAACGTTCTCCCATGTTTTAATAGAATGTTTGAGGAGCAGGTCATCTGGTAGATCAGACACATCAGTTGCTTCACGATTATCCATGTGCCATTCAAAAAACTCTTTGAGGCTATATACAAAAAAACAAAAAAAAAAACAAAAAAAAACAAAACAGCAATATTAATATATTGAAAACATCATTTGGTTTGTCCCTAAGTAACAAAACAAATTGTATTATCGTTATCGTTATCATTATCGTTATCGTTATCATTTTAGTATCATTATCATTATCATTATCATCATCATCATCATCATTATCATTATCAATATCATTATCATTAGCATTATCATTTTAGTATCATTATCATTATCATTATCATCATCATTATCATTATCATTATCATTATCAATATCATTTTAGTATCATTATCATTATCATTATCATTTTAGTATCATTATCATTATCATTATCATCATCATTATCATTATCATTATCAATATCATTATCATTATCATTATCATTTTAGTATCATTATCATTATCATTATCATTATCATTTTAGTATCATTATCATTATCATTATCATTTTATAATCATTATCATTATCATTATCATTTTAGTATCATTATCATTTTAGTATTATTATCATTATCATTATCATTATCATTTTAGTATCATTATCATTATCATTTTAGTATCATTATCATTATCATTATCATTTTAGTATCATTATCATTATCATTATCATCGTTATCCTTATTGTTATCGTTATCGTTATCGTTATCATCTCCATCATCGTCATCGCATCGTCATTCGTTATCGTCATCGTCATCATCATCGCCATCATCATTATTATTATTATGAACCTGATGTCAAAGTGTTCCTCATTTTCTTTGTTTAGCCTGAATGTTATCATCTCAAGGAGTTCTCCGCAAAACCTACTACAATCAATGTTTCGTAGGAAGAAATTCAGATTAAGCAGTACAGATCTTGGTATTTCCTCCTTGAAGCACTCTTGCACCTCATCAAATGGATCCTAGAACATACATAATATAAACTATCATAACTCATCAGATCTCTTTACCTTGGGCGTATTGTTTTGCCCATTTCAAACCACATGAATATGGATACAACTCGAACGGAATCTTATTTTCAAGAGAATGTCGTGTGTAATGGGAAAAAATTAGACGCATAACTAAGGTAAAGAGGTCTACAGCTGCATTAATGTTTCTTCCTTTGAGCTTTAAAACAAATTTTTATTACAGGTAATGAGTAGTGGTAAATGTGCGCAACGCTAACGATAATATAATGTCATACACAAGGTCATACCTGATGGTCTCGTAGCAAAATCTTTGCTCTCTGGGTTGTAACGAGCTGCCAAAGATGAACGATGTGTTTCAAATGACAACATTGTTCCGCCTGAAAAGAGGTTATAGATAAGTTAACCAGAAATCAATGTAATATACATCATCACCGTAGTCATCAAAAATAAAAAAAATAAATAATGGGAAATAACTGCAGTTCCACAAAGTAGCTCTTCTTCCAATGGATTATCATAATCACTATCATTACTATCATCTTCATTGTCATCATCATCATCACCACCACTATGATCATTGTCACCATCATCATTGCTATCATCACTTTCATTGTCATCACTATCATCTCCATCATCATCATCACCATTATCATCACCACCATCATGATCATCATCACCACCACCATCATCAACATATCACCGCCATCATCATCACCTTCACCACCATCATCATCATCATCATCAACATCATCATAATACCGCCATCATCAACCCCTGCACTATCATCATCATCATCATTGTCATCACCACCAACACCATCCTCATCACCACCATCTATCAACACCATGATCATCATCGCCATCACCACCATAATCATCATCACTGCCATCATAATTGTCATCATCAAGTTTCAAAACAAGACAGAAATCAATCTTAGTAGCTATATTAATAGCTACACTAAATCTTACCCTGTGGCTACTAAGACCCTTTTCACTGGGCATGCACAACACATCATGTAGATATTCACTAATCAACTGTTTAGGACTTCCACCACTTGATGCCAGAAACCCCATAGCTATCTCAAGGGAGTGTTTGACGTCACATACTTCATTTAAGTGGCGTAATTCACTCATGATAGTTCTGGCCAATATGGAAGAAATGTTTTCCTATGGGAAGTCATACATATGTTGCATATTCTTTTAATTGCAATGATAGTAGGCTATATATAGAATATATATAGAATAACAGAATGGAGGCTTGCTTGTCTGGATGAATATGTATTTTATTCCCTATTAAGGAACATTGTGTTGAAATTATGTCTTTCGTGTTATGGCGTGCAAATATATCCGTGAAATAGTACTAACTGATTAGTGCAATTAAAATAGATCGCGAAGGCATTTAACCCGTGCAATAGATATTAGACTAATACACTTTAGTAGACCCTAATTCCATTGTTTTCTTTTGTGTCTATTTGACTATTACACGTTGACTAGTATTTTTTATTTAACGGGTTAAATGCCTTCATTCTAGCACCAATAATGAAACAATTTAGAACAAAAGAAATAGATGTGTTTAGTGCTATTTAGTTTTTGTGCTATTTCAGGAATATATGCATGGTTTGCACTCTACCATCTTACCTGTTCTATCTTGTTTCTTATGGCAGTGAACATATCCGCATCATTGTTTCTGAGGAAAACAAATTTCGGTTCCTGTGAAGACAAAAATAAAATCATCACATCAAAATATGAAAGTATTTTTTTTCCGGCGTTCTGATTGGTTCTGATTGGCTGTTTGAGCGGGCGGTATTTTGTCAACTTATCTGCCCGCGCGCGCGGTCCGGTATCCTTTGCCGCTAAACGACAATACAAAACGATTACAAAAACAAGTTAAAAAAATAAGGGGAAAAAATAAATAAGTTATTTACCGTCCTATAGTCAGTCCGATAGGGAAAAACTGTGCCCTCGGTCTTGAAGATGGATATCGGCCTAACGGCCTCGGTCCGTATATTCAAGACCTCGGGCACAGTTTTTCCCTGTCGGGACCTCCTGGCCGGTAAATAACATATATTTATTCTTTCATTAATGAAAAAAATTCTTGATCTTTCATATTTTTTGTTTCATGAAGCTCACCTCAAACTCAACCAAATGTTTCCCTCGAATGAACCTGTCAATCAGTTGTCTTTGAATGGCTGTCCAATCATACTCGACTAACGTACCTTGACCAACTTCAAGCGAATAATGACAATGTGCTTGTATGAGAGGAAGCAGATCACGATCAGCATCGTACGACACAAGCTGGGAAAACGTCACCTCTGATAGTCTTATCTTGTTATCTTGTCTAAAACATGACAATAGAAGTATGAAATACAGAAGATATGCTGTTACACTAAGCAATGTTCCTTCTTATTTGTCACGCAATATTGTATGGAATTTGCTATATATGAATACGTACCTTGCTTTACCCTCGGTAATGTTGAAATATGTCTCCATGAACTCATTATGGGCAGTGACAAGGTAAAACACAAGTGCGAGGGAACATCGACCCAGACCATCCGTAGAGGGAATGAGGATGGACATGGGACTGTTGTCATCAATTGTCATGCTGCACTCTGTACTTGACAGCTTATAGCGACCTTAAAGATGAACACATGAGAGACCATGGGAACAGGGGAAAAAAATAAAAATAAAATGATGATAATAACAACAATAATACTAATAATGCTTATACCTTACCTCCCTTTCTCTCCCTTCCTCCTTCTCCTTTTACTCTCCCTCCCACCCTCTCTCTCACTCTCTGATCTCCCTCCTTTACTCCTTCTATCTCTTAATCATACCAAAATATAGCAAAATTGAATCTGAAGCACTATTCTTAATTACCTTGTTTGTCCAGACGCGCTCGTACCATCATCCAGGCAGCTTTAAAGCTACCTAAAAGTGTCATAAATTCTTTCTTCTCCAAGGCTGTAAAAACAATTGGTTTAAATAATTGTAATTGCATTTTTAATTTCAATCGCTTTTGCATAAGCAAAGATCCTTTTCCTCTCTGAAGATCTGAGCATGGTTCAGCGGTGTCGCTGCAGATACTTGATACCTTTACACGACACTACTTAGTGGAGATGTTTTTTCATAACTGTTTAAATCTATGGCAGCACTTGCCGTGAAGTGACCATGACTGTCCCATGACTAGGAATCCTGATTGGATTGAATGATGTTCAACAAATGTCAACAAAGCCTTGGCAGTGCCACAAGGTTTCATAATTATCATATGAAATCTACTTTTAACACATTTACTTCTATCATTTTAAATACCTTTCAATTTTATTTCAAAATCTTTGACGGTCATTTCTGATGCATGTTTCTGGTTGATTCGTTGGTAGAATCGATCTGTTAGCAGCTTGTGCAACTTGTTGATATTTGGGAGATAACGAACAACACGAAGACGATACTCCTGGTTAACAATTAAAGTATTAAAGAAATTAATGCATGGTGTATCTTAGATGGAAAATGAAAAATAATGATCATTAAATATTGTGGTGGAGAACACACATAAATAATGATACTAAGGATAAAGACGTTGCTGATGTGAATGTAATGGGGATTATGATGATGGTAACAACGATGATGGTTTTGCTGATGATCATATTCAGTGGTAGTGGCGGTGGCACTGCTTAGTCGATTGTTGATGATGATGCTGATTGGGTGGTGGTGGTGATGGTGTTGATGATGGTGATGGCATGGTGGTGATACTGTACTTGTAGAGTGTACCTCTTTGAAGAAATGCTGCAGTACTTTGCACTTTTGAATCTTTTTATCAGAATTCATCTTTTCTGAGAATCTCTGCTTGGCATGTTCTACAGTAATGGGTGGTCTGTATCGCCAAAAGCATCTGTTCATGGGGCTTAACCGTTCTTCTTCCTCCTCCTCTTCCTGCTCTGTATCAGAGTTGTCCACTTCATAGATCTCTCTCATGAGAGGATCAGTGCCTACACGACTGTCATTCGTCATGGTGTCAAAACAGGCCTGTATTCGTCCATCAAGAGTCTGAATAATTCGACAAAAAGAGTCACCTTAAAATCGAAGTAATTAAAAAGCCCACTTGTCTGCTAACACAATATCCTTCCAGTTATAAGCCCGCCCTCTGGCCCTCTCCCTCCCCCCCGTTAAAAAAGCCCACCTCTGGTATCTTGCGTTTATAACGTAGATAACACACGAAAAATACCTTATAATAGCGATTATATGGTATGTAACGAGGTAACACTGCAAAGATCCTATGTTGACTAGTTAAAGATCACATCATTCTCGTACCCAGACCCCTCTCAGCGAAAAGTCAAAGGCTCTGGTAACAGGTAAAAAAGCCTGAATTTGCTTTAAGGAGGCTGGAAAGTGTTGTGTGCCTCCACACACACTCACAATTATGAACTAAAAAAAATCAATGTATGGCTATAATATAACAGCAAGTAAATCAGGAAAGCCAAAGTTCATAAACCAAAGATCACAGTGAACATGCAAGTTCTACGTCATCGGACCTAGAGCGCGCGCGCGCTCAAGAAAAACCATTTCGACCCTCGGCTTAATTCATGATCAATAGCAGAAAAAACATCTGCTCGTGAATTAAAATAAGCCTTGATAAACTTTGCTCTTAAACTGTTTATTTTTTGTTTATTTGCCATTGCAGTCATTTACTGTAAAATCAGTGAACGGGAAACAGATGATTATACAAAATTATTTTAAACAAATCAAATCGACGATCGATTTGTGTGTTACCAGAGCCTTCAATTTTTCGTTAGAAAGCTGAGAAGGATTTGGGTACGAGAATGAGATCACACCAAAAATAGCTCAGTTACCGAGAGAACAGGTTGTATGAACCTTGAAGTGAATTTCTCTTCCCACTGCCTGCGAGCTCTAGATGAATCAAGAACGCCGGTTCCAAAGTGAAATGCGTAGTCTATGGAGAGAAGAATAGGGCATTGATTAGAAGTATTGATGGCCGGGTGTGTCGGTTTAACACCTTCAAATTTCATTTATCGATACCCTGAAACAACTTCTCACTGATTGAAGTCAGGACACGGTTAACTCACAGATCGAATTAGAATTAGGTTTTGTGGAAGGAGGAAATCCGGAGAAACCATAGAAAAACCTTGGAATCAAGGGATAGACCTAACAAACTCTACTCACATGTGATGCCAAGTCCGGGAATCGAGCCCGAGACCTCAGAGGTGAGAGGCGATTGGATTCCCTGACTAAGCTTACCATGTAACGTGCTTCTTGTGATTTGGGCCAACACCAAGTGCACTGTTAACAAAGCCTCGTCTTCATTACGGTTCAAGGCTGCTGCTAGGCCACGCAAATCACGTGTCAAATGTGCCCAGAGAAACTGGTTCAGTCTTTCAGGCTCTACGGGAGGCGAGAAGATCTGACAGGATTCCTGTCACAAAATACAAAAAAAATCGTGTAATAATATTTTAAAATATACTAAAATATTTAAAAGTATCTTTTAAGCACGATGTGTTGAAAACATTTTTGACGTTTCGTCTGCGCTGTATACAGCTCTATACAGCTGTATAATTTATATGGAACACGAAAACCTCAAGACTACCATATTAAAATATACTTTGTGACCAACGGGAAAGTTGGGTGAAAAAGTATTTTGATTGGTTAAAAATAACCTTTATGCTCTGTGATTGGATAAATACTGTTAAGCATTTCCCAATTTGCTCTTTTCAGAACGATTTCACTGTAGGCTTAGAGCGCTCCTCATTAGCACGAGAGGAATCGTACAATTTGTTGTCTCAAACAAATTGAATTTTGGCGTGGACATTAATCAAAGTTTTGATGGCACTGTAGGAAAGTACGTTCTCAAGGATACTAACTTATTGAATTCATGGATTGACATTGTAGACGACAACTATTTGATTTCCTAATTAGCGTAGGTTATTAATATTCATAAGTTGAAATTATGGGATGTAAGCCGGGACAGGCAGCAAGACGATCGTAATACGTACACCATATGGTATGTCAAGATTATATTTGATTTTCCGTAAGATATAGGCTTTTAATTTGTAACTTTTTATTTCTAGTGAACCTCGTAATTATAAATCTGTCTATTGTGAATGAAATAACTGAAGAACATCAAGATTATCGAGAATTAAATCGCTGATATAATCGACGAGCGTTTTGCGTTGTGTACCCATTACTGAATTAGATGTCCCCACTGAACGAAAGAAGATGTCCGCTACAGACATCCACCAAAACAGTGACACTCAAGGAGATCAATAACCCTACCTGAGGATGTCGGCAGGCTCCTACTAACATTGCTGAATGCATAATCAGGCGAATAAGATGAACGACAGCAGGCGAGAGGTTTCGTCCAGGCTGCACCGCACCCAAAAGTTGATCCATATTGACATTACCAAGAATATGGCCACGATTCGATCGATCCGCGCTGTGCAAAGCAAAAACCAAGATCTCAGTTCTGGCTCTAAGGATTATGGTTCGAAATTAATCCTACCAGTCAAGATACCACTTATACCAGAATCCTTTTGGCAGTTTCTTTGTTGGGCTAATCAACAACATATCTCGTTATTCACGAAGGAAAAAATTCGATCGAAGACTGATTCTGGCAGAAGTGGTGTCATGACTGGTAATAATGAGAATGGCTTATGAGAAGGTTATTGGCATTCCAATTTTAATGGGAACTTTGCAGAACATAATAATATGACTGTTACTGAATGGCAAAAAGATGGATTTTACTTATTTTAAAGGATCGAATTTTAATGGATTGCTAATAATAATGCCATGACAAAAAATGTCTCAGTTCAAAATATGTAATTTTTTCCTTGTGGCATGCTTTTGATCCCAAGAAAAAGACAAGTTCATGCTTGTTTACCAATCAGCAAAGCCTTCCCAAGGAATGTTAATGTGTATCGGCACTTGACTGGCCAATAATGCATACTCGTTTCGGTAAAGACAGTATGTCATGTACTTACTTTTGATCAGTTAATGGTGCATTTCCCTGTAGCAGTTTGTAACCTGTCCCTCCAATATCTGACTTACACTCAGGACAGACCGATTTCTGGTTTGCTTTACCGCACTAAAAAGAGCAAGAATTGGATAAAATTCATAATTCATATTCATAATTGATTTGTAGCACCGATGAGGTTTATAGTTAAACAATATTAAACGTTTTACCAACTTACATCTCCGATAGAGTAGCGATGGCCTTCTGGGCATACTGTTAGCAGAGAAAAGTAAAACAAATCAATACTAAGATAAGAGTTTCACTTGTTAATCTACACCAACTGAGGTACGTACCATGCCACGTGACCTTCTCTGCGAGTCCCATGCTAACATGTTGGAAATCGTCTTCAGGCATTGTTGGAAGGAACGAATTCTATAATACATCAACATCAAGCATCATGAAGCCATGAAGAAATAAAACTCCTGTCTGATGTGCTGTGCGCAGTTATAAAGCATGCATGCAGTGATTGGCAGAAAACGACAGGAGTGTTAGGAAAAGTGCGCGAAGCGAGCGAACAAAGAATAGTAAACGTACGTGTGATTGTTGTGTGCAGTTATAAAGAACACTCAAGAAGGCTTAGTAAAAACATGAGCTGCATACGAATGAAGGAATAGAAAATGTGAGTGCATAGCGTGTTTTCTCACATCGCACGCGCCTTGAACAATGAGAAAGCGATTTTTCTGTTATCTAAAATAAGAAAGTACTAAAATGTAAAGAACTACTCGAAAGAAGCGGTTTCATGCAGGCGGTTGCACTTTGAGGGATGAGTATCAGACGTGTAGTATTTAATAAGGCATGTCCCTCCTTACCTTCATGTAGTCTGGATTCATAAGCAATGACCTCAGAGTACTCGTAACATCGCTGTCGTTTGAGCATTGTAGCACAACCATAGTATGAACAACGAGTTCAGCTAGTTTGATGGTGTCACGTGGCTGAGCTGGTTGAACAGACAGAGCTGTAAATCCCATACCGTGAGAGTTGTCTAGAAGTTGAACGGCCAGTGGACGAGCCTGCAATGTACAACGTTTAGATAAGAGCACTATTTATTTAAACTCAAATTCGTAAAACTATTAACTGTACCTCTTGAGACAGGTGGTCGTCAAAAAATTTGCGTAGTTCTGCATACTCCTGTCAAGTAAAACACTGATAATTTTAACGTAAAATCAAATTTCTTCGTGTTTGAAGGATATCGGTAATGAAGAAAAAAAACCCAGCTATTTTGTTTTCCTCTTATTTATGCAACACGCAGGAAGTAGCGAAAGTACGAAACACTTTTAAGTGATTTCGTCATTTCCTAAGTGCTGCATCACGGAGCGATGTAATATTGAAAAAAACATTTTTTTACAGTCCTTTGCATAACAGGCTGCGCGGGCAAATGGCATCAGCACCGTCCCTCATTCATTAATATAGCACAGTTCTTGACCAATCAGAGCGCACGTAAGGCAGTGACTATATAATTAACATGAGTAATAGTCTTGCCTGGAGTTGTTGTCTTGGTTCGCGGTAAGCACACGTGATTTCTCTGTAAATGGACAGCAGAAAGAAGACGTTCATCTTTGTGTTAGAGCTCATCATATCTGAACCATCGATCTAGATAATACACAAAACATGTATGCAGAATTACCGCAGATCAAAGGAAAACCATTAAGCAAAGTACTGACCTGTGTTAAAGTAGATAATTCGTCTACACTCCCAGACAATAATCCCCTTGCAAGAGCATCCCGAACACTAGTGTATTCCTTATTATGAACTACAAACTGATCGGCATCCAAAGAAGTATCGGTCTACAAACAAAAATAATCGAATGGTTAACTCATAAGGTTTGAGAAAATATATCAATATAATAAATAATACTTTTTATCTTGGAATGCCCCAGGGATCAGTATTGGGTCCACGGGTATTCGCAAAACTCATTAAATAGCTATCTCTATAATAAATCTTTTACATTCCAATTGGATAAGGTCAATTAATATCACTGATAATATCACCTGCTATTTGTTAAAAAAAAAAAAGTAAACAGTAACAAGTATTCCGACCCTAACCTCTCTCTTTTCAAATTCACGAGGAATCAACCAAGACATCTCTGGATCCTGCGTCAAGTCTTTAATAACCGATGCTCCGTATCGCCTTGTCAATTGTTTCATCAAGTACACAAGAGGGGCTTGATCACACATCCCTTGAACAACATTCAAAAGTTTATCAAACTCAGATTTCACTTCAGGTTCTTGCAACTTTTCGTCACTGGCCACATGGCTCTTGAACAGTAGCTCGGCAGTCAGACCCAAGGCGTGGCGCACTCTTGCTATTGCCTCCAGGGCCTCGATACCTAGGGTGTCTGAGTGCTTTACTTTGCGCAATGCGTTACTTCCTTTTGCGATCATTGATGTTGCTAACCCAATCAAGATCGAGGTAGGAAGCTCCCCCTGTGATAATGTTGACGAGGTCGAGTCCTGACAAGAAAAGAAAAGAATCATCATCACCATCAATCGCCATCATCGTTGTCATCATCAACATTAAATTATCATTATCATCATCATCATCTTTATTAACATCAACATCACCACTACCATCACAATCTCCCTCCTCCTCCTCATCGTCATCATCACCACCATCATTGTCATCATTACCATTACCATTATCATCATCTTTATCAACATCACCACCATCACCATCACAATCATCTTCATTATCACCAGTGCATCGTCATCATCATCATCATCCCTATGCTCATCAGTCAAATGATACATTGTCAAGTCATGGTTATTATTACTGGTAACAATCAAAGCGTCATTTCTATTTACTAACCTCAATACAATCCACAACAAGCTGGCATACTCGTGTCACGTGATGTCGATCTGGCGACAGCGCCTGTGCATCAGAGAGATACCGCTGAAGATACTTTCTGACTTCAACTAAACTGAGGATTGATAAAGCAAATGCATGATAAATGCCTGTTATTCCTTGAGGTAATAAAACTAAGTATGATTTGTAACCACAGTACCTGATGGTCAGCAGCTGCTGTAGCAGAAATGACCTCACGATAGGAGTTTTGTCGACCTCAAAATCAGGAAATGGAGAAAAACTCTTTGTGGCTTGCGATGAACTGGTTCCGGTTATGTACCTCATGGATATCTCAAATACTTCCGGGTCCAAAGACTTCCGTTGAGCTTCGCTACCAAAACACAGGAGAGATATGAGCTCCATAAAGAACGAGTTACAGTGATGACGGAACTCATTTACTGCCTGAATTGAGGACCTGTCAAGAGTGGATATACAATATTGGATTCATTACAAAAGAACGAGTGTACGCTTTTCACTCACTTGATAGTTGTGATGATGTTGATGATGGTGTTAGTAATGATGATTATGGTGATGATCGATGATGACGGTGTTCATGTTGCTTGTTGTGATGACAATAATGATGATTATGATAATAATGACGCTGAATAATCTTAATGTATAATTGTCCATTAAACGATCGTTACTTTTTGAAGCTTTTGATGCATTCAAACAGAAAGAGTTCAACTGCTTCAATCGAACTTGCTCTCGAGAAGTCTGTCTTGTCATCCAGAACCTTAAGAGATTAAAAAAATGAATCAATGAAATGAGAACGCATGATAACGCGTCTTTGAATTGTGCTTCATAAAATATTTGAGATATAATGCGCCCACCGATTGGCTGGCTACCGTTTTTATAACAGAGGAAAGAGACACGCTCACGCAAATTCGTTCTAGAATATTTTATAAAAGCAATATAAAACGGCGGCTTATGTCTCTGTACTGTGAAATAAACACTCTGGGGGCAGTAGAAGATAATATAGGTAAGTTGTAGTGCTTGGGAGCGAGGTTATTCCGGGCGAAAGCCCTTGGAATTAAATTCGGAAAAATTAATTTCCGACCTCGCTGGGATTCGAATCCCAGCGAGGTCGGAAATTAATTTTTCCGAATTTAATTCCAAGGGCTTTCGCCCGGAATAACCTCGTTCCCAAGCACTACAACTTACCTATATTATCTTCTACTATTTCATTAGTGCCACGCGGTCCACATACCCTCCTCTTTGCATCATAATTACCGCGACCTAACATCTATTTCACCCCGGCCTGCTCTCAGTCTGACCTCTAGCTCAGCTGGTAGAGCATCGGTAGTACAATTCCGAAGGTCGTGGGTTCGAATCCCAGCGAGGTCGGAAATTAATTTTTCCGAATTTAATTCCAAGGGCTTTCACCCGGAATAACCTCGTTCCCAAGCACTACAACTTACCTATATTATCTTCTACTATTTCATTAGTGCCACGCGGTCCACATACCCTACTCTGGGGGCTGTAGAGCACTTGAGAAGCAAGAGAAACACTCGGCTACGCCACATGTTCCTAAGCTGTCTTCCCTCGTGCTCTACAGCTCCCAGCGTGTTTATGTCACAGTACAAAAACATGCGCGCGTGTTTTACTCCTTAAATAAACACGCCGTGACTGACTGGCAGGGTGGATTAGGATCGTCTCTGACCGTACTACTTTCAAAGCGTTTTCATCGACCATCATAAATGCGCGAAAGGCCATATCTCCCCCTAATATCTTCTTCTTAACCAATCACATCACGCACGTTATCAACCACATCACGCACGTTATCAACCACATCACGCACGTTATCAATCACATCACGCACGTTATCAATTACATCACGCACGTAATCAATCACATCACGCACGTTACCAATCACATCACGCACGTTACCAATCACATCACGCACGTTACCAATCACATCACGCACGTTACCAATCACATCACGCACGTTACCAATCACATCACGCACGTTACCAATCACATCACGCACGTTACCAATCACATCACGCACGTTATAAATCACATCACGCACGTTAACAATCACATCACGCACTTTACCAATCACATCACGCACGCAAGTGCACTGCATGTTCTTGCTGATCGCGTGCTTCGAACACCTTCACATTGATTTTTCTACTTGTTTTCACAGCGATGAACCTCACCTTGCACAACTTGATAATGTTCTCAGGGTCTGGTTTTCTGCCTTTCTTCTTTGAGGGATATACATGTTCGATGAAGAGACGAACAGCTGTTAAACGCTCCCACAGTGGTCTGTAGGAAGCAAAAACAATTAATAAAAACTACCCTTGTTTAGTATAATCAAAGCACCGGACGTTTGAAAATAGTACGTTCTGATTGGCTAAGCTACGTGTGGTCTTTTTTCGGTTTCAGGAAAAACCCGCTTTAAGTTAATTAAAATCTCTTTCATTCATTCATTCATTCATCCATCCATCCATCCCTCCATCCATTCTTTCTTTCTTTCTTTCATTCATTTTGTCATTCTCTAATGATGTCCAACTAGTTTGTTTACTGGAAAACAATTAGTCCTTTTGCGCGCCCATATGAGTTAGTCGTTGATACTCATGCGGAGTGCGTAGAGTATGGGTCACTCTTTACTGACCTACAGCAATCAATGATTCTCATTCTTTTCTCTTCATCTTCCAGTTGGTTTGGTTCGGTGTTATTGAATGTCCTCTCTGCTGTAGCTCTTACAGCAATCACGTCATCACACCATTTTTTTGCTTCACCGGAATTGTTAAAGCTCTTTTCCAGTGGTTCTAGGTTTTCCAAGCACATTTGAAGGGCCATGACATCCAAGATCTACAGAAAATAGCTACATAAGTT
The DNA here is from genome assembly GCF_029948245.1 of Actinia tenebrosa. NCBI lineage: Eukaryota > Metazoa > Cnidaria > Anthozoa > Actiniaria > Actiniidae > Actinia > Actinia tenebrosa. Next base: position 9,071,555 of record NW_028292579.1, on the reverse strand, counting down.
CCAAAGTTGCAGGGTTTTTAAGTCTGTTATATTTCTGAACCTTACCGTTTCGTTTTCGTCTAGGGTGAATACATCAAGAAGCTGAGGTACAATACGAGGAATGCATTGTACAAGTTGACTGAAGCAAGCTATTCGATGCTCGATGTAAGAATAAGCCTTGTGAACAAGAGAGATGTTAGGGAACTCGAAATCGTTGTCATGTGAAGCCGATAGGGCATGCTGGTGTTTTGCTTCCACGACTAGAGCTCGTGCAATTAGCTGCAACGAAACAAAATTACGGCATAAGAAAATTTGTTTTTATTAGTCGGATCCGCTTACAGTACCTCTCAATAGCACGCGTGGAATCGTCATCGCAACGACGTAGGATAGAGTGAACGTCAATCAAGGCGTTTTCATGCTATTCCATGTGCACTTGAAACTTTTGTGTTTTTCGACAATATCATAGAAATTGACATCTGCCAAAATCCTAATTTGCCGCAATGGACGACAAATTGTACAATTCCTTTCGTGCTATTGAGAAGTACCGTAACATGTTATCTACCTCGTCTTCTCCTTGCTCCACAGGTTTACAGTTCATGTGTACGAAGTCGTGGATGTATCTCTCCATAGCATCCTGGTTCTTCTCGATGACATGTATCTCATCAGCAATGTCTGAGTGCGCGACAAATCTTTGAAAGCATTCTTGGATGCTGTGTTCATTGGAGTTTTCTAAGAGAAGAAATATCATGATTAAGGACTAAAGACATGCGAGATGTAGACAGGACTAAAGACTAGCGTGCGCATGCGGGTAAGTTGACGAACAAATGGAAAGGTAAAGGCTACCTTACCATAAACATCCTTCAGTTCCAAAAAAATGAAAAAAATACAGCCATCACTTCCCGTAAGGAGCTCTTCCGTAAGGTTCGCTTCACATGCACTACCACTACATTCACTAATGACAAAAAACAACACTCAACTCACATGTTGATTTTTACGGAGGGAGGAAAACCTGAGAATCTGGAGAAAACCCTCGTAGCATAGGAGAGAATAGAGGCAATAGAGCCACATATGTGGCTCAGCAGGGAATCAAACCCGCGCCATAATATTCACAACTAACCTGACACGCTCTTTGCCTGGAGCCAAATACTTTCGATGTTTTCTTTCAACAGCCACGAGAATGGAAGCCGGCATTGAAACCAATGCGAATCTCGTCCAGATGACGTCACGGGCACGTGATTTTTGAGTCGCCTTTCATCATCGTTTGTTAGAAATGAATCATAGTTGAGTTGAGCCAGTTTATCATCTGCAAAGATCTTTAGCCATAGGTCTTTAATCCAGGGTACATCTGTCTGTAGTAATTCTAGATTCCCATCTCTATCCATGTACGCGATCATCTCGGATAGTATTGGAACAACCGCGTTCTGGATTCGACGCCATAATGCTTTCCTGTACGTCCCACATACTTGGAGCTCAGAAGACTCGAGAGATTCTGATGTGGACCAATTTGCTCCTTCTTTTGGGGCCGATGCGTCCTTTTCTTTTAGAAGATGGTGCACACGACGAAGAAGGACATGCGAGAAGGAGTTTTCATCGAGTTCTGCTGATACGAAAACACAATAAAACTTTAACCTTACTAACCAATATCGGTGGGACAAACCTGAAAAACACCGGCAGTAACCACCTTTAGTGCCTACACTCATACTAACCACCTCTCATGATTGTAAAGGATTTTGAGTATACACATAGAAAGGGCGCTATATAAATCATATATGATAATCATAGAGTCTTGATCATCATTCACCTTCACTTTTGTCCTTGTTGAGCAAACTTAACAATATCACAATTCTCTTGGTTGCCCTAGCGACTGTTTGTGGTCCATCTTCAATGCGTCCCGCGGCTGCCTGCACAGACTGCCTTAGCACATCAACAGCATCTAACACTTGTTCCTCTTCATCAGTCTTCGAAAAACACATGTCAATAGATGCTGCAAAGAGGTCACTTAGAGAATGGTCTTTAACGTTTTCAAAGGAAGGGACATAAAAAGAGGGCGTGAAAAGTTCGTCAATGTGAACAGACTCCCATCGTTGCCCCTGGAAACCAACAAAGTTGGGATAGCGACCAAACATCTTGGGAAGCTGAATGATGACAATGATGTGAGTCGGTTCAACATCTTCGTGAATTTCTTCTGTGATTTTGGAACGCTGCTTCAGGAGATGATGTCGAGCACAAGCCAACAAGTTGAATGTCAAATCTTCTGTACTGCACTGGACAATCAAAAGACACTCTCCCCCTCCTTGCTTCGCAAAGAAGTTCCTAGTTAAAAGATACAGGAAGGCCAGTAATAGCAAAATGATGAGCAGTTTGACGTTACTTATAATCAATGGTGGTGTATCGGTCGGCATTCGCCTCTCACCAGGGTTTGTTTCATTAAAATTAAAATTTGAAATGACTGATTTTTAAATACCAACCCTACACTATTACAGAACTGTTGTTCTGTTTGGAATTGTTGCAGTGTGATACAGGATATGGCCTGATGGTGTAGATTAAGCGATCGTCCTATCTCTTTCAGGCTCTGTTCCGAAAGAAGCTTGGAGTGGGTCGACACCTGATGATAATAAAATTGGTACTAAAACTAAATATAACTCCATGACTGACGTCATGACTGTCATGACAAGACTGGCATTACATGACACGACTGACATGACACGACTGACATGACATGACTGACATGACATGATTGACATGACATGATTGACATGACATGATTGACATGAATGCTTGACATGATATGATTGACATGACATGACTGGCATGACATGATTGGCATGACATGACATGATTGACATGACATGATTGACAGGATATGATTGACATGACTGACATGACATGACTGACATGACATGACATGACTGACATGACATGACTGACATGACATGACAGACATGACATGACAGACATGACATGATTGACATATGATTGACATGACAAGACATGACTGACATGACATGACTGACATGATATGACTTACATGAATTACATGACATGACTTACGTGAGTGACATGAGTGACACTAAACGACACGACACGACATAACACTACAAGACATGACTGACTGTGTACTGTCAACGTAGCTCTGCACAAGCCTCTACCATGGTCAAAAATCAATGACATTTGACGGACAATTTAAAACTAATATGCGATCATCTCCTCTATCCATTCAAAAAGCTTTGATTAATTCACGTGACCACTATACCTGGATCAAGAGACCATCTTGGTGATCTGTATTGTCTACACTGGACAGAAACGATGCTAAGCTGGAATGTTGTTGCTGCTTGAAGTACAGATCCCACAGCTTATCTGCTTCGTGTTGTAGTTTACTGTAATGTAACCTGACAATGGCATCTGGTAGACAGCACTGCACAAGCCGTCTCTTGCACTGCATCAGCACCTGCAAAGCAATTGATGTAAAACCAATTAAATAAAACGCGCACCCTTGGTTTTAATGTCCATGGGGTGTTCTTTTCTAGACCACAATAAATCTACAAGGACAAAAGAAGAAGCCAAAATAAATCGAAGAACGAAACTAGCAACAATCTGATGATTACTGAGGGGCTTTTCTTCGTCCACAAAACTAAACTAGCTGAAATGAAGGTTGATTTGTGAGTTGGCCGTGCCTTGATTTTGTCATAGTATAGTAGTTTAATAGCGGAGCTTCCGCGCGGGCTTTCGGCCCGCACGAGCGAAGCACCATACTTAAGAAAAAATGGTAAACCATCGAGTTGATTTTTCATGGCTTGGCTGACGTCACTTCCGTCCGCCCTTACGTACGTACGTCCGTGTACACAAAACAGGAATCCCGCTTGATGTCAAAGCAAAACTATTCACAAATGCGGCTCTCAAATGCACAGAAAAAATCGCTTTAGGACAAGTTATAGACCAAAACAATTAAAAAAAAACTTTCATGTAGTCAAAGATGGATCAAGAAGTGTTGTTCAAGAATTCAGGTGTGCGTTTTTTAGCAAACGATCGTACATATTTTTTTGACAAGCATTTTTCTCGACGAATCGACAAATCAAAGACTTTCTCTCAAAAATTTTTATATTTCTATCGATAAGCTTAATTCATTTTAATGCTGGAGGAAATATAACACAGAGAGCATATTACGACAACAAATATTCGTCCTTTATTTAGCTTTGTGAATCTCTAACAATTCGGTTGTTTTTAACCAACTATCGTATGTTTTTCGTTCAAGAAAAATGCAGTTCGCCTCCTATCACGAGGTCCCATCGGCAAAACAAAGAAGACTTTCATTCAATAATTCTATATCTTTCTACAGATAATTTATTTAATTACTGAATGAAATATAAATTTACACCAAATATTCAACTGTTTGTTAAGCCGTTCGCGAGCAAGTATGATTATAACAATGAGCTTAAATTTGTGTTGTTGAGAGATGTTATTGTATAAAGACCTAGACTTTCACTTTAAAAAGCTAAAAAATATTCAAAAACGTTTACAAACGTCAATTGCTGACAAAGAAACTCGTTATTTTGTATCTTGCATTGCCTTTTACATTATTTTCTATTTTGTCTCAGTTGTTCTTGTCAAGTTTAACTGAATGTAAACTTCGTCTCGTTCTAAAAGACGTAATTACACTAAACCTGACATTGTATTGTATTATCTGTAGTTATCTTTCGTTTTTTGAAGTAAAAGAGATTCAAAGCCTTAATTAAACTGTCGGCCTTGGAAAACTTTGTCGAAGAATCTTCCAAGAACAAAACTAGCCCCTGGGGGTGGTGGTGATTTGTGTACAAAATACCTAAGTGGGAGAGTATACTCACGCAAAAAAAAAAAAAAACAAAAAACAAAAAACGAAAAAACAACAACAACAACAACAACAACGTGATAACTGAAGTAATAGAAAGGCAAAGCGCTGAACAAGTGGAAAGCAACTTCATTCAGTCGACACACTAACAACCAAATCTACCAGGGCAAAACAAAAAAAGAAGGAAAAAAACTATAAGAACATTCAAATTTATTTAGCAGCTAGAAAATTTCATATTATATTGAATTCCATAATATTAGTTTCTTTAGTAGTTTGAATGACTTATTTGTTGCTATCAGTAATATTAGCTTTTTGTTATCAGAGTGCGTATTTCAAAATAAAAAGAGAAATTAGAAGAAAAGGAAGACCGTTTGAATGTTTGTGTGAGCTTGAACAGCCCTCGCAGGCCGTCCACAGATTTAGATCAGCCCAGTGGTTGTTTCAGTGTTCGATCTGTGAGTTAGCCGTGCCTTGACATAGATCAGCCCAGAGGTTATTACAGGGTTTGAACTGTGAGTTAGCCATACCCTGACTTAGATCAGCCCAGAGGTTGTTTCAGGGTTTGAACTGTGAGTTAGCTTTACCCTGAATTAGATCAGCCTAGAGGTTGTTTCAGGGTTTGAACTGTGAGTTAGCTTTGCCCTGAATTAGATCAGCCCAGTGGTTGTTTCAGGGTTCAATCTGTGAGTTAGCTTTGCCCTGAATTAGATCAGCCCAGTGGTTGTTTCAGGGTTCAATCTGTGAGTTAGCTTTGCCCTGAATTAGATCAGCCCAGTGGTTGTTTCAGGGTTTGAACTGTGAGTTAGCTTTGCCCTGATTTAGATTAGCCCAGTGGTTGTTTCAGGGTTTGAACTGTGAGTTAGCCATGCCCTGATTTAGATCAGCCCAGTGGTTGTTTCAGGGTTTGAACTGTGAGTTAGCCATGCCCTGATTTAGATCAGCCCAGTGGTTGTTTCAGGGTTTGAACTGTGAGTTAGCCATGCCCTGATTTAGATCAGGGTGAACGATTACCTCCTCTTCCCATTGATCTTTGTTTCCTTCATCAACTGTTGTTCCATCTTGTCGAAGTTGACTGCAAACTTGCAAGACTACTGTAGGAATGGTGTCGTCATGGTAACCAACAAACGCGTCATCTTCTGTGAATTTCCTGACATAAAAAAAAACGATTATTAGAGGTCTAGCTTTTCTTTTGCACGCTACGTCATCGCCGCCATGTTGGTATTTTGCAACAGATTTCTCAATAGGCTCATTTAGCTTATACCACCAACATGGCCGCCGCGTCTCTGTCTCTTGACTTGAACTCTTGGGTTGATATTTTTACTATCTAAGCATACTACATCAAGCTACAGGCAAACTTTTGACTCAGGATAAATAACTCACTTTTTATTTCTTATGTAGCCTGGTAGTTCGATGCTCGAGAAACGTTGAACCCAACCTTTAAGCGTTGCGACCAATTCCTCTTGTGGTTTTGTGAGGCTTGTGGACCAAAGAAGGAAATGTTTCTCCAGTCTGTTTATCAATGGGATTGGAAACTTTTTGTACACCGTGTCCTTCTCGGCTATTACGATGAGCCTGTGAATAATCATCAAACAAAAAAAAAATTATTAGAGTAGATTCTAGCATCTTCCGCTGGCAACTCTCTAAAAGAAAAGAAGGAAAGAAATTGGGCTTCCTGTGAAATGAGCGAGAGTTGCCTGCGGAGGAGACGAAGAAGAAATCCGCAAAGACTGTGGAGCTGCACGGAGTATGGCGCGGTCACAGTACAGTCTGACAAGATTGTTTGAACCAATCACAGCGCGCGAGATCACTTTTCCAGTCAGTAAAGAATTCTCCATGCGCTAGACAAAACGTTGTTGGTGGTTATTGGAATATTGAGAATCTTAGCCGTCAGTGTAGGTTTACCTGAAGTCCTTGTGTACTCTGCACTTGAGACGGTGTGTTCCTAAGCCAAGGTCAACATAACGGTTGCCTGCGAATTCTATGTAATACTGAAAAAACCAAATGTCATTAGTCACCAACGTTACTCAACCACATATCGAATCTGTGTAATGTATCTTTACCTTATGAAGGCAAGTGTAGACGGGACGCGCTACTAATGCGCCGCAGCCCATGCCGCAGAGGGAATGGGTCTAGCCATTCCAAGGTTGAGGAAAAGATTGGGTCGATTTGGCATTGCAGTGCATTGTGGGACTGTTCAAGGAGACATATTCCCAAAATGGCCGCGTCCCCTAATAACAGCTCCACAAAGCACTGCAAATGCAAATCGACCTATCCTTTTTAATATGAAATGTCTAATACTTAGATCCGCTGTCACAAGTCAATTTCTTGTTGCGCTTTTTCTCCGGGTTACCTCCGTCCACAAAAATAGTTTGTAAATTCCAACCCAATCAATTATTATCCACGTAATATAAGTTACTCGATATTCCCATCTAAAAGAAATACTGCGTAGAGACCTAAAAAGATGGATAATATATCGTTTTATGATGGATGTACTCACCTGATTCAAAGCATCGTACAAGCTCTCGTAAAGACTTTCCATATTCAGCAGAATAACGGTGCGACCAGTTTCCATACATACTTTAATATCATTGATGTTTCGACAAACCTTTCAAAAATAACAGAGAAAATTATTATTAACACCATTCAAAAATGTTAGAGATTATTAATGATTATAAAACCTTTCGTTGATGTATCAGATATTATTATTATTAGTGATTATTTGTAACACCATTCAAAAATATTAGAGATTATTAATGATTATAACACTTTTCGACGATATATCAGATATTATTAGTGATTATTTGTAACACCATTCAAAAATATTAGAGATTATTAGTAACACCTTTCGGCAATATCAGAGATTATTAATGAATATTAATAACACTGAATCATAATCTTTTAGCTACTGTTTACCTGGGTATATTCAAGGTCCTTAGGGAAACTGCTGCCGAAGATCAACACAGCATCGAGATGATCTTGTTTTCTGTCTTGCATCTGTTTTAGATGTTGTTCAACAATAGCAAGAGCAGCATGGTTCTCCGTCAGAATGAGCAGGTAACGACTATCTCTATAAAGAAAAATTAGAAGATGATTGAGATAACAAGTACATCTAAAACCCTTGTTAATATTGAATCATTTTCTTACTTTTCCGAAGAATCTTTTTCCAGGCTGGACTCGATGAGTTTTAAAGGACTAACGTCTCTTGCCTGATCATTTTCTTCCTGCAAATGAAAGCAGACGGTGGAACATTTCATTACTAACAAATGAAAATATTTGCTCATTCTATTAAAAATCGTTAAAAAAATCAGTCATTTCTATCCATTCATCAATCCCTCCCCCTCCCTCCCTTCATCTGTCCATTCATCCATCGATTCGTTAGTATGTACGTCCGTATTCGTTTGTTTGTTGGTTCCTTCGTTTGTTTGTTCATTCCTTTCTTCCTTCTACCGCCTTTCTTTTCTTTCTTTCTTCGCTAGATACATTTTTACATTACCCTTCTAACGTGTTCATCAAAACCAAGATGCTCCATAAATATGTCTACTGGATTCAGCTCATCGACATCAAGTCCACCAAAGTTACGTCTTACAGCATATTCTACATCCCTCCAACTAGGGACACGTTTGTTGTCCTCAGCGATGACGCGCAACAATTTTATCAGACTAAACAGAAAAAATTCTTGTCGGTTTATTCAATACTGGTTGGTTTATTCAATACTTTTCATCAAACTGCATGAAAAACAGTGTTTTGTAACTTAGTAGCATGCAAAGCTACCTACATTTTAACAACATTAAACGGCGTTCATCTGATACCGTTTATCAGAAAGCTTGGAGCACCGGTGGAGTGCGCGGCTAATGCGCCGCCTCTCACCAATGCGGCCAGAGTTCGAGTCCTGCTGATCTCGATGTCGTATGTGAGTGGAGTTGTTTGTTGGTTCTCTCCTGTGCTTCGGGGGGTTTTCTCCGGGTTCTCCGGTTTCCCTCCTTCCTCAAAAATCAACTTCTAAATTCTAATTCGATCTTTGGGCTTTCACTTAGTTTGGAGCCTAGCTCTGTTGTGATTGTCCCACGCTGTGATACAACAGCAAAAAGCTTTGTAGATTTTTTTTTTACTAGTCTACAGTGCCCAACCTGAATGTGATATACCTCTTTACCTAGGGCGTAATGTTTCCCCATTTCATAACAGGTGTCATCCCCTTGAGTATGAGATTCTTTGTTTAAGTTTTATCAATATTTATGTCTCTTCTCATGCACAATCGTTAAAGCCGTTAAAGCCTGGTCCTCACTACGACATAAGCAGTAGTAATAAATTATGCGTTCCGTGTGTATATAATGAAGTAGAGAGAATAAGAGAAAAATATCAAATGCCCTTGGCAGGATTCGAACCCACGTCTTCGGTATTCTAGTCCGATGTGTTAACCACTACACTACAAGGACCAACCACGCTGGTAACATACGACATAAGCATATAAGCATAAGCATCACATAAGCATGAGCATAAGCATAAGCATATAAGCATAAGCATCACATAAGCATGAGCATAAGCATGAGCATGAGCATGAGCATGAGCGTGAGCATGAGCGTGAGCGTGAGCGTGAGCGTGAGCGTGAGCGTGAGCGTGAGCATGGTTTTCATTAGCGACGGAAGGACGGAAGCAGAAGCAGAAGCATAAGAAAAAGGAAGCCTTCCGTTCCTTCTGCTTATGCTTCCGTCGATGTTCTGCTTCTGCTTACGTCTCCGTTTTTTGATTTTCACAGGAACATAAGACGTCTTACGCTTCTGCTCCCGCTTCCGCTTATTATGCTTGTGAAATCCAAAGGGTGAACCGGGCGTACATAAGCATAAGAATAAGAATTGCAATAGTATTCTGTTTCTTATGCTTATATTTATACTTATGTCGAAGTGTGAAACATCCCTTATTAGGAAATGACACATGGTCTAACAAAATGGGAAAAAAATAAAAAAATAGTTTTTACCTGTAAAAATCCCTCAGTCCGAAGAATTCGTCCTTATTTGCAGTTGTCAGTACTTTGATTTCTTTCTGCTTTTGGTATAGGTCTGAGTAAGCCGCTGCTAGTGCTGGGATGATGGGTTTCATTAGTTCTTGTACCTCTTCATTGCTTGCGCAAATCCCCCTGTTGAAAACAACCAATCATCAGCTTCAGTACGGTACGCTTTCTCGGGCTACGAGGGGATGGGAGGGGTTGATTCTACTCACATGTGATAACAAGTTAAGATATCTAACCCTTGAACCCAGAGGTGAGTCAGGCGAGTGTACTACCACTACACCACCATTGATTCCCTCAACACATGCACTTGCATCATACTATATTGATATGAATATTTATCTAATTCACTCACATTGCACTGTCTTCCAGTTCCCTTTCATTCGGAACGTCACGTGACAGCATGATCCCTCGGTTCATCTTGGCAGGGTCTAGTGCCCAGTTAGATAGCCCAATAAAGGCAACTCGAGTTGGTTTTTCGTCTGTCTCGATGATGTCATCAGATGACGTCACGCCATCCTCCAGTAACGGGTGAAGTGTCTTCAGTGGCATCAAAGGTGAATCTTCAGCCAAGCCAACCTCGTCTAGTACTACCACTGATGCAAACGTCTCTGGGTTTTTATCTTTCTGTATGTTTGCACACTGTCTGAATGTCTCCTGTATCCCTTCAGGGGTGGACAGAGGACTGCACTGGTGCGACATTAAAGTTACCTCTTTGAAAGACTTGAAAAGCTTGGACCTGGACGCATCTCCTTGCATGCTGTCAGCCACAACTGTCTTGGCGAGTGATTTGGAGCTGCCTGGTTTACCGATGACAAACAAAGGGATACGAAGCTCGATACAAACCACCATCATGAACACGTTCTCACTGAGGGCTGTGTTGCAAGCGATGTTTGGACCTGGATCAAGTTCTTTTAGCACTGCTTTCTGGCAACTAAAACATGATATACCGTGTTAAGTACTTGGTAGACAAAAAAAGAATTGTGGTAATCGATGAGCACGCCGGAAGCTTTTAAACGGTAATCGTATGAGTGTGTACTGTCGCACTTTGTAATAACTGTCGCACTTTGTAATAACTGTCGTACTTTGTAATAAACCCTGTCGCATTTTGTAATAAGAAAAAGCTGTCGCACTTTGTAATAAAGTCTGTCGCACTTTGTAATAAGGACTTAGTTATCATCTTTTGATTCTATATTCTTCTGAAAAGCCATGATTTTGTGCAAGTTTCTTGCACTACTTGCTACTTGTATCATGTTTTTTAGCCTGTGAATTAGCAAAAGAGAAATCTAAGATATATATATATATAATGAATCGTACGATACATTGCTGTTGCCTTTTACACTGAAATTGCCTCCTATGGTCTTCCAGTAATTTGATCCAACTACAACGCGCTGTCACAGGTACGGTGTAATGCGGTACGTGAACAGTACGTTTCGTTTCCTACATACGAAAACAGCTCCAAAATTTTACTTTTTACGGAGACAGACATAACCAATAACGAATAGCTAGTAATTCAATGTCCCATAAATACCGTGAAAGTTCTTGCAGTATTCTGTCTGCACCACCATACAAAAGACATGGACGTTTGAAGGTTTTTGCTATGTCCTGACGATATTGTGTTCTGTCTTGTAGCTTTGCGTGATAGCAAACACCAATGGCTAGGATAAGAGACCACGTGACTGGATCAAGGTCCTAAAAATAGTAACAATAATCAGTAAAAATATAAATATATTTATAATAAATGCAACCACTTGTTTAACCACCTTCGTGGGGTCATCCAAGTCTTCTTCTTCCTCCTCGATGAAAATAGGCATGTCTTGTATTTCATCAAAGAGGAATGGCCTCTCTGGGAGATGCTCATTTCCAACAGCAGAAAAGGTGGGTTGAAAGCTTCTACTAGATCCCGATGGAATGGGTTCTAATTCAGCAGGGTACTCTTGCTGACTGACTTTACTTCTCCTTAAGCCAGAAAACAAAAAAATTGGCCATGGTTTTTCGTTTTCTCTTGATGTTTGTTCCTCATCTTGGTTTCTATTTTCTTTGACGTGCCCATCGCTATCGCTATCGCTCTCATCCTCATGATCATCGTCCTCCTCCTCCTCCTCCTCCCCATCATCACTATCATCACTACCATCATCACCATCATCATAATCAGGATTTTCCTCATCGTCAGAGTTGTCCTCGCTATCAGTCCCTCCATAAGTGTCGTTGACTTCTTCTTTTGCGATTTTTTGAAAAACTTCTCGATGTTCGTAGAACCACACCATTACATTCATCGTACGCTCCACATCACGAAGACTAACAAAGCTGCACTCGTCCTGGTAATAAAATAACCATTATTAATAAATGAATAAATGAATACCATTAAGCAATTATTGGATAAGGTTGGGCATGATATCGTAAATTATCAAGACCGAGGCTGTGTTATCTGCCGAAGGCTTCGGCAGACAACACAGCCAAGGTCTTGATATTTACAATATTATGCGATACCGAATTCAATCATTGCTTTATTATACATTTTGTATACTGGAAAAACATTAACATGGGCATTAAATTATAGAGACAAGAATTATGAACGCCATGATGTAGCGTGAAAAACGCAAAAATTTTAATTCAAAAATATATTAAGAATTCTTCATAAAATATATGAAAATAAGTTAAGGATTCCTTAAATAATTGTTTTTGTACATAATTCTGGAAATAAATACACATGATGAATAAAAACAAAGTTACCACAGCGTGAGCTTGAATGAACTTGACATGATAAATGTATTATCTGTAGGAAAACCTACAGATAATACATTTATCATGTCGAGTTCACACGATATCGAATCAGGGATTGGCTGAGGGTTCTCCACCAATCAGAATTGAGATACTTAGTAAAATGTATAATAATAATAATTATCCATTGTGGATGATACTTACTGATTGTTCTCTCATGTATTGTTGGGATGCAGCTAGTACTGCTGTAATGGCGTCCACTAGGGATTCATCACCAGGAATACGTTCTTCTGTTATCACCTACAGGCAAACGAGAAGTTTTCGTATGAAATGAAAAAAATCCACGCTAAGGAAGAGCCGCGCCGTGATCGTAGCACATGCGGTCATTGTGATTGGACGACCAGTATCACGCGCATTGTTATTCATGGACGCCATTCATTACGTGCCGTTGAAGTGCCCGATCATTCTGATTGGACGACCAGTGATCATGCGCACTGTAATTCAATGGACGTCATTTAGTCAGTGTTGTGACTTTCTAAAATTCTAAAGAATATTAATTTACATGTCGCAAGACGATCTGCCTGGTATAAAGTAGCTCCACATCAGGTTTGAGTTGACCAAAATCCCAGATCAAAGATCTCATGCTGTCGGGCAAAGCATGAACACGGTAAACCAGGTGACGTAGAGGAATGCAACCTGAAACAAGTGTTTAGGATTGTTATTAGTGAATGGTCGGTTAATAATGTAAACAATCCCATATCACAAAGTGTTTTGCTATGAAAGCGCGGGAATTTAGCGCCGAATTCAACGGGTGAAAACCTAACTTCATTGATAAACAGGTAGCCCAAGCTTTGCTTTTTCCTCCCTTGTAATACTTCTTGATTTTACCATAAGACGTCGCTGGACGTTAGTCAGTCAAGTAGCTAGCATGATATATACCTACCGATTCGTTCTGTTGTGTTTCCTGTCTTGACACTGTAACCAAGTCCAGCAGATTCCAGCTTCTTAATCATTGTATCTGTGTGTCTGTGGAAACCAATAAAAAGGCTTTTAGTGATCAAGAAGGTGCTAACTGGTGCAAACTGGGCTACTTTGCAAGCTAAAATAGGTCCGAAAGCCCGTGTCAATACATTCTGCTATATGACGCGCATACGTGGGCTTACCTTCGATAAGGGTTACAGGCCGCAATGAAGCGTAAACCATCATCTTGTGAATCAAGAGGACGTCCATTTAATCGTCGATCCACCATGATCTCCTTCACAAGATCAAGTGCTTCTGTGGTGTTCACTTCGTCAAAAAATAAGATTGTTTCCACGTTGTTTTTGGAATTTTCTTTCGCCATTTGTTGGGCTTGTTGTACTTTCTTTTCGATGTCTTGGAAAGTAGTGCCACCGTGTACCTGTATGAAGTACAGGCGTGGTTGATCATGATGGTTTTGGAGGCAAAGACAAAAAAACGTCAGATAACAAGACAGACAGACATTGGACAGACAGACAGACTGACTGACTGACAGACATTGGACAATCGGGCAGTCAGACAGACAGACAGACTGACCTTGGACACTCGAAAAGGAACAACGACAGACATTGGACAGACAAACGCACTGACTGACTGACATACATTGGACAAACAAAGGAAAGTGGCTAACTAGAAAATTTATCGACTGAGGTAGGCAGGCAGGCAAACAGACAGACAGACAGACAGATAGCACCTTGAGTACGATAATTTCATAAGTGTAATATATATATTTAGGCACTGCCTAAAAGCGGAGCTCCCGATACGGAAGTCACAGGGAGAGCAATTTGAATGAAACTGAAAGGTAAAAATAAGATCGGGGAAAAAATCTTCGATAATTTTTTATTCGAGATGAAGATAATAAAAACCATGCAGTGAAATCGAATCGAAATGCAGTACATTATTATTATTATTATTATTATTATTATTATTATTATTATTATTATTATTATTATTATTATTATTATATATATATATTTTTTTTTTTTTTTTTTTTTTTTTTTTTTTGCGCGAGTATACTCTCACACTTAGGAATTTTGTACACAACTCACCACCACCCCCAGGGGCTAGTTTTGTTCTTGGAAGATTCTTCGACAAATGTTTCCAAGGCCGACAGTTTTAGGCTTTGAATCTCTTTTACTTAAAGAAAAACGAAAGATAACTACAGATAATCCAATACAATATCAAGTTTAGTGAAATTTACCTCGGATGTCTTTCATTGAAATTGAAAATCCGGAGATTTAGGACAAATCAAGACCAAAAAACAGACTTGAAAACTGGTTAAGGTGAGCAGAAAAAACGTCTTCTACAGAACGAGACGAAGTTTACATTCAGTTAAACTTGACAAGAACAACTGAGACAAAATAGAAAATAATGCAAAAGGCAATGCAAAATACAAAATGATGAATTTCTTGTCAGTAATATAAATTGGCGTTTGTAAATGTTCTTGAATATTTTTTAACTTCTTAAAGTGAAAGTCTAGGTCTTTATACAATAACATCTCCCAACAACACAAATTTTAAGCTCATTTTTATAATCATACTTGCTCGAACAACTTAATAAACAGTTGAATATTTGGTGTAAATTTATATTTCATTCAATAATTAAATAAATTATCTGTGGAAAGATATAAAATTATTGAATGAAAGTCTTCTTTGTTTTGCCGATGGGACCCCGCGATAGGAGGCGAACAAAGCTGCATTTTTCTTGAACGAAAAACATACGATAGTTGGTTAAAAACAACCGAAAATTGTTAAAGATTTACAAAGCTAAATAAAGGACGAATATTTGATGTAATATGCTCTTCGTGTTATATTTCATCCAGCATTAAAATAAATTACGCTTATCTATAGACATATTAAAAGTTTTGATAGAAAGTCTTTGATTTGTCGATTCGTCGAGAAAAAAAAAAAAAAATATATATATATATATATATATACGATTGTTTGCTAAAAAACACACACCTGAATTCTTAGAAGAACACTTCTTGATCCATCTTTGACTACATGAAAGTTTTTTTTTTAATTGTTTTTGGTCTATAACTTGTGAGTAGTTTTGCTTTGACATCAAGCGGGATTCCTGTGTTGTGTACACGGACGGACAGACGGACGGACGGACAGACGGACGGACGGACAGACGGACGGACGGACAGACGGACGGACGGACAGACGGACAGACGGACGGACGGACAGACGGACGGACAGAAGTGACGTCAGCCAAGCCATGAAAAATCAACTCGATGTTTTACCATTTTTTCTTAAGGTGGCTGCCTACTTTTGAACGTTCGATTTGAGCCCACGATGTGCGCGCGCTCAAAAACCGCTGAAAAATCTACAATATTTTATTGAAGAACCATACGCGTTTTGAGCTTCAACAGGGCAAAACCCTCAAATTTTGCACGGGACTCTCTATTTTTTAATAGCTCATTCGAAAAAACTCCTAAAAATCTATGTTTTAAAAATATCAACATTTTAGGAAAAGTTTAAATCAGTAACACATGAAAAATTTTTTAAAAATTGAAATTTTTTTTAAGAGCACCGAAACTACAAAATAAGAAAAATCAATGTATCTCTTTGTCTTTTTGTTGAAAATATCCATGTGTTATTGTAGAATGATTGACTAGCCTTCATTCGTGCAATCATATAGTCTGCAAATAACTATTTCTTATGAAACTTAATTTTTTTCGAATCACTTCCGGTGGCGCAATTTTTACTCCAAAAGCTCGTTCGTAGGCTTCCATTAAATGCTGATTATCTCCAAAACGAGCTCGGGACACCCTATTTTTCATTCCAGATTTGGAATCAGCATTCAATTTCAATTCGGAAAATCGAAGTTTTAAAAAAAGTTTAAATCAATTTTTAAAAGTAGGCTATAACGCTTTTTTACATTAGAGTCGTACAATAGAAATCCTATTTACAAACAATTTGTGAAAGATTTAAAGGACAACTGACCCCAAAAATTGCCGTTTTTCATATAAAACTACAACGTACATAGATCACATAAATTCAACTTTGAACTCTGATACAGCTTCTATGTCGCCGAAAAGAAATAATCAATTCGCGAAAAATAGCAATAGAAGAGCGCCATATTTGAGCCCGCAATAAATTACCGCATTAATGCCGTGACGTCACAACGTGAAGCTTGCATTCCAAACTTGTTGAGTTTGTATATTTCGAGTGCTAGTCGATCTTTTAATAGTCTAAGTTAGAGTAAGTTTCTTAATCCAGATGGTCCATTGTTGTGTGCCAGAATGCACCAACCATTCTTCCAAAACTGAGTCTGTTAGCTACCACAAAATTCCTAACAAAATAGCTCTTCAGAAGGCATGGATAGCGCGGATAAAGAGAGAGAACCTGCCGCCTTTGAAGAACTGCTACGTTTGCAGCGATCACTTCGAGGATTCATGCTTTGAAGTGGATCTGATGGAGCAGTTAACCGGGATAAAAAGGAAGAGGAGATTAAAGAGCGATGCTGTTCCGTCAGTATTCAATTTTTGCAAGCCAGCTAAAAGAAGAGCTACATCAGAGAACCGGCTCAAACGCAAACAAAACGAAGAGGTGAGATAACATGTCATTTATACATAACATAGTTTACATTGTTTTTCGAAATAATCACTCATGAAAAAGACTTATTAATGCATACCGAAGCGAGTCATCAATCATTAGCTATTTATGCTTTCATAGATGAAATGTTGCTTAAAATCATAAGTATAGCTAGTAATATTTGATCGATACTTGAAATTTTCAAAATGGTTATTTGCACGTGTTTAGTTTACATTTGATATTTATTCGTAAACCATAACAATGTTGCCGTAATATTCCAAATTTGCTTGGATAAATGACCACGGAAGAATAATTTATAGCATTGTTGGTTAATATGTTTATTTTGTATTATTTAAGGTAAAGTAGGCCTCGAAGAATGGTTTATAGTATTGTTGAAAACATTGTTTATTTTTGTATTTTCAAAGAATGTGGAGCAGCTATGTGCCACAATAAATCCCTCGTGTGAAGATCCACCAAGTATGGAAACACCAGAGTTCTCTCCTGAACCACTTTGTAAGGAGATTGGTGTTCAGTGTTGCCTTGGTTGTAGATATGTTGTAACATCCACTGCATCAACTCAGACAGAGCCTGGATACTATAAAGATGCCGACACAACAACAGTTTACAATCCCTCCCCTTCACCAAACATCAGTAGAGATGAAATACTCAGTGTGAGCTTCCACGACCACAGCTACAGTACTAGCTATCACCCCTCACCAGTAAAGTCAATGCTAACAGTGTCTCCACAAAAGTCAGAAAAGTCTTTGTTTTCAGAGGAAGAGGGACTCCCACTAAGTGACGATGATGATGGTTTCATTGTTTCATCGCAAGAGACAGTTTCAACAACGGACAGTGAATTAGAGCCAGAAAACAAAGACTGCAATAAAACTCTTGAAAACCATATCAAAGAACCTAAATATTTGGTATTTAACTCTTGTTTGCAGCAGTTATTCAAGTTTTGTAGAAGCTGTGGAGCACCTATCGCTGATGTCAACTTTGTATGTCAAGGCAGCCTACTTATTGTGACAACTATATGTATGAAACATCATGCTTTGACATGGTACTCACAGCCAATGTTAAATCGCTTAGCTATTGGGAACTTGTTGATTTCCTCATCAATATTATTTACTGGTAATACTTTTACCAGACTTCAAAACTTTGCATCCTGTCTTGGCCTAAAATTTCTGAGTGAGAGGGTCTTTTACAGACATCAGGAAAGTTACCTATTTCCTGTTGTTAATGATGCTTGGAAGAGAGAGGAGGCTGCTGTAATTGAAGAGCTGTCAAATAAGGACATAGTAAATCTCAATGGTGATGGCCAAAGTGACAGTCCTGGCCATAGTGCTAAATATGGCACATATACTATGATGGAGACAAGCACAGGGAAAATTGCCACCTTCAGCATTGTTCAAGTCTCTGAAGTAACCAGCTCCAATGCTATGGAGAAAGAGGGGTTTCTAAGGTGTTTGAACACTTATAGAAGACACGGTCAGTATAAAATGTATCACAACTGACAGACACACATCCATCACCAGCACTATGGCAAAAGATTTTAGCCACATCAAACACCAGTATGATGTGTGGCATCTTTCCAAGTCAATTGTAAAAAAGCTGAACAAGAAAGCAAAATTGAAGAAAAACCAAGAGCTGGCACCCTGGATACAATCCATTTCAAACCATCTTTGGTGGTGTGCTGCTACATGTAATGGGGATGTACAACTTTTGAGAGAGAAGTGGAAATCTGTTGTTCACCATTGCGTGAACAAGCATTCCTGGAAGGATGCAGAGGTATTCAAAAAGTGTGCCCATCCTCCCCTAACCCGCAGACAAGTGCGCACCACACACTGGATCAAGCCGGGGTCACCAGCTCATGTGGCCCTAGAAGAGGTTGTCCTTCAACCAAAGTTACTTAATGACTTGGCAAGATTGACCGACTTTTGTCACACAGGAGGGCTTGAAGTTTATCATTCGATGATGCTGAAGTATTGCTCAAAAAGAGAGCACTTCTCTTACAAGGGAATGGTTGCTCGTACTCAACTTGCTGCCATTGACAACAATTTCAATACAGCTAGAATTCAAGCAATTGTTCAAAAAGGCCCAAGGAGTGGAGAAGCTCGTTATCGCAAGTGCTTCCCTAAGATGCACAAGCGCTGGGTTGTTAAGCCAGTCTTACAAAGAAAAAGCTATGCTTTCCTCCCTGAGCTACAACTGAAAGTACTTGAAATTTGTGAGGGTGGCATGGAGGCTGCAGGGGTTGACCCAATTGAAGAGGTTGAATTACCAAGAAACATTGCTAGTGTTCCTGCCCCAGACAAACAGGAATTGATTGAACGACACCGGTCAAGATTTTCTAGGTAATTAATTTAAATGGAATGTAGTAGAGACTAAAAACACTGAAATGTGTAGTGTTAAGTGATGCTAATTCTAACCATTTCCTATTTTTAATTAACACTATTTAGTAGAAAATAATGCAAAGCATCATTGGCACTCTTTTAGTGATTGTACTCTAGTGAATAGCTGTTTTGAAAGAACTGTCAAGTAAGCCTGTCGTCCCAATCCCCCTCATCTTTGAACAGTTGTGTTCATTACTGGTAATAATTACAATGCTTCTACAAATGGGAAGGTACATGACAGACCCAAGTAAAACTGCTATAAACAAAATATGTAATTAATGTGAAGGGGACCTGATTAAAGTGGTAGATAAGTTTGCAGTTTTTAGATGTTCAGATGAAAATTTTATTAAAATATCATTACCACTTAGGAAACGATTGACTTTTAAATGAAATCTTAAAAGAGGTCTTTTCTTTAACTATCTACGCTCCATTATATATGGGGTCTCTCCCAGTATGAATGTAGTATAGAAAAAATTCCAGCTGAATAGTGACTTTCGCTTTCACTCATGGGAATCAAGATGTTCATTCATTTGCTCTCAGTGAATTAATCAGCACATGATTACTGAGCTGCAAAGGGCCTATTTGCCTGGAAAAAAAATATATGAGCAATAAATGGCTGACAAGCCTGGATGCCAAGATTTCCTAGTGCCAATTTGTCTGACAATGAGACTAGTCAGTACCGAGATTCTAAGATGGGGTGGGATTCTATCACCAAGAGAATATTTTTTTCATTTAGCACAATTTTTGAATCCATTATAGCATGCTACTTCAAGGCAAATTCTTTATAAACAATACTGACTAGCCTTGTTTTCAGACAAATTGGTGCCCAGGAAATATTGGTTATCCATGTCTAGTATAACTGCAAAATTTGCTTGGTTAGCTCATGATTTTGTCCACTAGTGCTTTGTACACTAGGTTCTCTATTCAGCTGGATATTTTGTCTAGGTGTAGTTGTTTTTAAATAATAAAATATGCAAAACCTAGAAAACATTTATATAAACAACTTTCTATATGTACTTCATCTAAAAATAAATTCATGACTACTCTTATACATTTTGGTCTCAGCCTTTCCATGTTTTCCTTTTCAATTTATCAATTCAGAAATCCTGATAGAAAAAAATCCACTCTGTGTATATGAAATGAAGTAAGGAATAAATAAAATGTATATAATAACTCCATGTAACTTTAGGCCAAGCTAATCATCTGCATAGTGAAAACCTTCAAATTCAAAGTCCTCCTCTAGTCCAGGGGGAGGGAAGTGTGCTCTGATGCACATGACAGCACAAGAGGGCAGAACAACCCGAACTTCCTTTCCAAGAACTCCCCAGCACCATCTTGCTAGTTGCCTATATGCAATGTGTCTGTACTGCTTGTGCTCTGGGCCTTCATACGCATTACTGTACTGCTGTTTGTACTGAGCCCATGCGGTTCGAAGAACATACTTATTGGCACAAACAGGTAAGAATCCAGGATGTTGAGTAATGCATGGTGGTGGTTCATCAGCATCTCCATCTTCAACAACAGACTGGCATGTTGCAACCACTTTTTCGATTTCTTGGCAACAAATGCATTCAGATATTGAATCCATAATTTGGCAGCTACCACAGGTACACCTATTTAACAGAAATAAAACAATTCTTAGTATCTTTGAACATTATCAACGATTGTCCCAAGTGAGAATATACATACACAACTTGTGACACAACTATATCCCTGTATCTATATCCTGCAGTATATAACTTATTGACTATCAAGCGATGTTTTTAAACATGTTTTTAATTAAAATTGTGAAAGTTGGTATTGCTTTTGGTCGCAAACTGGATTCATGCATACCAATATCTAAAGAACAGATTGCAAGAACACGAGTGGCAAGATACGATTTTATATAAAATGGATATGTAGTTCAGTTTTGTGATAAGACAGAGGTACGACTTACCAATCTGAATTTGTAAGTCGATTGTTCTCTTGTTCATCGTCTTCAATAATGTCACTGTCAGATCCTTCTCTGAACTCTTCATCTGAGGAGATTTCTATTTCTGGTTCAAACTGATATGGCCGTAAACCAAATTCGTCGTCCATTCCGAAAAATTCTTGAGCGAAATCGTCTCCCGAGCTGTCCGAGCCTTCGGAAGAAGAATTAGATTCTGACATGCCTTTAATTTGATGACCAAGTTGTATTTTTTCGCAAAATATTGAGTAAAAAGTATAAGAAACTGAGGAAGAAGTCAGGCAAACAACTGGAAGCTTGAACTCTTGTGACGTTGTGACGTCATTACGCTATTTTTCTGAGCCCGCGATAAAAGCGCAAGATGGCGGCCACCAGAGCGATATATGCGATGTTTTCAAAAAATTGTTTTAGAAAAATGGATGCTCTATCCCCTTTAAAAACTGGATTTTTGGACTTCTCAAATGATGTAGTTCCTCTTAAAAATGGGTCATTTTGGAGGGTCAGTTGTCCTTTAAAAAGAAACTAAGATAAACTAACTATATAAAACAAATAAATAATGAATTCAACCAGCAGCATAAAGTCACTTAAACTATCTGGTTGCAGTTAGACATATTCTTTTTACAAAATCCTTAAAGAAGATGTTCGGATCTGTGAGGGAATAGAATTCCATAATTTAGCTCCTCTATAAGAGAAACTTTTTAAGGACTTCTGCCGGTTCTCGGAAAGGTTTGAAATTCTAATTTATCTTGACTATCTCTCAGTTTTGAATTATGAGCATTCGAATCCTTACTTTTGGGAGAGATCATATGAGTAAGAAGGAGTATTTGTATGTAAAATATCATACATGAGAGATACGGTAAGCGTTTTTCGCGTCTTGTAGACAAACATTCCCAATTCAACTGTATTAATGAGTATTATCAAGACAAGTAGGCAAGTCATTGATATAAATTATACAAAGTATATAGTGGACCTAAAATTGAGCTCTGCGGAACACCGCATGTAACTATTATTGAATTTGTGGTGGAGGATTCAATGGTACAGCATTGACTTCTATCTGTTAAGTAAGATTTAAAGAAAGCTAAAGCTAAGACAGAGAGATAGACAGACAGGCATGCAGACAGACAGACAGACATATAGAAAGACAGACAGACAAAAACATAAAAATTAAGAGTAGAAATGTAAATATTTAGGGCAAATTCATTTTTTAAAGTATGGCAGATCAAGGAAAGAGAATAATAGTTCGTTAAAAACAGAAATAGATTATGTAGCTGCCCTAGTTACCTTCACGAGAAGCATATTTTTACGCTCGTCGAATCCTTTCTGCAGCCCACACAAGTATCTTATTAGTTTTGTCTTTCCACATCCAGTCTCTCCCATCACCACCACAGGGATACCACACCTAGAAGAAAAAGTAAATATACACTTGTTAAATATTCCCAGTCTCTCATGGATACAACATCTAAAAATACATCATATTCATTTGGTTTTCAACCTGAAGCGCATATGTATTGCAAGCATTTTCTTTGCATTGTCTTCTGTCAGTTCGTAGCTTTCATCAGGATCACGCGGCCATTCAACACCCAACACCGCACAAATCTTTTGGATTTTGTCTTCTCTGTGAAAAAAAGAAGAAACATTTATCTGGTTTACTCTAAAGAGCTAAAATAGTAATAATCATCATCATCATCATCCTCACCACTATTACCATCATCATCATCATCATCATCATCACCACCACCACCATCATCATCATCATCCTCACCATTATTATCACCATCATCATCATTATCATCATCATCACTACCACCACAATTCTCATCATCATGCATCATCACCATCGTCGTCGTCATCATCACCACTACCACCACCACCACCACCACCATCACAATCAACGTACTTATTCAGTTTTTCAAAGTCTTCATCGAAGTTGACCCGCTGTACGTTAAGTCCAATTCTGAGACGCCTTGTCATGAGTTGTTCCCGGATCATCTCACCCGTCGAAGAATTGATTAGGTTACCATCCGGATCAAGACGAAACCCAAGGAAAGTGAATGTTTGATGGTCGGGATTGAAGAACATGTAGGGATGAGGACTGAAAAGAAACAGGTATTATTAGGAGGGCACACAGATTATCACGTGGTAGTATTACCCAGACCCTTCTCCGCCAACCCTGGACGCTGAGGGAATGAATTTATACAGCGCCTTTTCTATATGAATATAATCAAAGGCGCTTTACATTGAGTTGTGAATGGCAGATTTGCTTTTTGTGTAATTTACAAGCATGAGAGATGGTTAGTATGAAGTGTAGGCACTGAGGGTGGTCACTGCCAGAGTTTCTTTACGTCCTCAGTGGTTCTTTTACGTCCCTCCGATGTTGGTTAGTAATGTTGAGCGTGGAGAGACGGGACCGCCATTTAAAGTGGTCATCCGAGCCACTTGAAAGTCTAACCATTTGCAGATATAATTACAAAGGCAGCACCTTCTCCTCAGTTATTTTAAGACCCGAGTGTTGGTCCGGCCGGGACTCGAACCACGACCTCCCGCACGATGCTCAATCAACTAAGCCAACTGACTGAGGCTGAGAGAACCGCTCATCAAGTTTGCAAAACTAAAATAATTGCGTTGCAGAAAAAAATTGCAACCTGTATCGGTAGCTTCATATTCAAAGTCGCTGCGGAAATATAGAACAGGTGCGCCAAAGAAATTAATTAGCAATTTCCTAGAATGAACTTCTGTACATGACGAAAAACAGGTATATAAAGACTGATATAGAGTTTTGTTAAGATGCAATGGGTTGTTCTATTAGTCCTGTATAAATGATTGTCATCAACACCTGCTTTCCCATCTCCTGCGAAGTTGAAACTGAGCAATGTCTCGCGGTTCATCGTCTTGAGTGTCATCTTTATCAACCGAGTCACTTAGCGAGCGAGTGGAGAAATCCTGATAAAATTCAATATATATATATAAATATATCTGTTCCTTCTGTTTCGCTGTTTCGTGGTGTTACACGAGAAGATTCCCAAAGACGACTTTTCGTGTAACATTGTTCTCGTGTAACATGGCGCGCAGTTACTATTTTTAACGATCATTTGTTGTGGCAACGAGTTGCAGGTTTTTGAACGACCTTCAAGACTCACAACATTGCTGCCATCAATTGGTGTTGCCGCGCACGCCATGTTACACGATGCCAACACAACATTTTTGCGTTAAAAATCGTCTCGGTTAACATCACCTTAAAGGAAAAGAGTACCAGCTATTAAATTCAAAATTGACTAATGAAATGAGGGCCACAGGTTTGTCACCCACTAGCTATTAAGTGCTACCCTTGAAAAAAACATGGACGATTCGCTTTAATGTAGTACAATACCTGAGCCATTAAAGTCATGAATCGAACCACAAACATGCGAAATCCTTCCAAGGTATCCGCTACGTTTTCCATCTGACAGAATACGCTTTGTTCACAGTCTGTTAACTGATAGTTAAGAAAATCCACAAAGTGTCGTAGCTCTGCCCAGGACGGATCGGTTACACCACAGTACTTTGTGAGAAGAGACAGACAATTTGCATCACCTTCAGCAAGTACCTCTGGGTCAAACTGAAACTCGTGAGGGATCTCGGGAGCAGTGTCATAAAGTTGCAGGTACTGATATACTCGTTGTACTGGCTCGCTCTGAAACTGGTCTTCATTGAAAGATGTCATGAAACTGGAATCTGAATCTGGAGCTGGAAGAAAATTAATTAAGCAACCGAATATGTGAGTTGAGTTTGTTTGTTGTATTGTTCTCTCTCCTGCCACAAGAGTTTTTCTCCGGGTTCTCAGGTTTGCGTAAAAATCAACATGTAAGCTGAGTGTTGTGTGTTGTAAATAGTGTACATACGTAGAGGTATCCTAAATGAAAAGCCCCTTACAGGGAGTGATATTGGGCACACAGGGAAGCATTCAGTTTGGATTATGATTTGCTAATCAACAAGCTCTTTCTTCTCAAATATTTTTTCACCTAAATATCTACCTGTATCTTTATTCATTTCATCTAAAGCTTTCACAGGCGTCACGCATGTCACGTGAGGTAGCTCATGATAAAAATCGTGCGATCGCGCGTACTTGTCTGTACTCTGTGAACCAATTAATGCAAAGAAATAGGAGGTTAGATCATGATGCACACATACATAGACCACTTATCATATAGTAAAATCCATGCTCACCCCTGTCTGCTGGGTATCATGCGATAGCGTCACTTCTATAATGTACAGGTCACGTGGGTTTCGTTTCCATACGCGACCCCGGTTGTCTTGAATCGAGCCAAGAAGCAGCAAATTGAATAGTAGAGTATCAAGTCCGTGTTCCACCTGACCGTGAAACGAAAATAGTTTAGTTTGATGACATTGTAATTGATTTACGTCAATGATCAGGCACTCAGAGCAAGGGACAGGTGAACAGCCTCCCAAGCAAGAAGCTCTTGATTAAAACACTTGTCAGACACTTAGGTTATAAGTGTCTGATGACAGATGCCAAAAACCCGACTTGTGGGGCTCTGTTGGTTTCGTAAAGAGAACCGAAAAGAACTTTTCTCGTACATGACAGGGGGCCGACCACAGCGGTAAAAAGCCGCGCAATGACTATTGCAAGTTATAGATGCGTCATCATAATCATAATCATAATCATCATCATCACCATCATACCGAGGGAGAGACATCAATGTGAAATATCCGCGACATTGGGACATCAGTCTTGAGCGAGTAAGGCAGCAAGACGCCAACTGTATCCGACAAGTTTGCTGTTTTTCTATGTAATGGAACGATGACGTATGGAGTCACGTGTTCTTCCTGATTTTCCAAGAGTTTCGTTACAGTGCTGTTGTTTGTGATGCTATCGAGCTTTTTGGAATAGTCTTGCACTATCAAACTCTTACCAGTTCCCGCACGGTGGGAAGATATTACTCGAACTGAAAGACTGAGATAAAAATGTTATTTTAATAACTTCTAATAATTAATAAGTGATAATTAGTTAATGATCATTAAAAATATTACCCATTTAATTGGTGATAATAGATGAAAACTTAATAATAATCATAATGTAATGATGAGAATAGGTTAATAAGCTAGGAAGAAAGTACTACAATAATTTGTTAAGTTTGTCACTAGGGATAGGGATCTAACCCATAACCCATAACCCATAACCATAACCATAACCCATAACCTTCCGGATGCTAATCAGATGCTCTACCACTGAGCTATAGGAAAGACTCATGATGAGCGGCCATTTACTGCCTGGGTTAATCATTATGCAATTTTCTTATCAATAATATACATAAAAAATTTCTAAATTCTGATTGGCCGACAGCAGTGCAGTTCAAATGAAATAGCAGTGCAAAAAATGAAATAGCAGTGCAAAAAACTGAAATGCCAGTGCAGATTTCAAATTTTTAGGATTCTGATTGGCTAAAAAAACAATAGAAATTGAATTAGCAATCAGATTATAGCAGTTGCCATAGCAACAGAAATTTTAGGATTCTGATTGGCTAAAAAACAATAGAAATTGAATTAGCCAATCAGATTATAGCAGTTGCCATAGCAATAGAACAGCCTTCCCTCTCTGGAAGTTCTCAGAAATTTCAAGATGGCGGATTTTCATCTTAAAAATGGATTCAAAAATGCTAAAAAAGTCAAGCTTTATCAGTTGAAAACCAGCAAAAAAGGTTTAAAATGGCAAACGGAGGACTCGCTGCTTGTTATTTGAGAATTAAGAAGGAAAAAAACATCAGTCGGGCCATTTTACAGCTGTTCAAGGTCACTTGACAAGGTGAAGCGAGAGACGTTGAAAGAGCTTTCGACTACTTTATCCGTAAAGAGGTAAATAATACTTCTGTACAAAGAAAGCAGCTCATTCAACTTTTTTTGAGTGTTTAGGAATTGAAAAAAGACGAAATTTGATGATTTATGTAAGTTTTGCAGAATATCTTCGCAATATGCTTACTTGTTTTCTCAAAAAATGTCCGAATATTTGAAGTCTTGAAAATGAAAAAAATGATTTCTAAACATATTTTTACTTTTTAAAGATCAAGAGTAATCTTTGTTATTCATATTTCAAAAAAAGTAATCTTTGTTATTCATATTTCTTTCCTGTTTTTCAGAATAAAATATTATTTTGTAAGCCTTTTTTTGTCAAAAATAACTTCGCAAAACAAACAAGTTCTTCGCTTCGCCATTTTTTCCAACACGTCTTTTTTCTATCTAATTTGGTTGGATTTTTTTATATATATTATTAAAAGGTAATAAGATGATTTTTCGTTCAATTTGGATTAATTTGCACTCGTTTGTTTTCTCAAAAAGTCCGTAATTGCGTGAGGCCGTAGGCCGATGCAAATTAATTCCAAATTGAACTCGAAACCATCTTATTACCTATACTTATACTGATTAATAACACAAGTATTTATATATGTTATAAATTAATAACAATAACAAACAATAACTATAATCGCTAATAATAATGAATAATAAAAGTTAGCAATAATAAATAATGATAAAGAATAATTAATACATAACAAATAATGATAATTAATAATCAAAAAACTTTCGTTTATAAAGCAAAGCTTGATAATATATCTTTCAAGTTTTAATCGAACCTGTCTCGACTTTCCACACAAGCAGCAGGTATCCAATCAATGTGATGGCCCTGATAATTAACTGGTAGTGGTCTTGGAGCAACGAACTGTTTCTCTAGGTACTCTGTCACTTCAGATGGTCTTGGACAGCGAGGAGCTCCAGCAACACGATACTCATCCAGGGCAGACACGATGTGTGACTTGACTTCTTGTTCATTGCTACATATCACCACGACCTTGTAATCTAATAAACAAAAAACATTGTTAATTTAAAACTCTTGAGTAAACTTGACAAGATAAATATATCATCTACAGAAAAACCTATAGATAATAAATTTATCATGGCACGTTCATAAGCTATAAGGGAATGGCTGTAGGTGCACAGCGAGATACATGTAGTAATAATTTTTCATAATTTTCTTCATTTCTTATTGGAGCATTGTTTTAAGTACTTCTTTCTGAGGGAGACTGGTTCGTTAGTTATTGTAACTATTTTGTGCTACCCTCTATGAATAAAATAAAGTCTTTATTATATTATTATCATCATGATCGTCATCGCCATCGCCATTGTTGTTATAGCGAACGTTGTAATGAATAGATAAGAAAAAGAAGGCTTACCTACGCTATCAGGGTATTCATGATTAGCCAGGTCAAAGAAGCTTTGAACGGCTTGCTCGCTGACATTATAGCTTAAGAGATCTGCATTCACCAGACAGTAGAACTTGTTTCTCGTGTTGGTTAAGACTCGACGCCATAACAGCTTCACCTTGAAATACATGAATGATCAAAATATAATTTTACCCATAAAGAGCAGTTCCCAAACACGCGTAGATGTTTTTAATGAAATACGTCGAACGACGTTAAGGATGTTCATCGGCAAAAGTCCCATCGTCAGATCTTTTTTAAATTTTGCAAAAAAATGGGGGTCCCGACTTCGTTTAGCCGTCAAAATGCGTGGAAGTTCACCCTTTTAAGGGTAAAAAAGCGCGAACAACGTAGATATGGAAAGCTTTCAAAAATAAGCCATATTTTACTGAAAAAAAATAAGAAAATCGTCTCTATTTTTCAAAGACTTCTAGGAGAAAACCCCAAATAATCAACTATTTTTTGATTTTTTTCTATTTATTTAATTTAAACACTGTGAAATTATCAGTAGAAAATACGTTGGTAATAAAATATATTAATAAATCTACCTACAAAAACTAAACTAATATAAATACAATACTGTTTTACATGACTGCCGTGTAGGAATCCAATGCCATTAATTTATAAATATTTGACAATTCCGTTTTTAAACTGCTGTATAGATTTAGAATTCTTAACCGTATGCGGTAGATTATTCCACAATTGACCCCCGCTGTAACTAAAGCTACGTTTAAGATAATCGGTGCGCGGCTTAGGTAAAGCAAGTTTCTGGTTTGAATCGCTTAGGTAGTAACACGTTTTATATTGATGGAAAATATTTTGCAGGTACTGCGGGGCTTGATATATTGTTTAAGGACTTAAACATTCAAATGGCTTTTTGTTAGATTATCCCAGTGTAAAGAATCAAGAAGCGTATTGGATCTTACTTCATAACTTGCTTTCATTATTACTCTAGTTGTACGATTTTGTGGGGTTTTGTAGCTTTTGTAATTCGTCGCTTAATTGGCCACTTACCCCATCCCATACTGTATACATATTGTAGTACTACAATAGTCGAAATGAGGGAGAATTAAAGCATTGTAAATCTAGACAGCGGTAGAGGGAGAGATAAAAGGTCTGAATCTTTTAGAGCTTCAAAAGCTGAGGAATATTTTTTACATATATTAATATGAATATCATCATTTAACTGGGCACGTAACTTTTACCTTAAGCCTATGACCATGAATCCAGTTTTGGTAATATTCAAGCTTAATTTGTTTGCTTTGAGCCAGCGACTAAGATTGATTTGCTCCGAATTTATCAAAGTGTCAAGATCCGTCACTCTACTACCAGAGATACAAATGCTCTTCTCATCTGCAAACATTTTCGCTGTGGCTGTGATAAGATTGTTGGTCAGGTTTTTTATGTATATATATATATATAATTTATACTTGGATAAACTATTCTTAAATATACTTATAAGATAGATATTTATTTATTTCAATACGTTAGTGATACATGATTGTAAATTTTTATTCTATTATTTTTTTATAATTGTTAAGCACTATTGGGCTTTTTATGGAAATAGGGCTATATAAATAAATAAAGTTATTATTATTATTATTATTATTATTATTATTATTATTATTATCATTATTATTATATCAAAAAGAGGACCGAGAATGCTGCGCTGTGGGATCCCACAACTTTTTTATTTTTGCATTTGACAAAGACCCATTGACCAAAGATCTTTGACTTCGATCTGTAATTTGTATTTTATAAAAGAAATAAAAAATTCGTTGCTGTGCTGTGTGCAGTTATAAAGCACGCGGGGGTTGGCAGAACACAAGAGAAGTGTTAGGAAAAGCATCAACAGTAGAATTGAAAGAATCGTAAATCTCTAAGAAGGCGAAATAAAGGCGTCCACTCACGTCGCCGGCAGTAAGTAATGCTGACAAATAGTAGCTATTTAGTGACTAAGTAAACGACTAAGTAAATAACTAAGTGTTAAAAAGTTAGAAATATAAAATGTTATTGGGCTACAAGTGTGGACTTAGAGCCTTCACGCTACGTGAAATTCTATTCCAATTATTCACAAAATATCTATAAATATCAATTTAGAGCTATAAGAGATTTTAAAAGACGCTTTCATCATATTTTGCTTACCAAAGCATTGGAATGACGTCATCACGATGAGCGCGCGGTCACTGAATTCGTGCGTAGGAAGGATGCATGCGAACAATGCCCATGAACGTTCTTAAGGACAAAGACTGCATTCACTATGTATGACAGAGGTTGAAGGAGCCAGGTGATATTTCTTAATACTCTCATAATTTTGGTCTTCCCCCTCCTCATTCTCTGGCAAAAATTTGAGGTGCAACTACTTATTTCACATTTAGATCCCCCTGAATTTCAGCTCTTTCCCCCTGGCATATATAATGAATGCAGGCCAAATAGAGGTTGGTTACTTAGCAAAGGTATTTTACCTCTTCCAAAGTGGTATCTTGAGTGCAAATCAACACTTCATGTCTTGATGGAAGTCCTACACTTTCCATGTAAAGTCCAAGAACAGTAGGTAGAATATCTCCTGAAGAAAACAGCCCAAAAACTTCAATCAGCACTTATCGACAAATACTTCGCCGTAATTATCCGTAATTGTTATAGTCTATAAGATTATCTGAAAGGGTCGTTTTGAAAACGAGGCTGCTCGCCAAAATCAAAACCATTATTGACAAAGACTCTTGGATGGGAGTCGAAAGCTCTTTAGTGCTTTTAAATGAATGCTGTTAAGAAAGAATAACAGTTTACTTGTTTAATCAATGTCCCTGCAAAATAATCTTTTTTCTATAATATTGTTAAATTGTTCTGCAGCTAAGAATGATTTTTATTTTTTTGCATTAAACTGACAGCTGTTGGACTCACTTTGAGGAACAAGTAGCATGTTTGGTTTTCCCGCCGTCAGGTAGCCGGGGAATGTCATTGGTCTTTGGTCCTCTGGAGTAAAGAAGAATGAGAATTGAAATTGGACTTTCCGAGGTTGCGCGGAAAACTAATAAGAGGCGAGCTGAATCATGTGGCTGTTTTGTAGTAGAGGATGCCATTTATGTTAGATCCTATGATTCGATCAGCGCCCCCATACTCTTTGTCAGTTTTCCAAGCAATCTCGAAAAGTACTATGCTTGTGAGTGAAATGCTACGCTGAATGTTGTACGAGAAAATAGGTAAATGAACATGAACTACTGAATCTATCAACAGTCCCCTTCAAAGTGTCATGCGCCATCTTGAAAGGTAGCCGTGCATTTGCATCAAAGCGAGACGAACACTAGGCTTGCAATGATAGAGACCTTTTTTAACTCCTTGAACAATTGTTCACATGTCTGTATCATTGCAAGCTCACCGTTCGTCTCGTTTCGATGCAAAGGCACGGCTACTTTTCAAGATGGCGGTGGGAACTGTGAAGAGGACTATTTTTCAGTTTCACATCACACCTTGGGTCGGATCATTAGCCAGGCAGGCCAGTAAAGTACTCAGTTCCCCAAGGCTTAAGTACAAACCACTTAGTGTCTGATCAAGTTCAGCTGCAAAGTTACGACCATCATCTTCTGTTGTTAATCTTGAAAAAAAAGTACGAGAAATGGTCATGGTAAAGTATGAAAGTATTTTCGATGACTGTAAATAGTCAGTTGAATCATGGGTAAATAATGATTTAATAATTATATCTAGCGGCTGACTCATCCAAGAGGGATGGGGGAGGAATACTAGAGAACCCGGAGAAAAACCATCGAAACAAGGGAGAGACCAAAAAAATCAATTCACGTGTAATTCGTCCAGGAATTGAACCCGACGCCCTAGAGTACGACGACTGCAGCACTCTTGAAAGCGATGGAAGGGATGGCAGCCCCACCTTGTGAATTCGAACTTCTTGATGACATTGCCCATGGTGCCCAGTCTCCTAGTATCACAGATCTCCTTTCTATCAGAATTGATTGTATTATCTATTTCTCACTTTGTAGAATGGAAGAGTAGGCTCCTTTAGGTCCCCGTGGGCATTTTCAGGATGTGTAGCGGCTCCGCTCTGGGATGTGCGGACCAATTTTCACACCCATATCTAAATAGGTATACTCGCATGTATTGTTAGTATTTGAAATGTTTTACTATTTATACCTGTCAATATCTCTTTGCTTCTGTTCATCATCAGGTGTTACATCTGGGACACTTGCTTGCGGAAACAAAGAAGCGTATTTAGGGTTTTGGGCTCCCTCATCACACAAATCTTTAATGTCTTCTTCTTTATTTTTGTTTCGTAGAGACCACATTAGGAGTTCTGATTCGTCACTAGGACAGTCACACGCTACAATAGCTGCCAATGCGACTTCTTCAGGATACCTAAGCTCCTTAACATAATCGAAAAACTTATTGTATCTTTTTCTAAAATCGCTATCTGGAATTTCTTCTTCTTCTTCTGTTTCCGTTGAGGAATGGTTTTCTTCAGAAAAGTCGACATCAATGGCAATGGCAATCAATGCTTCTCGTAGTGAACGTGCAGTAACACCTGGAAGCACACTATCCAGGAGGGTATAAAACTGAAATAGAAATAGACATGGACACATGACGACATATATTGTAACAAAATATCAAACCATTTTATCAAACCCTTCGACAACCTCTTCTGAGTGGTTCATCTGTCTAACATTTTAGCAATGACATGGAGTCAAAAATGCCTGTCCAGTATCATCACATTAAAAATCATGCAAAGGAAATATGAAGTAGAAAAATATGTTGCTATGAAAAGCAAGGCCTTAGAGCAATTTTATAAAAAAATGGTGTTTTAATATATAAATGTTCTAATAGTAGAAAATGTAATAATGGAAATGT
Source organism: Actinia tenebrosa (assembly GCF_029948245.1). Classification (NCBI taxonomy): domain Eukaryota; kingdom Metazoa; phylum Cnidaria; class Anthozoa; order Actiniaria; family Actiniidae; genus Actinia; species Actinia tenebrosa. The sequence continues at coordinate 9,038,030 of NW_028292579.1, read as the reverse complement.
AATAAATAAATAATAAATAAATAAATAAATCATCACATTAAAAAATACTTGAGAAAAAAGTTGTTAGAAAAGGACGATGGCAGCAGTATCACCATCATCATCACCATTACCATCGCCCTCACTTCAATCACCATAGTACATTATCATCAACACCATCATCATCATCATCATCATCATAAGCAATTGCTCATCATAATCATCACCATTATCATCGCCCTCATTCCAATCACCATAGCAGCAGCATCACCATCATAAGCCACAGCAGCAACAGCAACGCCTAACAGCATTTTTAGATGTCACCATTACCATCGCCCCTTGTCAATCACGAGGGCCACTATCCGAGGGACACAAGTTTATCAATAAGTGTTTTACCCTATTTAAGTAAATCAAGCTGTAAAATTCACGAATAATTAATAATGAGGGTCTAAGCCAAACCAATTTTCAGAAACCAGGTCACATGAATAACATGTAAACCCGATACAAACCTTAGAATGAAAATGCTAATTAGATAATCTCCGCCATCATCCTCGTCATCGTCATCACCAATTATCATTATCATTAACAACATCACAGTCACCATCACCATATTATCATCATTCATCACCGCCATCATGAATCATCATCATAATCATCAATATTATCATCAATCAACACCACCGCCAACATGAAGAACAACGCCCACGACGACGGCATCAAAGTTGGTAGGGGAGTCGAACATGTCGACATTACCTGAACATCTAAGTTTGCGAATTCTAGTCCTCTTCTCAGTTTGGCAATTTCTTTTCTCATGTAAAGTAGCTGTTTCGCGGTAAAATAGTTCAGTTCTTTGCACTCGTTTCTCTGGCAGTTCAAAATCTCCATCCATGCTTTTAGAAACTTGTCAAACTCGTTATAATAAGTCTGTAGGTCAGGGATTAAATCATTTCTCCGACATGTAAAGTCTCTTTTCCAGTCAAGATGGCTGACCTCACCCGTTTCACAAAGAGCCATATATACTGTTCCTAAGCAGATTGCACCTTGTAACATCTGAAAAAACATTTGTGACATCAAAATAAGGAATAATAATAAGAGGAGGATGGAATAGGAAGGGAAGAGAAGGAAGTAGAAAAGAAGGGTGGAGGGAGGGAGGGAGGGAGGGAGGAAGGAAGGAAAGAAGGAAGGAAGGAAGGAAGGAAGGAAGGAAGGAAGGAAGGAAGGAAGGAAGGAAGGAAGGAAGGAAGGAGTATTGCGTACCTCAGTAAATTTGTCCACATGTTCTTGGCCTACAGACTTCCCAGCAATCAGCATCAGTTTGCTCTGTAGATCTTTAAGATCCTCTAAACTGTAGGTTTCTTTTTGCAGGCTTTTCACTTTTCCTGGTGGTACTCTTAGACTTATCATGGTATTGATATTAATTTCCTCGTCTTTTCCATGGCAACCAATGGTTAATGTTCCATGTTTCATTATAGTTTCTACTTGCTGTAGAGAAGACATTGTCAATGATCCATGGAATTCTAGAACGTTCTTCAGCCATTCCAGTCTTCCACTAGTGTCACTCTTAAAGATTAATCGAATTGGTTAACATTAGAAATCAGTAAGATAGTCAGCTAATAGTTCAGTTCTTTTCCCATTTCAGACCACGTGTCATTCTCTTAAGTAAGATTCTTTGTTCTCGTTGAATCTATCTATATTCACGTTTCTTCTCGTGCGCAACCGTTAAACAGAGAAATGATACTTGAGTGAATGTCATGTGGTCTGAAATGGGAAATTATACATCCAAGGTAAAGAGGTCTATTTGGAATAGCCGTAGCGCTTCTAGTTTTCTTCTTCCAACCTCATTGGTTGACCGATCGATGTAACTAACAATAATTCAATGATGTTACAGATCGTACCATTTGTAATGGCAATCTTGTGTTGTGCTCCAAGTCTTCCCAAACGTCTCTACACAACTCAACTAAACATTTAAAGTCATCATCTTTTTTAAGGTCATAAATGAGTGGTTTAAAGCCTCTTGTACACGCGTGAAGGGCAGCGATACGGTCTATTTCCATGTCACCCTCATCAGCTAAAATCATGGCAAGATCTACCAACACCTTGATTTCACTTGAATCTGAAGATCAAAAAAGCATTTATAGTTGATCGATGACTAGAAAATAGTCTTAACCAATCAGCGCACTGGTAACTGATATTCTCCAAATATTGAAAAATCTACGATGGATACGTCAACCGGAAGTGTAAATGACTTCACTTTGGGGTCAGTTTTGTGCCTTCAAAATCTGTCTTCCCTGTGGATGAGTTGACTTTTGCTGACAACAGAACCCCAAAGAGAAAGTCCAGTTGACGTCGCCGTCGTAGATTTTGAAGTCCCCTATTATTTACCTGGTACGACTTCCTTTAACCAAACGATGAAGTCCTTAGATTCCATCACAACATCTAGACATTGCAGTCTCTCAGGAGTGAATTCCTCGAGCATTCTAACGGTCTGGCTAAATTCTTCCTGTAAAGAATTTAGCGGCTGTCTCTTGGACTCTGGACTTATCTACAGGAGTAAAAATAGTAACGACAATTGATTTATCTATATATCTTCTACCTCGTACAACAAAGAAATTTGGTTGCGCATGGAATGATAATACGGGCAACATTCGCTTTGCAATTTAAACGCCACAATACTGCGTGACAAAATGCACGACTTTGCAGCCAGTGTTACCAAACCAACGGCATTCAGCCGAAATATACCTGACGACGAAACGTTTCAACCGTTTCGAAATCGCCATTCAAATCCATCTTGACAGCAAATTCAAGAATCTTATCAGCAGCTGCTATACAGTTGGTCACTCTGTGGTACTGCCGGATATGATTTACTCCTTCGTGTATTTCTTCAACGTTAATAGTACCACTGCAAGCACACATGATGGTACAAAGGTCTTGCTCAAGATCATCGTAGCGCCCATCTTTGAAACCTTCGAAACGCTTGTCAACATCCTTAAGGGTTATAATTCCTGTCAACACCGCGTATAGTATGTCTTTGCATTTCTTGATGGTCGGAGACCAAACTTGTTCGAAGACTTCTTCCAATGTTAATTGTTCGCCATGTTGTGCATCTTGAAATTTTATTCTCCAAATATCACTGAAAATCCTGCTGTCATGAATAGTATGCATCGTTGTTATCATTGTTTTAAACTCTCTTGAAAGACCAAAAAAAATGACTTGTACTTGCATTTCGCCAACTGTTTTACCACAAGTGTGCACAGCGAGGTCGCTTATATCAACCTGGGATACATCAGTATAGGCATTACGTTTCATATCCTCTACATCAACTATAAAAAATAGTAATAATAATAAAAAAGTGAACGAAAGGAAAAGGGATTCGTAGCTCTCAAGCTGCTGCCATTACAGAGAGCATATTGTAGCTCCCTGTGACCTGAATTCAAAGGCATCAAAAGTGGTGCAGCGGTAGTGCTCTCATCTCTCACCTCTGGGGTTTCGGGTTCTATCCCTGGACTCTACATTCGGTATGAGTAGAGTCAAGAGAAAATAAAATAACGGAAGGAATCCCCGCGCCCTATCATGAGCACCCTTTGAAGCTATTTTTAGAATCAGTATTGCTATTTTTAGAATCATTCATTTGATCGTTTGTTTTTCTGCACGCGCATACTGTGCTCGCTCTACGTTGTCTGCTTATGTTTTCTTCTTGTTGTTGTTTTTCCTTCAAGAAAACCTGAACAGACAGCTCGGAGCGTGCGAAGTATGCACGTGCAGAAAAACAAAAGTAGAAACAAACGGTGCCTATATATGCTGGTTCTTAGTTCATTTACTTTTGCAGAGTTTGTTAGGTTTGTTCCTTGATTCAAGTCATGGCCTGACTTAGATCAGCCCAGAGGTTGTTTCAGGGTTAGATTTGTGAGTTAGCCATGCCCTGACTTAGATCAGCTCGGACGTTGTTTCAGGGTATCGATAAAAAAGTTTGTTTTTTCTGAGATTAATTAAGAATGAATAAATACCATGCTCTAATATGGAACCTATGCCCAGAAATGAGCGTAGTTGTTCCCTTTCTTTTTCAAATGCCTCCAGCTCATCGAGTCGTTTCCGCAAACTAGCTTGGGCCTTTTTAAAAATCCTCCCAAAATCTGTATGGGTATCATCTTGTCCGTCATCTTCTTCGCTTTCTTCGTCACCGCTATCGTCATCACGGTCGTCATCACTGTCGTCAATAGAATATCCCAATATCTCTAATAGTTCACAGTACTTATCCTCTCTGCCTCTAAGGATGCGCAGTATGTTTACTTTGACTGAGGCATCAGATACCATACGGTGGATATCCTCGAGACAACTAGTTGTTTGTGTAAGCAGGGTCTGAGATTCGCCCGATAGGGCGTGGGACCTTTCAGCTGTGGAAAACCAAGATGGCAGTAGCATCAGAATCTCGTAAGAAAGGGCTTCCTATATAACTGGAATTTTTCTTATATCTTTTTTCAACAACATAAATAGTATATATTAAAACCTTTATGGTTGAGGAAGCGTTATTAAATTTTGTAAATGATTCTAACCTACAAAAACACGTTAGAATAAATAGTTTTGTTGTATACCAAGTGTCAAAGTCCATTTCTTCTCTCTTCTCATTCGAATTCATTGGCCAAAAGGGTGCCACCGAACATCGGGAAAGTAGTGTATTTTGTGGTCCCGAGACGCTTACCAAGGCGAAGCCGGTCCCAGTAAATAAGTGTTAAAAAGTCTATCCTTGTGCTATGTAATACTTACTAAAATATCTCAGATAATTTGCCATTGGATTCCATGTTAACACATGAGTCAACAGAGAGTCTTGTTGCTCAGTGTCTTTTGGCCAGCAACGTTGGAGTAAAAGTGACATCATTTCACCAACTTTTCTGGATTGACTGCTGTTTGGGTCATGCTGCCAGAGACTTTCAAAAGCTTTTTCACGCTCGGCCTCTCTACCAATCTATAATATGCATCATACGGACACTAGTATCAAATTTGTGTTACTGAAAAAGATACAAGCTATTTCAAAAAAAAATTGGTGAAGGTTTTGTGGCATGTTGCAAGTTGCATGTTACATACCAAGCCCGAACTACTATTCTATGGGTAACGAGAATTCAATCAGCAAAAGGCCACAACAATATGAAATTCTCTAAACTTTCTCTGCATGTTTTTCTAGTATGTTCTCTTCTTAGTAAGCAACGTGCAACATGCAACAAAAGCTTTCACCAACCTTCTTTGAAATAGTTGTATATTATATATCTCAGTAGTAAGTTTTACTTTCTCAGTGGTGTTTTCGTATACGTAGGGATTATTATTAATTGATGATGAAGATTTCAATACTAACATTGATTACTTTTAATACCAAGTTCTCGATTATACTGTCCATCTTCGAATTCATGATATTACATCCCTGTACAGATGGCCGATTTGCTCGAAAGAATGGCATTAAAACTAATCAATAAACATGCCATTTAACAAGTTGTACTTTGTTTCATTAGTATGTCAAAACTTCTGTGCATTTGCGAAGCAAAGCGTTATTTCCAGCCAATGCCATTACATGGACTTTATTTACAATGCGGTGTTACTAAATCACAAAAATAATAGAATCTATAAAAACGCAGTCGTAAGAATACTTTATACTGTTATAGATACCTCTACGATACTTTTGATAGCATCAAACGCTGCACCCTGGAAACACCTCTCAAGTTGTTGGTGGAAGTGGTTGAATTTGCCTCTTGAATAGAAGTCAATCCTTTGTATTTCATTCATCTACAAACACATTTAATAATGACTAATGAAAGTAATCATTGTAATCGACAGTAAGTCGACTGCGGAAACACTTCCTTGCAAGTGTATTTGACGGCAATGAATAGAAAGTCCTTTAAAATCTTTGTTTTCAAAGCATACCTTCTTAATACGTAGGTTTAGACTCTCCTTTAACTCGTCCTCCCAAGATTGACGAAATGTGTTGTCTGAGAACTCGACATGATAAAAATCTGACCACGTCTAAAGGGTTGGGAGACAAGTTAGAAAACAATAGAGGAAGCATCAAGAACAATACCCTTAAATATAGAAACATTGGATACCTTTAACTCCGCCTCTACTGATTCCTCTGAAAAGCTATCAAGATTGCCTGTAAACACTTTCTCAAGGCAGTTTCGAACTTTTGTCGACGTTGTTGCAATGCTTTTAGAACAAATGTTGTTGATGTTGTCATGATTTTTTAGGTCTTGCTCGTCGGTCTGGGGTTTAGTGACTATGTACTTCAACAAGGACAACGTCTTTGACAATATAGTGAGAACTGCACATGCCAAAGCCAATTTCTCTTTCAAGGACTTAAGGAAAAAATCAAGAACTTCTTGTGACGCCTTTTCCAAGGAGATATACTTATCGATGTCGAATCTGGTGGTCCTGTCAGTCAGAATATTGCGGGAGTATTACAATGATACTTGTATTCGATAGAGCAGTCTAATTTTCTTATGACTGTGAAAAGCTCGATGCTTACTAGAATTTTGATTGGCTGATTTTTTTCTCGCGAAATGTAATTGGTCTGCCATTGCCGTGATCTTGGCGTGACCGGGTCCGTGCCGTGTGTCTGGTATTTGATTGATTAGAGAGTAAATTCTCGCCAATGTGATTGGTCTGGCGTATTCCTTGCCGAGCTTTTTCCAGTCATACGAAAAGTGAGCTAAAAAAACTTTATTAAACAACTGGTAAAGCTGAAGATTGATGCGTTTATTTTACGTTAGTAACAGACTGTTACTTTATACCATACTTACGAATTCTCTGTTTCATTTTGGGCTTCTGTTTCTCTGTCTATCGTTTCAATTATTGCACTTAAGCACTCGTTCATAGAGCTCATCTAAAGGATCAAAATATTGACAGATTAGCATCAGGCAAAAGTTGAATGCAAAAGTTTACGAAGCTGAAAAACAGATAGCAAGCTTAGTAAAATAACTTACTTCATCGCCGCTGATGCAGCTTGTTGTCTTCAGCCTCGCACACATCGTGTAGCAAATTTCAGCTGGGGGAAAGTCCCCCCCTCTGACACAGCTCCCAAGGTCACGAAGAGGTAAAGTGAAAAGGAAGGTCCTCCTCAGAAGAGGATCAAACTCAAACATTGGCTTAAGTCGATAAAGAACGTCCATAGTTGAACTGTTAATTTAGTGTTAATAAAAGAACACGAAATAAGTATAACGATCATTAATGTTTCTTTACCCCTCACCAAGACAACAACCACACCCACACTTCTCCCACCCTCCACACGCACGCGATGAACCCAACATCCCCATGATGATGATGATCACATACATTTATTCGAGGACGTGCTTCTAGTAAGGGCACACTGCCGCCACGGACGCAGCACGACATGTTTGTACCTCATAAGTTCTTGTTAAGAAGCTATGGATGTCATTACCTATATGAATGTTTTTGAACATTAGAAAGATCAAGACCATTTGTTCCCCAGTATGAGTCATCACTTATAGGTGTTTCTGTTGTGATGACAACTTCTGTATAGGGTTGACACGAATTCGACAAGAAGTGCATCAAAGGCACTGCAAGGAGCCAGTGATGGATATGAGGTCTGTGTATTATGGTATACTGGAAGAGTTCAAGAATGCCTTCCAAAAGCCTCCTATAAACAAAAACAATAATAATTGAGAGTCTTGAGAAGAAGTGGTTTTTTAAGATAAAATTCAGCGATAAAACTTTACTAGCAAACATAATATTACACGACGTTTCGACGTTAACTGAACGTCATTATCAAGTGATAAAAAACTAAAAAACGTTAACTTATACACTTATTTCAATAAAGTTAGTCACCAAAAACCTAGAAAGCTGAGATCACTGAGCATCATGGGAAACTTTTCATATCAAAAAAGCATATATATACAAAGCTTTTTTAATACAAACACCAGCTCGATGATGATCAGAAGAGGTGAGACTGTAACCGGTAAAAGATTCGCAAGTCCATGAACAGTTATCAAGCGGTTGAACGTGTAAAATGAATCTACCCATAATCCTTGTCGGCCTCAGCTTTATAGCTTTTCAGGTGACTAACTTTATTGAAGTGTATACAAGAATAATAATGAGTATAAAAAGGTGCGAAAACAAAAAACTATGTAATTTAAATATTGTACAATAAAATGACGAACAAAGAAAGAAAAATAAAAAAATTATTATTCATGTATATAAGCTAACGCCTTTTAGTTTTTTATCACTTGATAATGACGTTCAGTTAACGTCGAAACGTCGTGTAATATTATGTTTTTTAGTAAAGTTTTATCGCTGAATTTTATCTTAAAATATAATTGAGAATGTGCTGTTATTTTTTAAGGTTTGAGATTTTCCCCTCTGGTGCTGCAATAACAGAACACGAGCTACATTGCACTAATTTCCCACCAATTAAAATCACCATAGCCATCCCACAATCAACCCAATAAGAAATCAGTCGAGGCCAGAGATTGAGGTTGGTCACTGCCAGGGTTTCTTTACGTCCTCAGTGGCTCTTTACGTCCTCAGTGGTTCTTTACGTCCCTCCGATGCAGCTTAAGGTTTAGTGTGGAGAGGCGTGACCACCGTTTTAATTAATTACTAACCATGTGTTTTCAGGGGAGTAGTACCCATTCATCAGAACCTCTAGCAAGATTTCTAGTCTTTGTTGGCCGAATGAAGGGTTTATGGCCAAACATTCAAATATTCTCATAAGATGTTCGTCTTCTGGATTAAAGTTCAAATTGAAAGCGATCGTCGCAATAGCAAGTGAAGTCGCCAGACACTCTGCTTGTGTTGGAACGTCGCTGGTAGCTTGTGCAAGTTCGTAGTTCAAATTTAGTCTTGGCTCAATATACGAAAACATAACCTGGTCAAAATTTTAAATGTTTGAAATTAATATTCAACTTCCATATTGTACGTTCCCGGTCCGTTGACCTTAACGGATGTGAACTGACTAAAGAAGAGTATGTCGTTTGTGTATTTGAGTAAGCTTCGTGATTTCTGATGTATGTTTAAAAAGGCGGGGTCCTTCAGTAAGATGGAACAGCAGCAGTATCAGTAGTAGTATTGGTGGTTGAGGTGGTAATAGAGGTGGCAGTGGTGTTGGTAGGAGTAGGGGTGGTGGTAGTGGTGAAGAGTAGGGGAAGAGGGGCAGCAGCAGCAGCAGTAAAACAAACAAAACCTTGTGCATTATTTAGTACATGACGTCTGAGAAGGTCGAAAACCAAAACACAATAGACCGTTTTGTCAAGGTTGTGTGCGCATCCAAATGTAAGAAACCTGACAGGCCACGATACCAGAACAGGAGCTTTATAATGAGAATTTTCATACATTTCTATTAGATTTTTCAATAAACATTTATCAAATCGATTATTCTCATCTTTAAATATAAAACTGGCTTCTCAATTTTACTGAATTCGCGTTTTTCAGTTTTGTGTCCCGTCAAGTTGGATGCGCACACAACCTTGAGAAAACGGTCTATTGGGTGTATCTTTGACAAATATTTATTTACCTGTTCTAACGAGAAGTCTTTCAATTTATAGTCATATACGAAACCTCCAGTTTCTCGCTTGGCATTTCTAATACAGTAGACCACTTGGTTGATCGTTTCCAGTACTTCGCTGCCCTTTTTCTTACCGTCTCTATTTTCTTTTCCAAAGGAGTCCCAATCAGGCAACATAACCTGCATTGCCAATTGACGTCCTTCCACTGGATTCACAAATTTGTACATTGGAAAATTGCTAAAAAACGATTCCCATGGGCCTGGTGGTCTGAAGATCCCGTCATCGTATTGATGCCAGATACCTGAAATATAAATGTATTTAAAATTGAGATGCACATAATAAAACACGTACCTCAATTTCCTTCAGCAGAATTACCGTTTGGCTTGCGGCAGCGTTCTTGGATATAAAAACATCGGTTTGTATAACTAGTTCCATGGTGTTTGGGATATCCTACCAATTCTTCCCATACACACTTGGATTTTCCGTCACCTTCCAGTTTAAACACTCTGTATTTATAGGTGATTCTATGATGAGCCCATTTGAGAGGTATTTGTGTCTCTCCTTCGATTAGAAGGTATCCATTATTAACCCACCTGAATATGGCAAAAACACATTATTAGTGGTGGCACGAGTTAACAACGGATCCAATATTTATATACAATAAAAATTTATACTACAGCAAATTCATAATCATCACTATCATCACCACCACCATCATCATCATCATCACCATCACCATCATCATCACCACCACCATCATCATCACCATCACCATCATCATCATTACCATCACCATCACCACTATAATCACCAAGATCATCATCAATATCATCATAAATATCATCATTCTCATCACCATCACCATCATCATCACCACCACCACCATCACCAATATCATCAACATCATCATCATCACCATCACCATCGTCATATCATTAAATATTTTATGCGTACTTTATAGGTGTCATTTCTAGTTGGTTAGCATTCCATCCTTTAAAAGGAGTCCCACCGCATACAAAGATCTTTTCGACTCTGGTATCAAGCATAAAATGGGGAGCCAACAAAGCATGAAACACGATGGTAACGCTTTCCGAAACACCTGATCCACTCGAATCATTACAGGAACTTCCATGTGAACTATAAAACACAAACGAAGCAGTGCATAAACAATAGTCATTCTTATTCACTTGTGGTATTCAACACCAACACAAGTCCCAACTAGTAACCGCTACACATTCTTATTCACTTGTTATATTAAGCACATCAACGCAGTCCCCGCTAGTAATTACAATTCATTCTTATTCACCTGTTGTATTCAACACAACAACGTCCCGAGTTTGTAAATATATTGACATTTCAGACGTTAGTCCTTCGTCAGAGTAAAAAAGAAGTTAAGTAGAGTTAAGTTAGGATGACTGTAGATAGCGTAGTGGCGCAGCCTCAACTAGTCCCATAGTACTAATGGACTTATGTAGTTGATAAGCTATCAAGCTACATCACAGGGAGCCCGGCTTTGGAATCTGTACATGAATAAATAAGTCAAAAAAGTACTTTAGGTTTCCTGTGTTGAGATTTGGTAACTTGATAGCAGATTAATGTAAGTAACTCGAGAGCAGCTTATAATTCAAACTTAACGCATTAGTGTAACGCACGCCCTAGTAAATTTACTAGGGCGTGCGTTACACTGATACGTTACGTTAATCTGCTATCAAGTTACTGGTAATACGATTAACGGAAATTCAACGTATCAGCGTCTTGTTTCAAATCTCAACTCAGGAAACCCAAAGCACTTTATTGATTTATTTATTCATGTACAAAACCCAAAGCCGGGCTCCCTGTGGCTACATCAGGTTACACTATGAATTAATGGAAACTATCAAAGATTTTATTTTTCCCTTTTCTTTAATACCTTTGTTGTTGTGTGGCTTTATTACCCTTTGAATCGGCATTCTTAGATTTCTGTTCCTTCAGTGGAGGTTTCTGATGAAAGTATCCATCCTGAATTAAAAGAGATGTTGTTATAACTTAAATGTTAAACATAGGCCACATTTATGTGAATCGCGATTTTCCTATAAGTTTGATCGGGAGAGAGCCGCCAATATAAGCTCAGAACTACCTTGCGATAGAATAATTTTGAGCCGCAAATATGGGATAATATTCGCGGCTAAGTTGGGAGAAAATATATCCCATATTGGCCTTCGCACATCGCTTCGCGACCACAGCCAATAGGGATATATTTCCTCCCAACTTAGCCGCGAATATTATCCCATATTTGCGGCTCACAATCGCAATAACTTATAAATGCAGGTTAACTCTGGTAATAAGGAAAAAGTATTTATAGAGTCACCCTATGTCATTTTTGAAAACATGCTATGAATGAACTGGGATAGAGGAATGTATAATCAATAAATGGAAACAAATGGGAATGTTGTAAGATTTAGGGTCTTATTAGTTTCCAGTGATGAACCTGAGGTTGGTTGCTTTCATTCAAATTAGAGCCAGAACTTTTCAAGTTTGATGTTCTAGCATTACAAGCTTCGGTTTTTGCTACCACCAGCTTCGTTTGCAGTCTTCTTTATTTTGTCCTTATCATTTTTATTCATCGTCTGGTTTTCGTCTGCTTATGGGGATGGGGTACCTTCACTTTTGTTTTTCTTTTCATTCAAAACTTTTCCTTTCGAAGATGTGTTGGTACTTCCAGCAGATCGATCAAGATTTTGCTTGCCATTCAAATTTGTAGATGCAAATGATACAGAAGTACTTGCCACATAAATAGCAGCATCGTTATTGTGCTGATATATTGTGTTGCAAACATCTTTGTCACCTTTTGCATTATCACTAACTGCATGGGGAATGGCTTGTTTCTAAATCATATCATGTCTTATCTTTGGTGTTGGCATTAATATCCTCAGTTTTAACATATTTTGCCTCACCGTCTTCATTATCACTAACATCTCCTATTACCTCTTTCTTATCTTCTTTCTTGGCATTCGCATTTGCATTGTCCTTTTCCCTTCTCTTTTCACTAGATTTGTTCCCAGTGTGATCTGAGGTTGTTTGGTCTTGATTTGCAGTACCACCATCGGCACTACTTGATCCAACATGTTCTTCATCTCTGCCATTAGGTTCAGAGAAGTGGCTGCTACTGGCCTCTGGTGTAATATTTAGACTAATTGTTGCCCCATCCTTATCTATAGAAGTAATTTAATCAAGGATAAAAAATAAATAAAAGAATAACAAAATGTGGCTCTGTTTTTGTTTTGTCAGTGATGGAACAACATCAATATAACAACACATCAAGAAAAATATGCTTGAAGAAACACAAATCGCAATAATAGTTATCCAAGCACCAAAAACACCTTAATACTAACAACACATCATACACAAGCAGTATGAATCTGAAAATAAAAGCTCTGGAAGCTGTCAAAAGTTATCTTAATTTAGATCATCTGAAAATTTATGAGATTGAGGCTATAATCAAGCCTTCTTGGTGGTAAAAATTTTATTATTGTGCAGCCAACAGGTTTGAGAAAATCAACTGTTTACCAGTAGTTTTCATTTGCCTAGGATTAGGAAGCACTCAAGTTTGTAAATGATAAGGATACCACTCAAACACATATGATATTGTTGTCACTAAAACCACTATGAGTAAGATTATTGTCATCTAACCATATACTTATATCCATGAAAGATCAAGCAAATGAATTAGAGAATAGGGGTATCAAAGTATATCGACTGCATTCTGATCATGATGGGCGCCCATCCGTGAATTCTGATGAAGAGATTAAACAATTTGAGATTTTCAATAATTCTGTTGTCATCCGAAGCCGAATTAAATAATTACTGTAGTTTGGCAGAAAGGCAGAAAGAAATTAGAGAGCATTATTGTGGCTATTGATGAAGGACGTGCACTGCATTGTGAAATAGTAACGAAAAAAATTATTTCAAAAAGTATTAAGCTCATTAATAAATATTGAATATTTTTATGTATTACTTTTTTCTCGAATTATTACTATCTATATATTCTCTCTTTTAATTTCTTTCCGTTTATCATAATATTCTGCCCCCCACCCTGAAAATTCAAACAATAACATGTCAATCAAAACCTCCGCCACCTTGATGAATATTAATGAGATGCCGAGTTTTACAAGTCTCCTCGCCTTTCAAAGCCATCGTAACCGGAAGTGCACTATTTGAATACGAGTTTGCAAAGTAAAAAATAGCGAGCGAGACTTAGGCATTGTAATATCATTTGGTGCCAAGGGTGCCGGGTTCGAATCTTGCCTGCCATATTGAATTGAAGTCCCATTCGTGTGTTCGGAAACCTATGACGCACTTGGTTAACCCGTACTCCACGATGCTTGTCTGATTTGACCCTGATGATCAAAATTTATGTATTTGTACGTATTTGTTCTTGAATAAAAAAAGTTTTCGATGGCAGCTATTTATTTCTCAACCTTAATACGACATTTTAGTGATTATGATATGATTTTAAAAATAGAATAAAATTATAATCGACAGAGATTCACAAGGACAACACCTTAATCTCAATGACTGGAAGACGTAGATAACAGTTCCAACAGACAAAACGGATATACAACGGGTTTGCTTGTGTTATTCAATAAAATAGTAATACAGAACCTCAACATATAAACCCTCGACATTAATTAATCAAAGTCTAGTTGTCTTTAATGTAAAATTACTTAAAGTCCTTAAAAAAGAACACTCGATCCCGAAGTAATGATCAATGTAAAATATAGATCACTCTCGTTGTAAAAATTAAATGACAACTTAAGTCAGTGTCTTACTTTGTTTAAGGGATGATTGTTCGCTTCTTTCTTCTTCTGTATGGTGACGGTTTTCGCTAGACTTGTTGTTCTCTGGATATTTCAGCGATGGGTCGAGCGGAGAAGCACATACTGGACAGAATTTAATGTTTTCAACAGGAAGAGACTCGACTACCAAAGGAGCTGGACATTTTGGGTTTAAACACTTCATTACCAGGTACTCTTTAGCTTCTCATGTTCTCAAATCATGATTCACAATATGGGGGATCGAGAAAAAAATCCAAAACAAAAGCTTTGAAGCCGTGGAATCTTTCTAGCTACGTCGCATATATATGTTTCATTGCACTTATGCAAATTGTTCTTCCAGGAAAAACTAGCTAAGGTTTTCTCGGAAAATGGACACGGAAGTATTCAGCAAGTCACGCTATATAATGTACGGAGTCACGCACGATGTAAAGCGATGAAAATGAAGAGTGATTTCTATTGCTTTGATACTTATAAATCTAAGATCCTCCTCCGTACACGTAGAGTTAAGCTTCTAGCACTAGAAGTTTTGAAACGTGTAGGTCGAATACTGACCTCTACCTTGTGTCTTAACGCCTGATGATAAATACTTGGTAGATCGAACGACTATCCCAGAGCTTTCATATATTTATGTCGTATTCCCTACCACACCACCGCGACACATGAGCTCATGTTTCGTAACGTTGCCTTCACTCGAAACACTTTTATTCTTAACTCAATATACATTGCACGACGTACTTTATCGTTTACTGTACCATTGCTACCTATCTACGATACATATCCATTCTCATATAAGTCTCGTACGCTCAACTGTTCCAATCACCCACTGCCTTTTAAAATTAAAAAAAAAAGTATTTATAAAAAAATAAAAAAATATAAATATAAAATATTAATAATAAATATTTAAAAATATTCACAAAACATTTTTAAAATATTTATAAAATATTTATTTATTTATTTTATGCTATTTATATTTCTTTTCTTTTTCATCATTTTTCTTAAAATCAATAATTTTTCACATACGTTAACTTAGTCAAGATGCATGTTTTGCATGGATGAAAGATTGGAGGACTGCACTCATACAGTTGCTGGTATGATGGAGCTGTATGAGCAACTATTGCCAACCAAAGTGTATACGTCACACAAGACCAAAACAACCCAGGGAGATGTAAGCTGTAGTCTGTGCGGTCAAGAAGCAGAGACCCTTCCACACGTTCTGTCAGGATGTTCTACACTGGCTCAATCAAAGTACTTGGACGGACACAATGCTGCTCTGATGATATTATTCTTTGAGAAGTGCAAAGATCTTAAATCGGTGGAAAGTGTTCCCCCTTGGTACTCACCTGTGACTCCAAAACCTATCTATGAGTCATATGATGCTAAAGCTTTCTGGGATGTACCGGTGTATGCTGAATACACCTACGTCAAAGCCAAAAGGGTGGATGCACGATTCGTGGACCATAAGGCAAAGCAAGTCTGGGCAGTAGAAATGAGCTGTCCCTGGATTGAGAATCGTGAAAAGAAAGTTGAGGAGAAGGCAATCAAGTACGGTGCACTACTCTTGGAGTTAAAGCAACAGCACCCTGGTTACAAGCTACAGCAATGAATATCATAATTGATGCATTGGGATGATGGTCAAAGAAGGTAGAGCAAACTATGGAGAAGCTTGTTGGTGCCCGATCAAAGTGTGTTTTGGAGAAGATGCAGAAAGCCATCATCTCTTAATCGCTCCATATAGCACGAACATTTAAAGCAACTGTTGAACTGTTGCTTGAACTTTTTTTAATAATCTTAGGATATTTTTACAGATTTATAGAATTTAGAGGGTATTTTTTTGTTGCCAGAAATTTATTCAAGTTGATTGTATATATATATATATATATATATATATATATATATATATATATATATATATATATATATTCCCGAACCGGAAAGACAATGATTTTATAGGGACATCTATTTAAATTTATTGTAGTTAGTTTCCTTTTAGACTGTATATGTTACGCTGTGCGCCCTATACAGGTCATAGATTTTTTGCATCTATACGTTTTAGTAATGCACATAATAATAATGTATTTATATAGCGCGTGTTCCATCTGGATATGTACAGGCGCTTTATAAAATCAAAAATTACGACTAAAAAGAAAAGATCATATATACATATTTACAGCTAAGATTAATAAAGCAAAAAAAAACAACAACAACAACAACAACAAACAAACAACTATTATTATAAATATCTAAATTTGAATTGAAAAAATAAGTTCCATGTTAAAAGTCAACAAAAAAATGCACGCTTAAAGAGGTAATTATAAAATAATTGGGATAGTACGCGCGCTACGATTGGTCGAAAACCATGTTTGATGAGAGTATCAAGACACGCTCGCGTCATTTTAGCGCGCGCGAGTATTGCAACTGTCAGATTTTAATATATCGCGCGCGCTCATTGGTCAGTTTGAACAAGACGGCAGGTAGGGAGAATTTACTTAAATTTGTTTTTTTTTATCTTTTCGCGAGTTTGTTATTTCATAAAACAAATCAAAAACAGTTTTCTGTGTTGGATACTCTGATCAAAACACTTGGGATGTTGGGAGAACACTCGAGAAGCTGGAAACCACTCCGCTACTCGTCGTGGTTTCCTACGCTTCTCTCGTGTTCTCCCAACGTCCCGCGTGTTTTGATCACAATGCAGTGGCAAATGATACAATAGCCGTATGTCATTCTACGAGTCAGTTTTAAAACTGATAAAAAATGCATTTTGGTTTTCCTAGTAGGAAAATTGAAATTAAAAATCCCGAGATGTAAGTTGAGTGTCGTGTGCATAGAAACATTGAATTTAGCGGTAGTGTGGGCGAGTGAAAAACTGTCCCTAATTAGTGCAAAAGCGACATAACGACTAGACACTTAGATAAAAATATTTAGTTGTTTCACTAAAAGATTGAATTACATCAGTTTTGGTGGGTTTTGCTGAGGGAGGAAAAGCGAAGAAAAACCTTCAATCGAGGGAGCCGGAAACTTTACAAACTTTACTTACATGGGTGTAATGCCGAGTCCAGATATTCTAGTCAGTACATTACCTCTCTTCCCGAACACATGGATAATGTTACGCACTCTAATAGATTTAGTAGTCCAGCTGAACTAGAGTGCAAACAATATATCTGTGAAATATTAGTAATACTAACTTACACTATTTTATGCTAATTATGTTGCTTTCTTTTGTTTAACTAGCACTATTTTGAACAATTTAGTAAATAGTGTTTCACGGATATAGAGTACAAACACTAAAAGTGTGCAACACTTTGCACTATTTAGTAGTAAATAGTGCTAATTAAACAATAGAAAACAATAGGATTAGCATAATTTAGCAGTATTTAGTGGTATTTATGTTACACACTTATAGTGTTTGTACTCTATCATATTGTTTGCACTCTAGTAAACTTAGAATAATATGTACATTTTGTTATAAAGAAGTACATGTACTTTGAACCGAGAATAAATTAAGGTACTATAATTGAAGTCAGGATTCATAATAAAACTTGTTGAGAATAAAGGTTTTTAATTACATTTTCTGGTTACCACTACAGCTCAATTTAAAATCTATATATTGATATATTTGAAGAACATCTAGCATAAAAACGAGAATGGTGACCCCCTATTTTTATTGCAGTTTCTAAATGTCCATTACACATGAAAAACATCCATGCAAAGCGTAAAAGTGCTCTTTACTCACTGCGTCTATTGTTAGCCAAACATAGCACAGCATTTTTAAGGTAATTAAAATGGTTGTCTTGGTGTATTACAATGTATTTATTATTGTTTTCGGTGTATTACAATTTATTACACCTTAGTTGTTACACTTTGTTTCACGGGTTTTTAAAAACCACTCTAGAGTGCTCACACACTAAATCCGTGAAACAAATACTAATTTTCAGCACTAAATAGTGATAATTAAACAATAGAAAACAAAGGATTCTGTATGAAAAAAGACTAATTAGTACTATTTAATGTTCACGGTTTTAGTGCGTGCACTCTATTAGCTTTACAACTAGTACTTGTTTGAAAAAATAAATTAAGAAAAACACTATTTGGAGGAAAGAACAGGACAAGAGTCCCATATAAAGTTCCTCCATAGTTTTACGAACACTAAATACTAATAAGAAACATTAAAAACAGAAAAATACTGACATATCTATCAAAAACTACGAGGAACAGGTGATATTGTATGCTTTGCGTCAGAACCAAAAAATTCTTTCAACATTTTTCTTACAATGGTTCATATTTTCATAGAAAAACATTGAAGTAAAGGTCATAGGCACTATATATATTAGCATATTATGTTCATATAAGTGAATGCCTAAGTTTATGCCTACAAGATTTAAACTTATGCAAGCAAAAATTTCTTTTACGATTGTATTTCTTTTTTACGATGGCTATAGAAGCTAAGTACAGCTATCTCTCCCACTTGAACTTCAATGGAAATCTTTTTTATGCGCAAATATCACCAGGCTCATCGTCATTATCAATATCGATACCCTTTCTACTCGACAAACCACACGACAAAAGACGTACAGACCAATATCTGACCATCATTCAACACTACCACAGATACAGGACCGTTGATTGCTTCCGGATCCGTCTTGCCTACAAAACGGCCATCCAGGGTGAATTTCTGGACACGATTATTATCAGCATCACACACTAGTAGATGATGGTCATTATCAATAGCCAGGCCACATGGTCTACTCAGCTGACCATCATCACTGCCGTATCCACCAATCGTCGATATTCTAGTCAGCACTTTACCTTTCTTCTCAAATACATGAATAACATGATTATAATGATCACTGACGTAAAACCGTCCATCATGTGTTATCACATCAACCGGATCAAAGTTGTCCTGTGTTGTCAAACCAAACTGATATTGATAGTCACCGTCTCTTGTGAAGACTTGAACAAGATGATTGTCACGATCACACACAATGATGTTACCATCGTCATCAACGTGTACTCCATTTGGATAAAAATACTCGTCATATACGCTACGTTCGTTACCGAAAGTTTTGATCAAATTCCCTGTTAAAGTGTTGACTACACCTTATTCTATGATTTCCCCAGTCTGCTAAGACTAAATCTGTATCATTCAGGAATGCTAAATTGTCGGGACCATGAAAATGACAATGTTCCTCTACACTATCTTCACAATCATAACTCAGTATGAGATCTCCATTAGTCTTAAATACGTGGACTTTGCAATATGTAATAGTTGATAGCTGATAGTCATTGGAGTTGAAAGAAGTTTCACAGTTGTCTTCAACTTGTACAGATCTAGCGCCTATAGCGAGCCTGCTATTGTCTCTGTTTACTGCTATCATACCTGTTAAACAATTGTGAGTATCAGGCACACCTTTCATTTCAAACAATCCTGTTACTCTCATCTGTTGAGGCTTCACATTAGATACATGATTCCCAGTCACTTGAACCTCTGCTGTCAGTTGACTATCTACTTCTACTTTTCCTTCTATTTCCACGTCATCGTCATCTGTTTCGGAATGTGTCTGTATTTCTCCAAGACCTGTTTCTATTTGTTGCACCAGCCCTTCGTTAGGAATAAAGACAATTCTTGATGACAGTGGAATTGGGTTAAAGATGAATTTCTCCGAGCACTGTGTCTCTTGAATGTTCATCATTTCACTTGCCAGTCCTTTTTCGATCATATTCTTGATGTATTCCTCGACTGCTGGAATATGGGGAATTATATTCAAGTTTGTTGTGGCTGTGTCGAACTTCTCGTCTATTTGTCTCAGTAGTTCTCGTTCATTTTCTTGTAGAATTTGGATCATTTTCTTGGTCTTTTCTTTCACTTCATGTCTTGCTTTTTCTCCTTGTTGTTTGATAGTTTTAGCGATTTTTTCTTGTTGCAGTTGTTCCTTTTCATCTAATTTCAACTGCTCTAGTACTTGCAGATGCTTTGACAATACATCTTTCTTGATCGAAGCAAACTTATCTAATGACCTCGTCTTATGATCCTTGTGATTGTGTTTCCAGCATGTCACACAAATCATGTCATCGCAGTCTTCACAGAATGACTCTAGCCTGTGATGAGGGTGACTTTTACAAGGATTTTCTCTTATTGTTATGAACTCAATATCTTCTTTCTTCAAATCAGCCAGACAAACGACCTTGTGATCTTTGATGAAGTACGAATGGCTCTTCTTGCATTCTTGACACAGTGAATGATCACAGTCAAAACAATACCAAGATGCTGGAGAATGACTCTCAGAAACAGAGCAAACCTTTTCTCCCTTTGCCAACGCCAGACCCTTCAAGATTCTTGAATGCAGTGAACTTGGCTGGAGGTCTTCCACGCTGCTTGGTTCTGGTAGAGGAGTTTGTGATTTGCATCGAGGACACTTGAAGACGTTGACTTGGTCGATCAGCTCGGCGTGTCTTCCGACGCAAGGCTTACAAAATGTATGGAAACATGGAAGGATCTTCGGTTCAGTTAAAGTATCATTACACAAAGAACACTGGACGTGCTTCTTCAGATCTTCAAGGAAAGATTCCATGGTTAGCTTGAGGGAGTTGTCTAAAGACAGATGTTTCCTAGAATTAGTATCGCGCTATTAGTGAGAAAATGTAATTGATACATCACAGTATCGCGACCCTCCTATAAGTTTGATCGAGAGAGAGCCGCCAATATAGACCCGTATTGTCGGCTCAGAATTACGTGATTGGCTCACAAGATTTGATTGACGGCGAAAACAGCACTTTTTTGGTATCTCAGTCTGGTTTGTGAATGCAACGGTTCACATTGAAATCTCAACATCGATGGCGGAAAATTTATTTTTTGTATGTTTTACATCCTTTTTTTACAACTTTGATCTTCATAACTTATTTCCTGACTTGTGATACACAAGGATAAGAGCATGATATGCTGTTCCTACGCTTTCTGCTACAGGTGAGTGAAAAACGCCAAATATTTGTTTTCATTCAAACTAAACTTTCGAAGAAAACTCGACTTTTAGAAGTTATTTCATGACAAAAATAGTTTTAAAATCAGATAAATTCTCTTATTAACTATTTGTTTTACAAAGTAGAGTAATAAAATTAATCCTAGTGTTAAAAGTACAATCAAAACACGCGACTACGGCCAAGTACGGAATATATTTTCTCCCAACTAGCCGCCAATATAAACCCGTATTGTCGGCTCAAAATCGCAATAAGTTATAAGATTGCAGCCAATATTAGAAACCGAAATCACAGGTAGCCCAAGCTTGGTTTCTGTGGTGTCATGTTATAAGGAAATGTATGGGGATTCTTTAAAAATTTCAATAAAATCATTGAAACGTGAAATAAAGCCTCGAAATTTTACCCGATCATTGAGAAATAGCACTTCTTTCGCTCTGTGTGGTTATTTTTGAGTTTAGCCCCTTTTAAGATTTTTTCCCCCACCAGTAAGAAAATTTCTTTATTTTACGTTTCAATGATTTTATTGAAATTTTTGAAGAATCCCGAAACATTTCCTTATAATATGACACCACAGAAACCAAGCTTGGGCTACCTGTGCCAAAATAGTATTTGGGTCAAGCAACATGGCCTGTTGCCAAATATAATGTACTCGCTCTCATTTTCTATTGATGCATACGGTGGAAGCCTTCTTTTTAGATGTATAATGGTAGTAACCGTAACTCAGTATTAATCGGGCCTTAAAAAGGTAAACGCATAAACAAAACGCAACAATTTTAAACGGGAATTTCAGTTTTCTATTTTTTTCTTGTTAAATTGATGTCTAGCGTGGAAAGAGTAGCCTCGAAATAATGAGAAAGTGACGAAAGTAAACTGATAGGTTCATATTTAACAAGTATTTATAACAATATAACTAGAAAACGCTAATTATTTAGCAATTAGTCCTCGAGTCCGAATGGGCTGTTGACTGGTAGACCATGAGGGCGAGAGGACAAATTGTTTTTAGTTCAATCCAACTAGTCGGTCAAATATATAGATGCATGCAAAAAAGTCTAAAAAAGAAATATTCTTTGCAGATTGTCCTAAGAGAATCAATAATACGTTCCGTTTTCCGTGTAGTTTTAGATGTAGAGATATATCTCTTGAACGATTTTATCAATCAAGAACTCAACAGATCTTGTGTCCATCTCAAGTAGAATACCTTGTATATAGCATTCTTGGTCATACTGGTTTTCTAAATCCCTCAACAGATCTCTTAAATACTACTAGACTAGTTCATCTTCCAATTTAGAGCTGCCTGAACCAATGGACAGATGTCTGTCCAAGATACAATAGATGGTTTGTAACTTTTCTTATAGTTGCTTGACATTCTTGTTGGTATGGAGGCTTTGCACCATTATGTGATGGCAGCCATGGCAGGAGGCAGGAACAATTGAATCTGGTCTAGTTTGCTTTACATGAGAAAGAATTCAGTTTCCCAGGGGGGAAAAACTCTATTGTTGTGCCTCCTGTCATGGCTGCCACCACGTGATGGTGCAAAGCCTCTATTGGTTACTGTCAATCAAAACTCAAAAAATCTCTATAGTCCATGTCTTCATCTTCAGAATCCGAGCTGCTTGAATCACTGGTGTCCATCTCGGGTACAATGGCTTGTTTGTGGCTTTTCTTGTCTTGGCTTGGTGTTTTTGGTGCTTCTTGGTTTTGGTCATCCATTGCTGTGTCATCTTCGTCTTCTGACGTGGACCATTCCCAACGATCAAGGTCGATTTTGAGGAAGGCAAACTGTGAGGAAAAATTAATGAAGATTTATCAAGAAAAAGAAAGAAAGGAAGAAAAAAATCGAGGAAGAGAATGGAAGGAAGGAAGGAAGGAAGGAAGGAAGGAAGGAAGGAAGGAAAGGGAGTGGAAAGAATGAAGTAAGAAAGGAATCGTAATTCAAGACAGAAAGAAAAAAAAGGACACTGATGCAAATTAACTCGCTCAGTACTTGGCATAATTTCTTTTCTTTCCCCTGAAGAGGATCGATTCATAGATCGTAACGTCGGGACTTTTTTAGTTTTTTGAAACTTTTACCTTTTTCAACCAGAGAAGCCTACTCGTATAATTACCTTATCTTTGGTTTTCAGTAATCGTGGCCAGCTTGTCTTTTTGGTTTTCTTGAGTAAAATCAACACTTCATCTCCCTTGACTTCAACCTTACTTTCCTACGAAAACCCAAAACTCTTTCAGTTCAGGGTTACTTTTAATGTATTACGATACAATACAATACCCTACTAAAGTCCCATCTGTAAATCCCTTAGGTTGTTTGATAATTAGTTAATAACTAATCGATTAATAATCGGCCTTCTTAATGATAGTTATTCTTATAACCATGAAAACAAATAATCCGTAATCGTGAAAGCTTTTCAAATATCCTGCTAGCAAAGGTTTATATTTGAGTCTCTACTCGCAACGTAGCAGGACTGAATGGTGTCTTTACCGCTCATAAGCACGTCGGCATTAGCCGTTCCAAGATTAAGGGGGAACTGGGTCGAGTTGGCATTACAGTGCATTGTGGGACTATATACTCCAGTTTCGAATTCTCTTTGCTCAGTCTTAGTCTTGTCTGTGTGTTATAATATTCAGCTATTCAACCAAAACCCGTGGCATTTTAATTATCACGTATTGTTCTGTAGTGCGTACATTCCTTACTATAAAATGGACCTTAATAAAAGAAAAGAACACATTTGTAGACAATCGAGGCTAGGCTTAGCAGAGGCGAACTCGAAATGGGAGTATTAGGAGACATGTTTCCAAGATGACGTCTATTTTGTCCTCTAAAACAGTCCCACAATACACTGCAATACCAACTCGACCCACTGTTTTCCTTAACCTTAGATACGTGCAAATGAGACGCAAATGAGACAACAAGTATTGTATAGGTCCGATAGTCTCACTTGTATGATACTTAAAACAAAAGAACATCTCATTGCAGGCTCAACTGTACAACTGTTATTGCAATAGGACGATTGCATAATGGCGTCCTTTGACTCCCTCTACCAAGATGCTATTTGTATTCCCTCATGAGAATAGTAACACAACATTGGTGCTAATTAGCTGAGCAAAAGAAAGGGTAGTAGAGGTCAATGTCGCCATCGTGCAAACGTCCTATAGCAGGAAATACAAAATTCTCAAGGGCACGTGCCTATGGAATGTCATGGGAACGCAATGATTGACGTCCACCAAAACCTACTTCGTCGCGACGGCGAATGGTTGGATAGACCACATTCAAAACTCGCACCGATGTGAGGCTTAAGTTGTGACTTTTGAATCACGCCAGATTACTTTGAGTCACGCCAGATCCCTTTGTTCACAACTTAAGCCTCACATCGGTGCGAGTTTTGAATTTGGTCTATTGCTCAAGTGATTTCTTGTTAAATAACAACCAAAACAAATCGTCATCGTAGGTAAACCTACTAGAAAGCGCTGTATTGTATTTTTCTTTGTTCACTGCTTTAAACATAAACGATGACGTACCTCTGTGATCACAGAATCATACAGCTCCAGATCCAAAGAGTAGTTCTTGCCTTGCATCCTTGTGCTAAATCAGAATGCATATATTATGGAAAAAACAGCTAGATCTTTGTCTATCATAGTTGGAGATTAATGAGATTCATTCAGATGATCGATACCAAGCAATAGAATACTCTTTTACTCTCTGGTTGATAGCACAATGGGCAGTGTTTGCCTGACATTGTAGTCTGGTATTGAGATCCATTACATTCATTCAGATGATTGATTCCAAGCAATCAACTCTGATTGATAGCACATGACGAGCAGTGTTTGCCTGTCATTGCAGGCTGTTAATGAGATTCATTTAGCTGACTGATACCAAGCAATTTACTTTTACAGGGAACTGTTTGAATATTGATATTACAGAACTATCGATGATTGCCACACACTTTTTTGTTTTACCTGAACAGTAGTTTCTTTTTTTGTATTTCAGTTTGGTGTTTTGTTACTCCTCGTAAACGAACAGCTACTCGAACCAAATCCTTAGTCTGTGACCAGAATGTGAAGGGGTTGTATCTACGGGAGGAAAGAGGAAAGTCAAGTATGGTCATTCTGATCTGAGGATGCGAGGCAAAGTGAAATGTGGACTAGGCAAGGGCGGATCAAGGATTTTTTTGAGGGGGGGTGGGGGGGGGGGGGTATCCAAAACCTACACTCAATAAGTGACATCATGTTTGACGTCACACATACACTATACCAGTCGTAACACTTGTGTATGTGTTACTACTGGTATAAAAGACAGCGTAATTTGGCTTTCAATTTATGAACTTAAATAAAAGTCAAAACATTCAATAGAAAAGTTTACGATATCATAGTATAAAGATTCTCTGTAATATATTTATATATTTATATATTTCGTAAAGGGGTCTGAGGAGGGGGTGGGGGTCCGGACCCCCTGGACCCCTCTTCTGGATCCGCTCTTGGGTGGGGTAATTTAATGATAGGAAAGAGTAGGATAGCAAAATGGCGAAATACATGGAATGAAGTATGGCGGAATTGAAAAGTTATAGACCCGGCTTTCGCTTACTTTCGCGTAAGGGACTCGAAATTAGAGAGTTTTAGATTGACTTTTTTTTCTCCCCGCAAACGGCAAACGTGAGCACGTTTTCATAGTTTTCCTGTACTTTACTTTACCTTTTACAAACCTTCTTACCAAGCGCGAATATTCTTTTCTTTTTCTACTACTTGGTCTTTTTTGTGATTCTTTTTCAGTAATTTAAAAGAATTTTTTACTGGTCGTCTGACGTTTCACGTTTGCCGTGAACGTAGATCTAAAACTCTCTATTACCTCTTGTTATCGTTTTCATCTGCTAAACGGGTGTCTTCTCTACTTTGATTTAAAAGCTGTGGCATCGAAGGCGTTATTTTCTGTTTCGAGAATATCTTTGCTCTATCATGTGTACTTCCAGCCTTTTCTTCATTGACTTGAGGTATCTCTTCAAGCTCCTCGTCGTCTGACCCCTCAAGATGCGGCATATCGTCTACATCATTATCAACCCCATTACTGAGCTGAAGTCTTGTAATGTCAGTCCTCGTTTCCATGGTTCCATTTGTTGCCTGTGGGGAGGGGTAGTGGAGTGTAGTAGGTGCTTTGTCGGGAGACAAACCAACGTCAAAGCCAACTGCTGCCCAACCTATTAATCTCTGGAGTAAATCTGAACACAGACGACGTGTGATGGAACTGAACTGAGACGATGTTGTCAGTCTGAAGGAAAAACATTTAAAAAACTTGTTTCTTATGAAATGTTTTCCATGATCCTCAGCAAATTCAGCATTGCTGGTTTTCAGCGACTTATTTTTATTGAAAAAAACCGTCCTCGTTTTTCACGAGAATAATACTTAATAGCCGGTGGCTAACAAATTCGTGGTCTTCGTTTCATGATCGAATTGGAATTAAGGAGTTGATTTTTGCGGAGGGAGGATAACCGGAAAACCCGGAGAGAACCAGCAAGCAACTCTACTCACATTCACCCGTGCTTCCCCATAATTAGTCTCCTACTAGGCCGCTTTTAGTGTCGTCACGCCACGCTCACCCCCCTAAGCGTTGCGTGACGACACTAATAGCGGCTGAGTAGGAGACTACTCTATAATAAGTATATAACATACTTACTTTTGTAGTGTGTGAATCATGCCCATATCTCGCATCACCTCTTTATTGTGTTGGTTATTGCTAACGAGTACTTTCAGCGTCCCCGTTGCAGTCCTGAGATACTGTGAACCAAAGAGAATTGTAATGATGAAAAGGTAAATTATACAACGTGAAAAGATGAAAAAACTTACTGACATTTCGGACGCCAGTCCTTCGTTGGAGTAAAAGAGAAAGAAGTGGTAGAAAGATCTTGATTTTTGTGTTAAATGTTCTGAGATGCGTTCCTTCTTCCTTAAGCGTAATTATCCTGCTCATGTTATTGATCGCGCCATTCGTAAAGTTTCTACTATTGATCGTACCACTGCTCTCACTCCTCACACTCGTCCCCCTAATGATCGCATTCCTTTCACTCTTACGTATCATCCTATTAACATTTCCATTAAACCTATTGTTAACCGCAACTTTTCTCTGCTTGACTCTGATACTCGCACTTCTGCTATTTTCAACAACCGCCTTCTTTTTTCTTATAAACGTGATCGTAATCTTCGTTCTTTCTTGGTCAAGGGAGTTCTTCCCTTTAACAAAGAACCTGGTACTTTTCGCTGTTCTCATAAACGTTGTTATACTTTTCCTCACATAGCCTCTCACACTTCTGTTGTCGGTCCTAAATCCACTGTTAAAATCACTGACCATTTTGTTTGTACCACTTCTAATGTTGTATATTGTATTAAATAAACCCGCTGTAATCTTTTGTATGTGGGCGAGATTGGCCGCCGTCTTGGTGATCGCATTTGCAATCATCTTTATGATATTCGCAATAACGATCCCACCAAACCAGTTTCCCGCCATTTTAATCTAGCTAACCATTCTCTTTCTGACTTCATTGTTTTCGGTCTTTCTTTGATTAACGGCAACAATGATTGTCGCAAGACCAAAGAAATGCGGCTTATTCACCTATTGGGCACTCTTAGTCCCAACGGGATTAATGAACGCTTTACTTTCAACTAACCTTTTCTTTTGTCTTTTGATTGTTTGTTTTTGTTTCCTTGCCTACCTTGCTCTCATTGGTTTCTTTTGTCTTATTCTATCATATATACACTCCTTTCCACCACTTCTTTCTCTTTTACTCCGACGAAGGACTAGCGTCCGAAACGTCAGTAAGTTTTTTCATCTTTTCACGGTGTATAATTTACCTTTTCATCATTACTGTTTCATTAGAAACACCGACGCAGCTCACACTAGTTTTTAGCTAGTTATATCTTCAAAGAAAATTGTGTTGTTTGAAAAGTATCCGATTACTGAGAGCTGTCTTCTCTTCTCACCCACACTGCGTTTATCGATACCCTGAAAAAACCTCTCGAAGGATGTATGTCAGGGCACGGGTAACTCGCAGATCAAACCCTGAAAACAAGCTTTGGGCTGATCTAAGTCATGGAATGGTTAACTCACAGATCGAACCCTGAAACAACCACTGGGCTGATCTAAGTCAGGGCATGGCTAACTCACAGATCCAACCCTGAAACAACCTCTGGGCTGATCTAAGTCAGGGCATGGCTAACTCACAGATTGAACCCTGAAACAACCTCTGGGCCCATCTAAATCAGGGCAGCTATAGCTAACTCGCAGATCAAAATGGTTTTTATCTTTTAGAATATAGGATTTCGCAGATGGATGAAAACTGGAGAACCCAGGAGAATAACCCTCGAATCAAGGGAGAGACCCAATATATTCTGCTCACATATCAGTGATGCCAAGTCCAGGAATTAAAATCCGAGATCCCAGAGGAGAGGCAAGTCGGTACTACAACCCTTAACACAAAGATTACACATGTAGCTGAAGACAGTTTGTGATTCAAAGTTCATCACCGAAAAATATAAAGAGAGAAAAATATTCATCTAAAAAAACGAAAAAACGTTTGAAACAAACTTACAGTTTCTTCAGGGTTGTCTTGAATCCTTCGACAAATACCTTTCAGTCCGCCATGTTGACGAATCAGATTACGATTACTATGGACGGACAAACAGACAGACAGAAAGTCAGTCAGTCAGACAGACAGACAGAAAGACAAGCGCATTGGTTAAAATATTTTTGGCACGCTATCTACCAATGGATTCTAAAGGCCCGTCTAGACAAGCAATGTTGTCGCGCGACTTGAGCGGTGATTTCAATTGGGGTTTTATCGCAACCCAAATCCCAGGTGTAAACGCCCGGCGATGTTACAGCGACAGATCGCAGTCACTGTAAATTCAATAATGCTCGAAATATAGTGCAACTATTTGAACTTGAAAATTAACATGTTCTAATTCAGTCAACTTGGCAGCGTTCTGTCGTGCCTAAAATCAACGTTGAGATTAATCATTGCGAAACTCGCGCTATAAAATTGCTGGTGTAAACGGGCTGAAAAATGGTTCTTAAAAACCTCTATTCAACAAAGATTCGTTTTGTTAACTTGCCTTGGTGTCGAAGCAAGAGCACTAAGGGCCCTTGTGGTCCTCTCAAGGACATTCTGTTGGGTTGTGTGGGAGACCAGCCCACAAAGGGTCTTTACTCCACCGTGTTCATCAACTGCTTCACAGTTTCTACGATCAAACCAAATTGAGAATTAGTAAAGTTCAATATTTTGAACGGACACGTTATCAATGCCTTTAATCGTATTTTCCTGCCATCCAACATGGCTTCCGTCATGTCGCAAACCCGTAGAGCGTTTTCACGTGACGTCACAGCAGCCATATTGGTGTTCCAAAACAATACACTTTCTATCCTCGAGGAATTTAACTTATTTTTATGCAAAAAACTGTGCAGAAAGTTTCTATTGTTTGGTACACCAATATGGCTGCCTTGTCAAGTGAGTGACAACGCTCTATATTGTTATTGTGAAAGTAACTGACCACTTTCATAATGTCATCAGCTCATCAGCATAAAGGTATAAAATCTAAGTATTGATGGCAATTGTCTTTTTCATATTCAATTGGTTTTTTAAATCTCACCGACTTTTAATGGTATCTGTGAATAGCTGACTTATAAACGAGGCTAAACCGGTGCAAATGTGTTTGTGGTCAACCCTAACCCTAACCCTATACATCGAATGCGAAACTGGATTGTTTACTCTTGAAATTCACCTTTTGAGAGTCAGCCCAAAACGTGTTAGGTTGTGTTAGGGTCACCAATAAGTTCGTTCTCGGATTCCCTTACAAATTCAGTAGTATAGGGAATGGGGGTTCCAGCGCAATCTCAACACGGGGTAAGACCCGCGTCAAAAATCCACCTACGGACGACCCCCACTCCAAGTGTGGTTGAGGGCAACAGCGCACTTAAATATGTTAGTCTATATATGGAGTGCGAAGAATGTAAGAGAACTTTTAAGAAAGAAGCGGATTTGAAAAAGCATTTGAAAATGAAGACGAAGTGTATGAGCAGTTATGATTGTGGATGTGGTAAGAAGTTTGAGACTAAGGTTAAATTGTTTTGGCATTGTCAGGACTGTGAGTACGACTACGACGACCTAAAAAGTGCTTGGTATTAGGTATAAAATATTTCCTATTATATAGATGGAATCCCAAAGCAACTTCAGCACGGTGTCAATACCCGGTAACGGTGAGATTGACGTTAGACAGTTTTGGCGTCAGTCAGAAAGGAAGGTTAAAAGGACTCTCCGAAAAGGTATAGAAGAATTAGGAGCCCTGAAAGCGAGCATAATGGTAGAAGTAAGTTTGTCAAAAGACGAGGTAATGACGACAGCAATGTTGCGATCAAAGTCGTTAGTGATATTAGAATCCACGAATCTGGATAGGTCACTCAGTGAAGCCTTAGAAGCAATAATGGAGTCGCTGTCTAACTACACGAAAGAAGGATCGGGTTGGACAGTAGAGGAGGTTGAAGGAATAGAGATAAGTATAGCTAGGTACGTACCCATACGAGGGGGGAGTTACGTACCGCTACCAACGTGGGTAGAAAGGAAGAAGGCTATTGTAAACGTGAAGAATGAAGACAATCGATGCTTTATGTGGGCAATCAGGTCTGCACTGTATCCAGCAGAGAAGGATCCCTGTAGGACAAGTAAGTATCCCACAGATGATTTAGAGTGGGATGGTGTGGAATTTCCCATGCAGTTGATAGACATCCCCATATTTGAGGAAATAAACGATCTAGCAATTAACGTTTACGGAGTCAGAGAGCAGACGATAGTACCGTTAGTTCTGTCAAAAAGTAAAGGAGAGCGCGTACATTTATTCTACCACGGCGGACACTACTCATGGGTTAAACACATTAGCAGACTATTCTACAGACATACTAAGCACAAAGGCAAAAAGTACTTCTGTGACTGCTGCTTGCTGTCATTTACATCCTTAAATGCCCTAAAGAAACACGATGAGATCTGCCGCGGAGTCGAAGAAGTGGCGCAACGGATCCAGATACCCACCAACAAAGAGCTTTCATACGCAGACCATCAAAAGCAGATGCAAGTGCCTTACGTGATATATGCAGACTTCGAAGCGTTGATAACTAAGGAAGAGCAGAAACGTGGTGCCACGAATAAGGTAGGATTACACGAGATCTGCTCCTTTGGTTACATAGTAGTCAGATCAGACGGTAAAGCAAACCCTCCTGTGATTTACCGAGGTAAGAACGCAGCTAATGAGTTTCTAGAAGCATTGCGAGAAGAGGAGGGGGAGATTAGAGAACAATTAAGACGTCCAAAGAAGATGGAATTTACCAAAGAGAACCAGGAGGCTTTTAACAAGGCAAAAAAATGCCACATTTGTCAACATACGCTTCTTCAGTTTGGAAGACGAGCCAAGAAAGCGTGGGATGAAGATGGAAAGTATCTAGGAGAAGCTCATTTTAAATGCGGGAAGTATGCTAAGAAAGGTGAGAAGCCGGGAAAGCCCTCCACGCACTGCATTCACTGCCACAAAGCATTTGTTGAGGATTTCTATGTGGATAAGGTTAGGGATCACTGCCACATCACGGGTAAATACAGAGGAGCGGCTCATTGGAAATGCAATATAAACTTCAAAGTAAATCCAGACATGGAGATTCCGGTGTTCTTTCACAACCTCCGCGGTTACGACTCCCATTTGCTACTACAAGGAACAGACGGCTCCGACGTCAAATGCATACCCAACAACAAAGAGCGCTACATGTCCGTAACTGTGGGTAAGCTAAAGTTCTTAGATTCGCAGCAGTTTATGGCGGACTCCTTAGCAAACCTCGTAAAGTATAACACCAACTTTCCCATTTCCAGTCAATACGGCGCGGAAAGGAAAGGAGTCTACCCATACGAATACATGGACTCCTGGGATCGATTCAAAGAACCCCTACCACCCAAAGATCGCTTCTACAGCACCCTAAACGAGTCTGGTATAAAGGATGAGGAGTACCAGCATGCGTTAGACGTGTGGGAAAAGTACTCCTGTGAGAACATGGGTGACTACCACGACATCTACCTAAGGTCTGACGTAGTGCTGCTTGCAGATGTTTTCCAAAGCTTCAGAAAGATGGCTATGGAATATTACGGATTGGATCCCGCTAATTTCTACACGGCTCCTGGGCTCAGCTGGAGTGCTTTGTTAAAGAAGACAAATGCGCAGTTGGATCTCCTAACGGAGTACGACATGTATCGGTTTATGGAAGACGGTATTCGTGGCGGCGTATGCGGACCCAGCCGACGTTACGCCCGCGCAAACAACCCCTTAGTAGAGCACGACCCAGAGAAACCAACCACATACATTTACTACCTGGATGCGAATAACCTTTATGGTTGGGCAATGTCACAGTACCTACCTGTGAGAGACTTCGAATGGGATCCAGTGAAGCCGATAGACTTCTACATGCAGGTAGGAAAGGAGGAAGACAAGGGTTACGTCTTAGAAGTGGATCTGGAGTACCCAGAGCGCCTGCACGACGAACACAATGAGTTCCCCTTAGCACCAGAAGCGATAGAGATACCATTTAAGCAGCTAAGTCCGCTGCAAAAGCAAATGTGCCCTGGTTACAAACCGTACAGGAAACTAACTATGAACCTGATGGATAAGAAGAAGTATGTGGTACATTACCGCAACCTGCAGTTCTACGTGCGACACGGAATGCGCGTAGAGAAGATCCACAGAGTCCTAAAATTCACGCAGGAACCCTGGATGCGCCCCTACATTGACTTTAACACGCAAAAGCGTACCGCAGCGAAAAATGACTTCGAGAAAAACCTCTTCAAACTGATGAACAACAGCGTGTTCGGAAAGACAATGGAGAACATCCGCAAGCGCGTAAGCGTAAAAATAGTCAGCACCAAAGAGGAAGCAGAAGCATACGTGTCACAGCCAGGCTTCGTTAGATACGTAGAAATGCTGAACTTCTACGTGATTCACATGAAAAGGGCAAACCTCTTACTAAACAAGCCCGTTTACACAGGCTTTACGGTGCTGGATCTATCGAAGCTGCTTATGTACGAGTTCTACTACGATAAGCTTAAGCCAAAGTACGGAGACCGCTGTCGCCTCCTGTACACAGACACCGACTCCCTAATTCTAGAAGTGCAAACGGAAGACGTTTACAAAGACTGCCTCCCCGACATAGACGAGTACGACACCAGCGGTTACCCGAAGGAGCACTTCCTTTACTCTGCGAAGAATAAGAAGGTAATTGGGAAGATGAAAGACGAAATGTTAGGAAAACCCATAGTAGAGTACGTGGGTCTGAAACCAAAGATGTACAGCGTGCTAAAGTTAGACGGCGTAGAAAAGAAAGCTAAAGGCGTAAAAAAGTATGTGGTTAAGAAGGACATTACGCACGAGTCCTACCTCAACGTATTACGAACACGCAAGGAACAGCGGCATAAGATGAACAGCCTGCGCAGCTATGGTCATCAGATACATAACGTCACGCAGGAGAAGGTGTCACTGTCTGCATTTGACGGTAAGCGATGGATGTGTGATGACGGAGTGCATACGATAGCATTCGGACATCACACGATAAGCAGTTCTTCTTTGACGAACCCACGCGTGGGACCATCATGAAGATAATACAGGATGGGCTGGCCCTTCTTAGCTATCGCACTTCGGATCTGATAAGTTTCCAAAGACCAATTAGGATCCGTAGCTCTTTTGGATCCTCCTTCTAATTCACCCGACTCATAGAGATATCGAACCGTGACATCGCCTAATCTTTTTTCCTGGGGGAAGACCGCCCTCGAACTTCTGATGAAGGACTTGTGTTCCACGTGTTTCTTTTTTATGGCATCCTTGGGTTTCATTCCCGTAGCCCTGGCCGCCTCGTTATTTAAAGCCGCGACAACCTGGGGGAGCCTCTGAGTCCATTCCCTGTTGCGTTTGGAGGGATCTTCCAGCTCTTTCCAATACTGGTACCCAAAGAGGCGCTCGGCCAAGGTCTTGTTGAATCTTTCGACGATGCTCTGACCCCTGTGGTACTCTGCTTCGGCTCTCCTAATCTTAGTGCTGTGGTCTTTCAGGGTCTTAGTAACCACGCCCATGAACTCTGTCCCCGCATCCACTTGCAGCAGCTTAGGCCATTTCAAGACGCGCTTATAAATCCTACCTAGGGCTTCTGCGACTTCCCCAGAATCCTTGCTGATTATGGGTTCGGCGTCCTTGTATCTGCTTGCGATATCAACTACGGTCAAAGCGTACCTATAGGTCTTTCTTCTCACCTTGTCATGTGGTAAGAAGAGCAAATCCGCCTGATGAACTTCATTAGGGGTATTTACGGTAAAGCTGGGCCTGGGAATGTACTTGGGCACGGGAAGATAAACCTGCCAGAGGGTTTGTTTTCTTAGCCAGTTCTTAGCCGTTTCGTCTGATACCCTGGCCGCGGTCGCGAGTTTCTTGATAGCTGACGCTCCTTTCCAATAGCCTTCAGGTCCATAGTAAATCCTTTTGAGTTTGTCCTCTACGCGGCCCATTATATGAATTCCAAAACAAGATTGATCTTACGTCCGTTAAAATCCACCGTCTTTCCGTCCACTTTAATGGTGATGTTTATGCTTTCTACCAAATTAGATAAGTCATAGCTCAAAGAAATGGGAGTGTATTCTACTGGGTCAAATGGATTACCTTGGGGCAGAAACTTGGACATAAGAGAAGACTTTTCTCCATTGTTGTAACTATGAACCAAGTCACAATAGACTTCGTAAGAGGATGCGACTTTCCATTTCACATCATATGTACTGCCGCTATTTATCGTGGTACTAGTAAGGCCCAGGAGTTCTACCAATGAACTGTCCTTTAGATTGGCGCTCCCATTATTTTTCTTGAATGTCATTTCATGGGGCAATCCTGTGGTAAGAGTATATCCATGCTTTGCTAGCTCCTTAGCCAGTGTTATGGGGGTGTAATGGGAATCTGGTATTTTTGGTTTGGTGCCGGAAGTCACGACGACAAAGCCATTAATTAAATTATACCAAGAATTGTACAAAGAGCAACTAACCAACCGAACCTTACAGGCTTTGATGGGAGGATTCAGATAAGTGGTAAAGTCATTCTTGTCGCTTTCCAAAAAGACGATCATTATATTAGATACGCCAAAGCCACGCCTCCGGCCAGCCCTGCGACTCCTACAAATACCAGCTCATTGTCTTTTTGTTTCTTAGAAGGCTGGTAGTAATTCTTGAACTGAGGCTTTTTCATTCTAAAGTCGGGGTGTGCTTGCGCATAAAGTTTGAAGGCGTAGTCTGTGTTTTCGAAGTTCTTGTCTGCCTGCATCTTGTCTTGGTAGTTCTTATCCAACCAATCCCTGTAAGCTTGTCTTTTTTCATTCCAAGCTGCCACGTCCCGCTGATATTTCTCCAGCGCTAAGTCGTGTCTCTTTCTTTCGGCGGCACCGCTTTTGTCGCCTCTAACTAATCTATCCAAATATTGACCACCATAATTAGCCCCTGTAAATGCTAAAGCTGCAATGACTCCACCTGCGACTAAGCTAACCATTATACATTAGGTAGGTACTTTTCCTTCCGTAGATAATCCTTTACCATGATAGCCCCGCCTACGGCAGCGGTCATCTTAGCAAAATTAGCGAAGCTCTTGCTTGGGTCTTCAGTAAAGTCTTCTTTGAGCACTTTCTTACCTACCCAACCAATACCCGCAACAATAGAAGTAATGATAGCTGCCTCTTCAACAGTTTTCAACAACGCGGTCGACATTATATTACAAAGCGAGAAGGTTATTACTCCATTTCAGGGATTTTGCTTTTTCTAACCTCCACAGGTGCGCGATATGTTGGGGCCTCCCACTTTACTTCTGGCTTCGTAGCCCGCCATTGTAAGTAGAGGCTGCCTGCTGCTATAGCAATTCCTATCGCGCCAATGACGTACCCAGGATTGATAAAGGATTCCTCTTCTCTTTCCTCCACCTTTTCCTCCTTCTTTGCTTTGTTCTTTTTATTCATCTCCGCGAGCTTCTTTCCGGCAGCGACTCTGCCCGGAGATTTAGCCTTGGTAATCTTGGTATCTTCTACGGGTGGTTGTTCTTCGGTGTCACTCATCTTATATTAAGGGACTTGAAGGACTTGACAAGTAACTTGATGACGACTTGACAATGACTTGGCAATGACTTGACAACGACTTGACTAAGTACTTGAGAATGACTTAAGGACGACTTGACTAAGTACTTGACTAAGTACTTGAGAATGACTTAAGGACGACTTGACTAAGTACTTGAGGTGACTTGACAACGACTTGACTAGGTACTTGAGGCGGCTTGATCAGGTACCTCAGCAAGTGCCGCCTGGAAGACCTTTTCGACTTCTCTGTCCTTCTTGAAGTCCTTCCAAGATGTTCCTAAGGAACCTAGTACCTCCTTCAAGTCGACATGCTGAGCTACGTGCAAAGCCGCAGAGGCGACTGCCATTAACTTACCGCACTTCAAAGACAACCACCCACAGGTTATCTTAAGTTCTTGAGCGATGACATAGTCCTCGCTTATGTCCTTCCGTAGTTGCTCCACGTCGTCTATGGGCAGCGCAAGTCCAAGCAGTTTAGTCGCAAGTCGGATGGCGGAGTCTGCTACGGCGTCCGTGGTCTTACTTGCAAGGGCGGCCTCGTACCTCTTATGGAACTTCTTAACCTCCTCTTCTGACAGCTTATTAACCTGCTCATGGGTAAGTTCCTTGCCTATCATTTCTTTGCACTTCCCCGAAGACACAAGGATGTTAAGTTGTTCCTTGAGGTTACTTTCATCTAACTGTGTGGGGACTTCATCTAAGAGCTGCTCAATGTCCATATACATTAGGAATCATAGATTCCAACCGTGTAGGGAAACCTCAAAGAGAAGATCATCTTGGAATGTTGGTGCGTTTTTAAATGCCGCATGTATTCGTGTAACTGTTCCTTGGATATCTCACCGCCGTAGTCGCTTAAGATGGTTTCCAGGTCAGACTTACTTGGAGTATAAAATACTACGAGAGAGCCTATGTTTTCCCTAAAGGGCTTAGAGACACTGGTAAGCTGCTGCGAGAGCAACCAAACGCTGATATTGTCGTGTCTACCGCTGAAGGCGAGCTTCACTAATTCGGAGGTGCGCCTTTTTACGTCGTCCCCACAGGCAATGTCATCCAATACGAGGAGCGTCTGTGTACCTTTAGGGAATTGTTTGTGCCAAAACTTCAAATGGCTGGATAACTCGTTAGGATCTAAGATATCTACGAAGAAGTCGTCGTCTTTCACTCCTATGCCTTCCCAGGTGCGGTTATTCACGTAGGTGGGACAAAGCAGCACTATGTAGTCAAAGCGGTATCTAAAGGGTCCTAATAGCTGCTCCACGATGAACTGGGTCTTTCCGCAGCCGGTGGGTCCTACTATCAGAGCGTTACAAGGCATGTGATCTGGGTTCATATATAGATGGAACCAGTGGAAGCAGTAAGAAGGATTACCGCCGACGCAAAGGATAAAAGAGACACCATAGAAATGCAAAGGGAAGAGATAGACCGGTTAAAAGAGCGCGTACAGGAATTGTACGATGAAATGTGTGGTCTGAAGCGCGCGGAACGGTTTGGCGCGCTTTTGACAATGGCGACGTGGGCTAAGGAGTCCATTAAGGACTTCATTCGATATCCCCCATAGATATATGGACTGCATTACGTGCGAACTACCTGCTGACTGCATAATCCCTCCCAAAACACCGATACCCAAACCGTGTAAAAAATACACCTGCCGTCACTGTAATAAGGTATTCTCTGAAGAAGACTTCGTTAGACATTGGTGTCCCGCGGATACTAAAGCACAAAGGACTTTAGACGACGCTCGAGAAGAGTAAGAGGTCGCAAAGAAGATCTTACTAAGCCCCGGCAAGGGGAATTAGCATAGGTCTTTCTTTTTTATTGTTATTTTGTTAAATGCTGCAAAGAGGTCTCAAGTAAGGACCTATTTTTTATTGTTATTTTGTTAAATCATCGTAATCGAAGAATGGTTAACATGATTATCTTTTTGCTGGTTTCAACGATGAGAAAGAATGATACCTCATCTTTTAATGGGGGCTTAACAAAATAACAAGAAATAATAGACCCTATCCTAAAACCCTCTTACAGGGTTTAACAATTTAACAATAAAAAATAAGGTATATATAATGAAGTGCGTGCAATGTGATAGAGCTTTTAGTAGCAAGCAGCGACTGCAATACCATCTTTCCAAGAAAGTCTGTCAGAAGACCATCAGCACTGTTTGCGGTGACTGCGGTAAGGAACTGTCCACAGTACAGGCCCTACGATATCACCGCGAGCATAGAGTCTGCCTTAAAGGTCATTGCCGCCGATGCGATGAACCCCTCTTCGAAGAAAACTGGCATAAGTACCGCTGCCGTCGCTATGACCTCACAGATGTGGTCTGCGAGACCCACGGCGATTTAGCAGAGCGATGTTGCCCCCTTGAAACCGGCCGGGTGCTCACGCGACGTAAGAAGGAGATCGACGAAGACTTCGTATGCTTCGACGACTATGAGGGTGTAAGGTGGGAGAATAGGGAACACTGGGATGGCATCTGCGACCGATGTGGCTGTATACGTAGCGGCCAACATATTTGGTGCTGCCTTTACGATGGCCCTAAGCCCTTAGATCATTATCTGTTGGTAAGAAAAGAGTGGAATCTACTTAAGGTATAATGTTACCTTACATCGCAGCGTTCCTAGGAGGCGTGACTATTACCTTATCAGCGTATGAAATGGCGGAAAAAATGAGGGCAGACACAGCAGATGACTACTTATCCGCCCATGAAGAGGATTAGTCGCACAACGGATTATCCTCCGCTCGACGTTCGATGTCAAACTTCCATCGGCCGTTTACCTTACCATGACTGCGTAGGTGTGTATATTCTTCACCCTGCAGTATGTATCTCACACAGTCAGGCGCCCAAAGGCTGTATTCCTGACCGTCGCGTTCTAAGACCAACCTCAAACGGTCGATGTCTTCGAATGCGACGTAGTTTTTTATTCGGTATGAAACGCCTTGCAGCAGATCTCGCCAGTATGTTTGTTTAAGAATCATTATACCTATGAAATATTTTAAGGTGCGTGCTTAAAGTGTCTTGACCTTTGAATGCCTTAATGCACCAAGGGCAAGGAATGCGAATACCGGCAACATATTCGTCTATTTCCCTGCAAAGTAGATCATAATCATTGCTTACGATGGTTAAATATCCATTTTCTTCATATCGTTCCAACATTACCCTTTGTTTCTCGGACAATACGCCGGTGCCTTTGGGTGTCTTCAATTCTATGCATAATCCATTGTATTTATTATGGTTGTTAAGGATCAGCAGATCGGGTTGGCCTGCCTGGTAGCCTTTCCGCCAGCTTTTAATGCGCTTACTTGCGGTGTCCTGCAGTTCTCCAAGACCTGGAACTATGATTACGTGCGAGTAGAACCTACGCACCCTGTGTACGGTTCTATCGTGTATGTCTGCCTCCGTTTCTATCTTAAATGCCATTGGATTTGAACCATTGAATCGCTTCTCCATATCGTATTTACCTGTCTTCCTTAGCGTGGGTAGAACGTCACCCAACACCCATTTCCTGAACTTTTTTGCTTCAGCCTTTTCAGATCCGAATATCAATTCGTAAAGACCTTCCTCCGTCAAATACACGGCATTGGGTTGTGCGTTAAGGGTGTCACGCTGAGTTACACCCTTTAAAGACTTCAAAGTTACCCTGTTTTCCTCTGATACGTGATCAGACGCCGCTTTTCTGGAATTTACGTAACCCAACGCCGCCGCCACCTCCTTCGCTTTGAAGTAAAGTTTATCGCCTTGCACTATGCATTGCAGTTTGGTTTCGTTGTTTTCGAATACGCGAAGCATATTATACCTAAGGAATATTTTTTATCCTTTCGCTTGGCTCAAGGAACGCGAATCAATACGCAACGCTTTTTAGCTGATTCATTTCTACACTCAGTTGCGCGTCTGAGACTACGAAGATATATGCGTTGATCTTAGTAGCGTCGCTGGCGTCTTTGGTGCGCTTGATCTCCAACGTAATGCCGTCCTGGGTATTTACCAGCCGCAATCCCTGTCCATGTAGGTCTTCGTCGTTCGTCGTGCGCATGTCGATCCACAGCGCATACTTATCCTTAAAGAATTCCTTTGGGCCAATTTGGTCGCCAAACTTACGCGCGACTTCCCGGTACATATCCGCGGGCTTTATCCCTTGTGAGTAAACCTTATTAGGCACTCCGTTAATGCTAACGCCTACGTTAGTGATGTTAGGATTAAAGAACGCCTCAGAGTCACGCAATCCTGCCGTGTATGTCTTTGCGAACAGCAACATTATCCCTGTGAGGCTGCGCCTGGGAAGGTTAATGCTTTGGTTGATGACCTCTTCGACGTTATTTGTAAAGCTGAACGTCTTGTACATCACGACGTGATCGTAAAGGAAAGCCTTCCCGGAGCTGTATTCCATACCGGCGCTACGGGCTAAGTCTTCGCTGTATACCGTTTCATACTGCAGCTCTAAGTTAGTAACGGAGTATGGGTGGACGGCTGAGGAACTTACGTCCTTTCCCTGTAGGATGTTCGTAGTGTCTGCTAGGGTTACTTCGAACTGCAGCTCGCTTAGCTGCCTTGGGTAGTATGCACCGTGGTTCGTGATAACTTCGAAATCTAATGGAACGACATATTTAGTGCCATAAGCTGTCTTTATTTCGTCTTCTCCTGAGGCGCCAGAGGTTGCGCTTCTTACCTTGCGTATGGCATCACTGGCGATTCCCTGCTCTATCCTTTGCGCGCGGTCAAATGCAGTCAACCATAAGTCTTTGTACGTGGTATACAGATCGTACCTATTTAAGTCCAAGAGGGATTCCCCTGCGAACTTCACCCGCATCTTTGAGACAATGTTGCGGCCAAGGTCGTTGACAACGTGACGCGCGTCCGCAGTGCTTGGTTGTATTGCTAGGTCAAACCTTAGCGCCAGGGTGCCAGGAACTAAGACTAGGTTATCCGTTAGGCGGGGCACGCCTACGTACAGGGTTTCCCCTGGCTTAGCGCTGCTGGGGGTAAAGGTGACACGGTGAAAGGTGCGTTCTGCTTTCAGTCCGCCAACCTGCTTAGGTAATACGTTGGGGTTTAACTTTGAGCTTATCATATATAATGGAAGTAGAAGGAACGGATTTTGACCCCACCACCGAAGAAGGTCAAGTCGACATTAACGACGAAGAATACGACGCATGGACTAAAGGCGCGGAAACCGACCCCCTAATCTACGACATGGCTCTAGAAAACACGTACGGCAGTAGGTGGAAAAGCTTCAAGACCTCCTTGAATCGCATGTGGCACGAAAAGAACCCGGGTAAGTCCGCCCCCGAGTACATAGAACTTCGAAACATGGGTGAGCAGGGAGCAACCGCGCGGGAAACCGTAGAGTGGGCAACGCAAGAGCTAACGCAGCGCTATTCCCACTTCGAGGCCGACGACGTAAGGCTCACAGAACGCGGAAACAAAGTCCTCATAAGCGTCCAAGACATGAGATATCCCGACAAAAACCGCTGGACCAAACCACAAATCCTCTTCGACGAAAATGGCTCGGTCATGGTTAACGTGGCAAGATTAAGAGGCTTTCAACTGGCTACCAGAAGTGCGTTAGAAAGGTTGGAGGCCCTGAATGAACAGGTTGCGTTAGAAAAACGCGCCAAGAAACTACAAGAAACGTTGAAAGAAAAGGAAGCAAAGTACGAAAAACAAATGCGGCAGCTAACCGATGCTCAAAAGAAAGAAATCAAGGGCAAGAACGAAGTCATACTGCAATTCAAGCGAGAAGCTGAAACGGCTTTAGACGAAAGAGACCAAGCCCGACACGCCTTCAATCTTGCTCTAAAAGACCTGGATATGAGCAAGGAAGAAGCTAAAAACTTGCATATCACCATAGCCGGCTCTTTAGAGGAACGGCGGCAGTTGGTTGCCGAAATTAACACTAAGGAAGAACAAATCCGGCAAAGAGATCAGGCCATCGAAGACCTGGAGGGGCAAATAGGGCGGCAGCAGGAAATAATCAACGACCAAACCCGTCCCGAAGAGGAAAGGGAAGCAGCTCAAAAGGAAGTGGAGGCCCTCGAGGTACGCCTTGCGGAATTACAGGCGCAAAAGGAAAACCTGGAAAGAGAATTGGGGCTTACCACCAAGGAAAAGGTAAAAAGAGCCCTTTTGAAGTATGGTATTCCGCTGGCATTCGCGGTTGCTATTTCGAGCGTAGTAGGAGTTATCCTATCCGCGCTTAAGGCTACAGGCGCAGGCGTAAAAAAATTAGGCAATGGACTGACGGCCTTAGGAAAAAAGATGGCAGCCGGTTTGCCTGGGCTGCTGGGTTCGGTTGTTTCCTTGGCACTTAGGGCCGGCGGAGAACTGTTGAAGTTTGTGGGTAACAACATTTGGATCTTGGTTGTCGCTATTGGGGTGGTCCTCATGAAGAAGATGAAGGCTTGATCTTCTCATCGGGCGGTGCCCTGCTTTGAGGATAATGAAAGACGGTGTTAGCACCGCCCTGGTAATTTGGAACCAACGGCAACACACTCATGGTAGAAATGGGCTTATGATTCCAGGCTGCACTATTAATAGGCCAGATACCTATGCGATTTATCCTAAACTCACCGTCATCAGAAGTGACTTGTAGCTTAGCATATTTACAATTGACTAGCATATGAAAAGTCACTGGCGTTAGGTCTTCAGAGGACCTAGTGTGGGGCTCCATCGAAAAATGGGTAACTTTCCTGGTGTTCGTTGAAGTTCGATAAGGAAGCAGGGGCTTATTATTCTCATCGATAAGCCTAAACCCCACGTTTGCATGCTTATTTGTATTAATGCTAATAGTGCAAATGACCAATGCAGTTCCCCCAACCTCAACCCACAGTCCAACGTCATGCCAAGCGATGTCGTCATATTCCTCTTCATCTACGAGATGGGCGTAATAAGTTTCCTTCACGTGTGGGTTCATATATTTCAAGGATCAAAGATCCTCCTAAAGACTAACCACCGTCAAAGTGCTGATGGTCATGTGGTTATAGACGTAATTCCTTTGGTCATGTATGCTATTCATACAAACACTCGCGGTGTCATCTACTCTTATCTGCAGCTTTACCTTCCCGTGGCAATCAGCAACCATGTGGAAAGTCCAAACGGAAAGATTCTCAGAGCTATTCGTTGGCGGCTCTACTGAGAAATGCGTAGGCTCCCTGTTGTTTGTCTTCGCGCGCATGGGCTGTAATACTCCATTGTCGTCACAGAAACGAAATCCTACATTCGCGCTGCTAACGGCCCCAAAAGAAATGCTGCATAATATCAATTTTTTTCCTGAGTAGTTTAAATTCACGGACATCCCCGTGACATCAACCCAAGATGGTAGGGTATATTTTTTCTCACCTGTGTAAGTCGTATAGACACAATCTACTCCAGCTACGTAGGGGTTGTTCATCGCCATATATAATAGCTCAGACCAATGCTTGCAGCGGCTAAGCCGGCTTTTAGTAAGTTATGGTCATATTCCTCAGGTATCGCAGGTAGAGCCTTCTTTGATGGTTTCTTAACTACGGGTAGCTTCGTTTCATGCGACTTTTTTGACTTCTCCACGAAATGGGGGATGTTCCTAAGAGTGTCAGAGTTCACGTCGTTCACCCCAAACTTCATATCCTTAGTAGCTCGTTGAAGTTTGTTGTTGTATCCTACTACAGAACCAGTATTTATAGATAAATTACTGGGCATTAACCAACAACCCGGGGCTACTGCATAGTCCAACCTCGCCTTAGAATTTTGTATGGCTAGTTGGTAACGCTGTACGCCCTTGCTAATGTCGCCCTCCAAGATTGAACTTTCAAATAAGATCAAGGCTTCGGCTCGCGTCTCTTCTGCGGCGCCTGTATTCCCCACTATGCTCGATCGGGTGTTTACCTGAGCTCCAAGGATAGAATACACGTAAGCTTCTATGCTGCGGTTTAAACGGGCAAGGCCGGCTTTGGTTAGTCCTTTACCTTCTGGGGGTATGAAATTAAGATATTGCTTTGTTTGCTCGTCGTTGGTAATTTTGATAATCAGTGGATTAGCCCCTGCATACTTACCGCCCTCGTCTTTGAACAAAGGTCCGTCTCTAACTTCCTTAGTGGTCTTAGCGTTTGGTTCAAAGAAGGTGCTACTGTCGTGAGTTTCTTTGTGATACCCAGTGTTCCACCGTAGATTCAATGCATGAACTTCCCTGTTGCTTAGCTCGTGCCCACCAATCCCCCAATAAGCCCAAATATGCCCCAAGCCATTGTTAGCACCGACAGTGCATCTAAAATCC
This sequence comes from Actinia tenebrosa, assembly GCF_029948245.1. NCBI lineage: Eukaryota > Metazoa > Cnidaria > Anthozoa > Actiniaria > Actiniidae > Actinia > Actinia tenebrosa. The sequence continues at coordinate 8,993,380 of NW_028292579.1, read as the reverse complement.
TTCCCTACAACACCAAACTCCTTACAAAGTCGGTCGTAAGCAGAAACGTTGTATTTATTATCTCTTGGATAAAACGTGGCATCTCCCGGCAGCGCAATGACACCCATTTCATGCAGTATTCTTCGGACGGTAAAGTGGAAGTGAAACATAAATATTGAATTCTTCATCAAGTTTGCACTTACACCACAGCCGCTAGTGGCACACCAAACTGCAAAGTTTAGTTGCTGCGGCCAATAACGCATGTTAGGACCACTTAACCATTCATGAGATTCCTTAGCGGTGGTATGAATAATGGGTACGTCTTTGAAGATATCCCGCACCTTTAACGGAAAGGAATGCTTGTTAGAAATCCGCATGTTCAGCGTTAGGCCCAAGCTTGGGTGTTTATCAAATGAAACTGCGGGTATCGGATAAGTACTGGTACCCAGCAATAATTCCTTTGACCAACCTTGCACGGGTTTAGGCTTATGCGGTAAGATCTTAGGATGCTTCAGCTGAGAGTCTATCTGATCGACCAGCGTAGGTTTCAAATCCTCATTGCTGTACATTCTGGAGCCGTTGAAGTAAATCCCATCGGGTCTTCTTTCGAACTTACTAGGGTCTGCATGCGGAAACATCTTCCTAAAGGCCCTCCAGTTCCAGTAATCCCTGTTGTCATGATGTGGCTGCTCCTCAATATCATTCCCAAAAGCGTCGTACATTAGTATATATAATGGATGTTATACCATCAGCACCTCCACTCTATCCTGATTTACCTACAAAACCCAATGAATTGAATGCCGAGAACTTCCGCTTGAATAAGGCAAATCTAATCCTCGCTTACTTAGAGGGTCAAACGAAGCACTATGAGGAGGTCAGGAAAAAGTATGCTAGAGCCCGAAGCATATTACATAAAATCGCGATAACTTCCGGCTCCATGTCCGTGGCGTTAACAGGCTCTGGCGTTGCTACTTCGCTTACTGGACCGGGAATAATTGTTGGAGTTCCTTTGGCCGGCGTTGGGGCAGCCTGTGGTATTATCTCGGCTGTTGCTACGGGCATTATGAAACAGTTGTCAAGCAAAATATCAAAACACGACACGACAATAGCTCTGTCAAGGGCTAAAGTAAATACGATCACTGACCTTGTCTCAAAGGCTTTGCGTGACAGAAAGATAGACGACGTAGAATTCTCGCTTATCTTAGCCGAAGAGGAAAAGTACGAGAAATTAAAGACGGACATAAGGAATAAAAAAACAGTCGTAAGAGATCTTTCCGAGGAATCTCGCAAAAAGATCTACCAGGAGGCAAAAGAAGAGCTTCAAAGAAAGCTTGCTCAGTAAACATCTGCTTCGAAAAGAGCGTGACGGGATTCTATTTACATATCGAACGTCAGTCTAGAAATTATGCAGATTAAATATAATAATTTTCACATACATAAGCGTCCAGATGTGTCTGGCATTCGCTCGTGATCGTGGGACTTTGGAGCTGGGGAGGCCTAAAGTCCCGAGTTCGAGCCTCGCTGTAGACGCATTTGGACCGGTTGCTGTGAGTGGAAAAAAAAGCCTCCCCACACTCACAGCAACCGTGGGGGGAGGGGTGGAAAGTGCGATTCAACCCCGCGATGGGGGGTTTCGCGAGGAAAAGTTGGAAAAGTCAGGGGGTGTCTCGGGACGCTGTCCGGAGTTCACCCTCTGGTGGGTCGTAAGAAAGATATATGTGTATGTACTAGAGGGCCTCTGGCGCGGGATGAAATAAGCCCCGTAAGCCCAAAATGCAAAAAACCCCACTGGGGATAGCTTGGTGTTCTGCGCGATGCAGATTTCTGGCAAAATAAACGCCAGTTTTGCATTTTTATTTTCTCGGAATCCATCCTAACAGGGGGTGGTTGGGGTCTATTTTGTAAAATATTTCGTAAATTACGTCAGGATAATAAGGAATATCCTTATTCAGCCGACAAAACATCCACTCGGCTTTTGTCATATCAGAAACCTCGGGAATAGACTTACCGGTAATTTCAGACAAAAGATAGGGAATAGCTTTGTAATATTTCCCTAGTTTTAATTTTTTCAATGTCTTCCGTAGGCTTTGTGGGGTTGGCTCTTCTAAGTGGTCTATGATTTTCTTCTTTACTTCGTTGTCTAAATATACCGGTCGATAACCTTGGATATGACTCATCCAGTCCCTAAAGTATTTTATTCTTTTGTATGGCGTCTTCTTACGACCTCCGTTGGAATAATATTGTTCCCTGGTAGCACAAGGCACGGCATTACGAATATTTTTACCGCACTCGTAACACTGTGCTGACGTGTCGTCTTCTATTTGCATTTTCTTGTCACAACAAATATACTTATTTGGTTTAGTAGGTACAAACTTGGGTTTCAAGCACTTTACACAGAAATCATAAACAAACTCTTTACAATCTTCGCACTCCATATATAGACTAACATATTTGCGCTGTTGCCCCCAACCACACTTGGAGTGGGGGTCGTCCGTAGGTGGATTTTTGACGCGGGTCTTGCCCGTGTTGAGATTGCGCTGGAACCCCCATTCCCTATACTACTAATTCACTGTATTTAAAAAGAAAATTTAGATCGATTTCTTAAGTTAGCTCTCTAAACAGTGGCAAGAAAAGCTTCAATCAAGTTAGAAAAATGATATTTTGCTTGTATTTAGAGAGCTAACTAAACAAACCGAGTAAATAAATGTTTAAAAGTCAGTAAATTCGCACAGAAATTTGAGAACAATGTCCAAATCTCTTGCTGACCGCAACACAATGCAACATGTTTTATACCACGTGATGGCTAGTGCTCAAAAGGTTGAATTGGTAAAATACTGGAAAGATTTCTTTGGCTTTATGTTTGTCAACAAAATAACATCGCTTACTTATTGTTGTCCATGCACAATACTTCTAGTGCCCAGGCAATGTGTTCTTGTAGCTGGGTAATACAAAACAACAACTCCTGTTAACTGATATATGCCAAGTGATGTGGGTGGGATGAATGGGTGAATGCATGGATGCATGGATGGATGGATGCAAAACTGGACGGATGGATGGAAGTATGTATGCAAACCTTGCCGAACGGATGGATGGGTGGATGAATAAATAAACAGATGGACGAAAGCATGCATGCATAACTGCACGGACGGATGGATGGGTGGATGGATATATAAACGTATGGATGGAAGTATGCATGCATAACTGCACAGACTGATGGGTGGGTGGATGAATAAATAAACGGATGGACGAAAGTATGCATGCATAACTGCACAGACGGATGGATGGGTGGATGAATAAATAAACGTATGGATGAAAGCATGCATGCATAACTGCACAGACTGATGGATGGGTGGATGAATAAATAAACGGATGGACGAAAGTATGCATGCATAACTGCACGGACGGATGGATGGGTGGATGAATAAATAAACGTATGGATGAAAGCATGCATGCATAACTGCACGGACGGATGGATGGATGAATAAATAAACGTATGGATGGAAGTATGCATGCATAACTGCACGGACGGATGGATGGATGGGTGGATGAATTAATAAACGGATGGACGAAAGCATGCATGCATAACTGCACGGATGGATGGATGCGTGGATGAATAAATAAACGTATGGATGGAAGTATGCATGCATAACTGCACGTATATTTGGATGAATGGCTAGAAGGATGGATGGAAGTAAGGATGGACGCAAGGACGTAGAGGTTGATAGATGGATGTATGGATGTATGGATGCTAAAAAAAAAAATGATAGGCAGTATTTCAAAAGTAAACAATAAATAAACTATCAGAAAATGAATAAACCCCTGACCTTATCGTCTGTTGCAGCTTTTAACTCGTTGCATAGTGCTTTAATCCCATCAAGGTCACGAATAGTGTCCTGATTTCTAAGAAAAGACAGTTTGGAAGTAATTACCCCTCTACCAATGCTACACAGTTGTAACATGATGGAAGTATAAACCTTCATAACTTAAAGAAGCAACATTCAAATGAAGAAATATTTTGCCGTTCAACTTTTCACTTTATGTAGAATAGAAATTTGAAAGTATTGTATCAGGGGTAGGTGCACTTTAATAGAAAGTGTCCAGTTTGCAATCGTTTTCCCCTTAAAGGATCAAAGTAGAAAGGGACTTACGTTTCGGTTGCAGCAAGATTCTTCAGTGTCCAGGCAACATGTGACTTCACGGACATGTTGCGGCTCTAGACAAAGAAGTGAATATTCATCAATCAAAGATTACCAGAGGAGGTAAAGGAGGGCCAAGGAGGTAAAGAAGGGCCAAGGAGATAAAGGAGGACCAAGGAGGTAAAGGAGGGCCAAGGAGGGCCAAGGAGGTAAAGGAGGGCCAAGGAGGTAAAGGAGGGCTAAGGAGGTAAAGAAGGGCCAAGGAGGGGGGAAGAAGGGAGTCTTCGCCAATGGAAATGAGAAAACGATGTTTAGTGAGCTTGCATGAGAGTAAAGTGTTGCATGGGGATGTCTGACTTATCCACAGGTAGCCCACTTTAGATAAACTGAAAGGGAAAAATAAAATCGGGGGAAAATCGATTTTATTTTTTGAAAGATGGCGACTGGAATTTCCACCCTTGTAAGAGTATTTATAAATATATATACGACATACTGGATACCATTGGGGAATTAGTAAAGGAAATCGCACGATCTCGAGTATAATTCGGAATTTATAGGTACGAGTTATGTTTTGAAAGTTTTCAAAATTGATAGAGCCATTAGGCAAGTCCAATTTGAGAACTTTCAAAACATCACGAGTATCTATCAATTGCGAATTGTACAAGAAGATCGTGCGTAGTGCAATTTGTATAGGAAAAAGGCGAGTGCAATTAAAGAACTTTCAAAACATTACGAGTGTCTATTAATTCCAAATTGTACGAGAAGATCGTGCGATTTTTTGTTTATAGTTCACTCAACAAAATTTCAGTAAAAAATGCGAAGCGACGCCGTTCATCTTTGTCTATTTGGCGGCCGATTTTCAGTCCATCGTGCAACTGAAATGCATACTATGTGTACTATAAGGGATTTAATCGTACTGCTCTTGTCCATTCAGAATAGATTGATTTTGTTGAGTGTATTGTAATATAGGAAAACAAAGGCGCACACAAAAAAGTGCATTTTTATGGATTCTTTTACTCGTTCGTACTGGGGAAGCCATTAACTTGACCTCGAATAAAAAGTAAATAAAGTCGATTCCCCAAGATTTTATTTTCCCTTTTCAGCTTTATCTAAATTGGGCTCCCTGTGCTTTACCTTGTCCATCAGGTAACACAGCGTCTTTAGTCCACCTGCTCTCCTTGCTTCATCACAATTACTGGAACAGAATTAACATTTAACCCAATAAAATCCTTATCATTTGTAACAATTTACAACTCATATCGCTATTCAATGAAGCCTTCGCCGCAGGCAACTTTCAGTTTTCCAAACCCGTAATTGATTTTTGGGCTTGGGTTTTCTATGTATTACAATTGATGAGAGGGACTAGGAAAGTAGTAACGTTTGACATGCGCAAAACTATTTGCGCAGTTCAGCTATGCCATTTTTCTTCCTCAAATCCTTTCTAGTCCTGCTCTTCCTTATGATCTAAACTACACAGGACCCCCGAATAGGGTAAAACGAAGGAAACTATATATGTTCAAAGTTGATAGACAAGGTATCCGCCATAATATCTCTTCATCTACGGATTCATTTTGATGAGAGTTATAATATGAACACTGTCCACCATCTTGCTGTCAGCGAGAAAGAATCCTATTGAAAATTTGTGACTTAGCTGATGAAAAAATTCCACACGAGACAGGAAATGACGTCAAGTATAAGTTAGAAGTGAATACACAACATTGTATTTGCAGGATGTTGTCATATTACCTGTCATTTTGGAAGGTCAAACAATCCAGACTAACCAACAAGTGTTCTTGAACGGCAGGTGCTCTGGTCAGTGCTAGTAGACGACATAACGACCTCACACCACCCCCCTCGCGTATGGCATCCTTAGCACTGTAATATAGAAGAGAAATGCATAAGTTTCTTATAAAAATCGTTATAATATAGGAGCAATTCTGATTTATGGGTTGGGTGGGGGAGCTATGAAATAAAGTGGGGGTAATGTCATAGTGATATCGATAATGCTGAGGAGACGGTGGGTACCAAAATAGTTTTTAATGGGGAGGGGGGGGCTATAAGGATTTTGAGTTTTAAGGCAATACGTTTTTGGTAAAAACTTTAAATGCAAAATGACAGCATTATTGATTATGACTGGACAATAGGCCGTTTCCCAGAATTACTAGGAATTAAAGCAATTTGGGCAATCAGAGATTCAGCGCTATATAAATATAGTTTATTATCATTATTTATTTTAATATACTGGCAAAGGTTGTATTCGATGCTCTAATACAAGCGGCAACAGTACCTTGGACTACCCATTACGATGGTCTGTAATGACTTGGCAATACTGAGACGCTGAGATGGGTCCTAGACGTGACAAGAGTAACATAAGACATGTCAGTTTGGATTGTCACTGGTCATGTACTATAAAACGTTTTCACGTGACGTCACAGCGGCCATGTTGGTGTACCAAAACAAATACATTTTCTATCCTCGGGGAATTGAACGTATTTTTATGCACAAAGCTGTGTAAGCCTGGTTTTCATTAGCGACGGAAGCAGAAACGGAAGCAAAAGCAGAAGCGTAAGACGTCTTATGTTGCTGTGAAAATCAAAAAACGGAGACAGGAGCAGAAGCAGAACATCGACGGGAGCATAAGCAGAAGGAACGGAAGGTTTCTTTTTTCTTCTGCTTCCGTCCTTACGTCGCTAGTGAAAGCCAGATTTTTATGCTACCGTTGCTAACATACAGAAGCACACGGTGGTAGGCCAATCAAATTCTCGTCCTCAGTCCCCTGCACATACATTGGATTCTTGCATAAACAATGGCTTCCTATTGTTTTTCTTATGCTTCCGTCGCTTATGTCGCTAGTTAAAACCACCCTGTATAAGTATCTATTGTTTGGTGCACCAATATGCCTGCCTTGTCACGTGAGTGAAAAAGCTCTACTTTTGGATCATTTATTAATACGCAGCCCGTAAAGACCTCCATTGGTTTTAAATGTAAAGCACATTGAGATATTTGAAATGCGCTATATAAGTACCCCATGATGATGATGATGATGATGATGATGATGATGATGGTGATGATGATGATGATGATGATGATGATGAAGTCATTAGAATATTAAAATAAAGCAAGAGACCATACCCGAGACTGCAGGATATCTCTGCACATGTCAGGAATCTTCTCGTATTCGTACTTGACCCAGGAGAATAAAGAAAGAATAAAAAAAGCAATAAAATGTTAGCAACATTATTATTTATCATGTGTAGCTGAAAGATGTTTGTGAAGCTTGTTCAGTAAGTAGATTTTAGTAGAATGGGAACGATATTTCAGACTGAAGCTAAAGAAAAAATATATAAATGTTTTGCATTTAATTGAGTGCATTCCTTACTGCTACACTTTCATGCGTATAGCTGCTCAATCGTGAAGGGTTTTCTCTTTGTTTTACATGCGTTGCATGTATAGTAGTTAATAATATGTCTGTTTGTGTGTCTGTTACGCATGCCTTGCCGTGTCACGTGCTTTACTCATCAATTTCCACTTGTCGTCGTCTGTCTGTCCGTCCTACATACCTTGTATTCTTGTCGACCTAACTGTACTGCTGCTTCAGGAAACAGTGTCTATGACAGAACACGAACGAATGAACAATTTAATTTTAATCTTCACCATAATACGTTTATGATACCTCTATTATGCAGACACCTTAGGGAAACTTACCTAGCGACTGCTTAATAAAGGCTTTTTTGAAGCCCCGTTTACACTAGCGATTTTTGCGACGATATTTGCTGCGATTTTTTTTTTTTTTTTTGCGATTTTGTCCATAATAAACAAAGGTAAAGAATTTACTTGTAAAGTTTTTTTCAGGATACCAAGATTTTCCTAGACGAATGTCTCTTTTGAAGGATAAAACAAAAGATTTCATATTTCCGAAAATTGCCACAAAAATTGCAGCAAAAATCGCTGCAAAAATCGCCAGTGTAAACGGGGCTTTAGAGTAAATATGGGAAAAACATCTCGACCCGTCAACTAGCTGTTCGTTTAATGAAGGGTATCAGCTTAAAGGGGCACTTGGATGAATATCGATGAAAATTGGAAATGACTATCGAACTTGATTAAACTTATCTATATGGCCCAGATAGTAGCCAAGCAACATATTTTCTTCACAGTCAAAAGTGGGGTATGAAAATTATCAGGTTGATTCAGCATCTAAATTGCGAGTAAATGGCGTCATTTACTCAACCCTATTGTTCTTTTTGCTTTTAAACCAAAATTTCTCATCTGCAAGTGGCTTCCAGGCTAAAATTTTCACTAATCTGGTTTTTATAGTCATATGTGAGTCATATTATCCTCACATACTTCAATTATTTGGACTTTCAAAAATTGGGGCGTTTTTATCCAAGTGCCCCTTTAAAAGAGGTATCACTTTATGTAAGAGATGAGGCGGCAAGCCGTGTGGGATGGGCTCGGAAATCATACAAGAACATGCGTAATAGGTAAATTACGAGCCTTGTATGAAACGACCGAAGAAGAGAGCCAACGCGCCTTTCACGACTTCAAGTCGCGTAAAAAATGAAGTATCACTGTACATAGTTTAATATAGAATATATTATTAAAATAGTCAAGTACCTGGATTCCTTCAGGCGAAGTCTGCGCATGTCCTGTTGCTACTAGTTCCTCGCTCATTACGATGTCGATACTTGTCGACGTATCGAACAGCTCGACTACAAATCGATGACATCCAGACATGAGCGAAGCCACTTTGGATTTGACCTACAAAACAAAGATGAATCGTTAGACCTGTTGGTCAAGTGCGAGGTAGATTTCTTTTCTTGAAGAACAAACAAACAGTTTTCGATTCTAGAATCCCTGAAACAACCTCTGGGCTGATCCAAGTCAGGGCACGGTTAACTCACAGATCAAACTGCAATTTAACTTGTTCCGTTTTGCGGAGAGAGGAAAACCAGAAATCCCGGAGAAAAACCGTTGAATCAAGATGACAAGTTCAGGAATCGAATGTCTACACGCTGCAATGTGTCGGCCCGATTATTTGCCAGAACGTGAAAAATCTGGCCGATATGAGAAAATCTGTGACAATGGTACAGATTTTGTGAATCGAGCTGATTCAATATATCCGTATCTGATTTGAATCGGCCCCTAAACTTTCCGATTCCCGATCATGTCGGGCCGATGAATCACAGCTTGTATTTCCCGCTTTAAACTAGCATTTTGTCGATCGACATGCCTGGCGATTCTATCGCAGTCAGGTTGCTGCAATTTCGAACATACTATGTAGTGCAACTTCGCGGCGATTTTATCGCGCTGAAAATCACCGACTGTTTACACGCGCGATTTCTGGTAGCAATAAAATCGCCGCACAAGTGTCACGATAAAATTGCTAGTTTAAAAAAGGCACTTAGACCACAGAAATAGAAACTGCAGAATTACCGCTACGTCACTCTTGATTTCTAAACCCCCTTTACTGCTCACATATATCGTTGAGTAAGTGTCAAATTCAAGTTCACATCACCTTAGTAACCAACAGTTTTCTGTCGCCATTGGCCAGTGAGCACATTTCCCACAATTCATCGCCGTCTGAGGTAGTCCAGTCGTTTTCTGTCAAGAATAGAACAAACTATTTTCGACTTCGTACGATACCGCTGTGTTAATTGATCACAGACTCATTTACTCAGGGTAAGCCTCGTTTCAATGTCTAAATATTCACAAATGCCAACGGTAAAGTAAAGAATGCACAACTTCAACAATAAGAACACTGAAAATCCACGGAGCCACATTGGAACACGTGAATATGTTCTGTACAAAATCGAGACTAGCGTTGAGTAACAGTGAACTTGAAACTGGAGTATTGAAATTCTTCTCCATAAAAAAAGAAAGGATCGGAAAGAGGGAAGGAAAGAAGGACGGGAAGGACGGGAAAGAAAGAAAGAAAGAAAGGAGGGAAGGGAGGGAGGGAGGGAGGAAGGAAGGAAGGAAGGAAGGAAGGGATGTCCCACTAAAAGATGATGTCATCTAAGGCTTGAAGGTAAATTTAACTGCTCACCTAAAGGGATAACGTTGACTAATGAGCATTCGACAGCCTGTAGAGGAACAGTAAGGATGTCTGGCCACACTGGACGTAATCTGCTGCGCGTCAACCACTCACGATCACCGTAATCGACAAAGAACACGTCATACTCGTTATCAAGCTTCGTGCCCAGGACACGTGCACGGTACCATCTGGAAGAGAGAAACAAGAGACTATTAAGTCTGTTCCGTATATATAGAGGCTTTGCAACATCATGTGATGGGAGCCATGACAGGAGGCAGGAACTATTGAATCTGGTCTAATCTGATTTATATGAGAAAGAATTCATTTTCGTTGGGGACAATTAATAGACCTTGACCAGCTATATTCTTTTAACTGGCATTAATGATATAGCTTCTCATTAATCCCATATAGGTAACTGTCCAATTATTTTCTTAATTGGACAGGTCTTGTTGATATGGGATTAATTAGGCAGCTACATAATTAATAGGTAATTTCATGCTCCCCAATCAAGAAATAATTAGACTCGAAAAATTCCTGACTGCCAAATTGGACTCGGCCTATGGCCTCATCCAATTTTGTCAGTCCTCGGAATTTTCCTCGTCAAATTATTTCTTAATTGGACAGCATGGAGTCCTATTACATATACAAATTGTTCAAAGTATAAATAAACTAAAAATTTAAAAAAAAAAATCAAAGCACGGAGCACCAAGAAATAACGATACGTTAGGTCATGGACTATCTAATGCAGCCCTTCAATTATCTGTCATATTTTGTCTCTTACTTGTCATCTTTAGTAAAGCACGCCATACAGAGTGATCCAATAGGGATTTCATCGTCGTCTTCGTAGCTCACACAGTGGATGCCTTCTTCTATTGCACGTTCTAGTTCATCCAGACTACACAACGAAACAGAGAAGACATTTACATCAAAATTCTGTTACGTCAGACCGCCATGTCATTTCCAAAGAGAAGCTCTTCTTCTATTTGGAATTCCAAACAAAAAATTTTAAGCTAAAGAATCCAGGAAAACTAAACGCTCAAAGCAGAAAAGTGAACCAAAAAGAAACTCTAATTGGCAGGGCCCCTATGGATACCAGCAGGGCCCCTTTGGATACCAGACTCGTAGCTGAATGGACCATCCTAGTTAATCAAGTTTACATTTACATTTAGGCACATATGATAGGGAGTTGGTAATCGATGTCGGTTACTTACGCTATGCCTTCAATGATTAGCCGATCATCATCTCCCTCCAAAAAAAAAAAAAAAAAGAAACAGAGCAGAGCAGAGCAGAGCAGAGCAGAGCAGAGCAGAGCAGAGCAGAGCAGAGCAGAGCAGAGCAGAGCAGAGCAGAGCAGAGCAGAGCAGAGCAGAGCAGAGCAGAGCAGAGCAGAGCAGAGAGATAATTATCAATACCTCGTATCGTTGGCAGCCATTTGTACAAAGAAAAAGCTAGGGTTTTCCACAGCTGACACAAACACATCTTGATAATCATTTTCATTCAATGCAACAGTCTCCAGTGATACTGATGAGTCATAACTATGGAACGAAAATAAATGATTTATTACTATGAAAACACAACGCTCTTGTTTCTATGGAAACTTGTAACTATGAAAACAATGATTCATTACCGACCATGAAAATAAATAACCTTGTTGCTACGCAAACTCGTAACTATGGAAACAAGAGCCTGTAATTTTGAAAATAGGACGTTTGCATGATGGCTTCGCGAATTTTCTTACTTTATTAAATTTGTATTCCCTCATGAGAATAATAAGACAATTGGTACTAATTAACTGAACAAAAGAAAGTCTGCAAGGGAGTCTGGTAGTAGACGTCAATGGCGCCATCATGCAAAGTTCCTATTAAACTTTTTTCGGTTGGTTAACTAATACTATTTATTATTATTTCCTTACCTATCTCCACTGCCTTCGGCATTTTTTCCATCAAAGATAGAAAGGTCTATAACATCCTCGCAAAGCTTTCGTAGTTCTTTAATGTGCTGCGAGAATATGAAAGAAGAGAATTAATAAAGTGTTGCTTTCCTGTTTTACCAGAAACAAGCGTGTGCCTGATTTATTTGCCTTGCCTTTACTTTATATTAAGTTCGCCATCTTGGTCATTTTCCTAAATTGTCTGTCTGTTTGTCTGTCTGCTTGTCTGTCTGTCTGTCTGTCTGCCTGTCTGTCTGCCTGTCTGTCTGCCTATCTGTCTGCCTGTCTGTCTCTTTGTTTGTGTTTCTAACCGTTTTTTCCCATGAGAAGTGGCTATGCACATCAACCCTTCTGACAGTATTGTTTTATCTCACAGTCTAACTGTGAAGAATAGTGGCTGTGGTCCTGTGTGACTTTCTTAGTATTTGTCTGCATACATTCTTGTCTGTCTGTCTGTCTGTCCGTCCATCCGCCCGCCTTTGATTGGTCGTTTATTTATCTGCCTTGTTGCTTGACCATGGTCGTCTGTATGTATGCTTGTTGTCATTTTGTTTGATTCTTCCTCTGCCGTCTGTCTGTCTTGTTTTCTTATGATCACATGCAAACTTACATATTTGTTCTCCGTAGCAAGACCATTCTTCAGCAGCTCCATTCTGATGTTATTAATATTGGTTGTCACATTGATACTCTTCAGTACTCTTCTCTCAAACAGAGGATCCAGCCACATCGTGTTACCAAGGCTGCCAAAAACAAAATAAAAAATACAGTTCTAAAACCAAAAAGGAATAGAACGTCGTTAGCCATTTCGAGGTGTAGAAAAAAATTGGGTCTAATTTGCATTGCAGTGAATTGTGGAACATATTTCGAAGACGGCGTCTATTTAGTCCTTGGAATGGCTGACCCAAGAGACATCACGTTGACTTCAACTAACTCCAGAAAAACCACTAGACCATGTCTATAAAATGTTATAAGATCATAAATTGATTTTACGTCGATCGCACAGGAACCATACTTTCATACAGGGCACCATACTTTCTGTAAGTTCATTACATTACCTCAGAACTACCCGACCTTCAAGTTCTTTGCCTTCTACCAAGTCCTTAACGAAGACGTTGGCCTAGAAGGAAAGAAAAATATTTCAGATGTCAAAATCAAAATAATTTGAACGATTTTATTGAACTTCACCGAAAGTAGACTCTCTAAACTATTATTATTATTATAAACTAAATCCACGAATGGGGGTCAAGACCATTAAAATATTAACATCAAAAACGATTTCAATCCTCAATATAAGAAACATCTTTTGTTTTGAGCCTCAGATTGGGAATTAAAATGCGGTGTTGCATGCGACATCACAGAAGTACAAGTAATTTCTACTTCTGCGACGTCGCATGATGCAACGTCGGATGCAACATCGCACCGTGTCACGCCCAAAAAATAGCTTTTTTATGCAACGTTGCAGGCGATGTTGAATCGTGTGACTGCCTTTAGTGTAAGGATTCTATGAGGCAGTTTTTGACTACGAAGTGCTACGCTTTTCTTAATGTTCAAAGTGGCAATGCACTTGTATTTCAGCATCCTGGATGGCTCAGGTGGTTTGTGCAAGAGGTTGTGACTTCAAGTCTTGGCCCGACCAATACTCAGGGTTTTAAAATACCCGAGTAGAAGATGCTGCCTTTGCTTTAAAAATATCTGCAAATGGTTAGAAGTTTCCAATGGCTTGGATGACCACGTGAAATGGCGGTCCTAATTTCAAAATGGTTTGTTTCCATTTATTTGACCATTTATTTATTTTTTTTCCATTTATTTTATACGACTAACCTCTCGCCCTTCTTCGAATCAAGCAGCCATTTGCGCTGCGAGTCTAATTGTTAAATACTCTTAATAGGATGCTTTTTATATGGCCCCAATAGTAGCCAAGCAACATATTTTCTTCACTGTCAAAAGTGTCGGATAAAAATTATCAATTTTATGCAGCATATAAATTGTGAGTAAATGACGTCATTTACTTAACCCTATTGTTCTTTCTGCTTTTGAACCAAAATTACTCAATTGCAAGTGGCTCCCAGGCGAAAAATTTCACTAATCTGGCTTACATAATCATAATTGAGTCAAATTATCCACAAATACTTCAATTATTCGGACTTTGAAAAATTGGGGCGTTTTCGTCCAAGTGCCCTCCTGCTAGGGTTATCTCCTTAATTTTTGGTGTTTCCCTGAGGGAAAGACAACAAGACCTGTCCTGGCCCCGGAGTCATCAGGAGAAAACAACACGCAGGTGTTCATACCTTTGGTGTCCATTGAAGACTCTTGTCTTGTGGTTTGACACGACAGACAAAGACTTGAACAGCCTAGAAAACAGCAAGAATTATTTGATTGACGGCAGCGTATTGAACGATGTGCCAGTCGCGACTGTAGCCTCGACCAGCTCGGAACTTAAAATTTAAAAAAATTTTAAAATCATTAAAATGGCAAATACTACAGTCAAAATTCTAAAAAACCCTAGAGTGGTGTTTATTAACCCATTAAACAAAAGTTGGTAAAAGCCAGATTCAGAAACTTATTAGTTGGTAATAGCCAGATTCAAACAATAGAAAACAAAGGAGTTAGAGCGTAATGGTATTAAATACTCTAAAATCTAAAATGTATTCAACAGGTTTATGAAAATCACTCTTACCAATTATAGTACTATTAATCCTCTAACTAAAATAAAATAAATATATCATATTAGTGATTTTCATAAACCCGTGAGTCAGAATATATATACATAAGATCGACATTAGACCCCATAGGGAAATTATAAAGGAAAACCAAGGGGCGCGCGAAAAAAAATGTTCTAGCGCATTATTTATTTTTTTACTCTTTCGCATTACAGAAGACATTATCTTGATCTCGAATCTAAAAAATAATTATTTAATTTTTCCGATTTTATTTTCCCCATTCACTTTAATCTACATTGGGCTCCCTGTGGTTGAATTAACTCAAACACTATCACCTCCTCTAAATGCTTGGCATATGAAAAGTGATGTCTGCAAATTAAATTAAACTACATATTCCCAAACGTAACCCAAAATATATCATTTTAGAATATAAAGTATACTCAGGAAATTTTGAAGTTCTTGGAAACGTGTTCAAATGCACGCATGCGCATACATTTTTCACCGACAGAGCATGCGCAGTAAGAAATAACGGCGCTGGGAACAAGTCAGGTCTGGGTTCTAATCTAATTATTCTTGTGCTGAAAGCTTTGACAGAATGTCAAGGAAATAATTAAGGTCACGCTTATTTCTAACCAAACAAGTGAAGCATCAAGACATTAAGTTAACGGTTACCAACATGGACTCTTTTTTGAATGATTTGAGGAAGAAAGTCCAGTGCTCCTTGTGTAATGATTCACTAAGCGAACCAAAGATCTTGCCATGTTTTCACATATTTTGTACGTCTTGTATCGAAAGACACGCGGAACTGGCCAACGAACTCCACCTGTTAAGGTGTCCTGAATGTGAATGTGAAATTTCACTACCAGCAACAGGCAGCGAGGAAGGCCTACAGCCAAGTCTTCTACATTCGAGAATTTTGAAGGGTCTGGCGTTAGCAGAATGTAAAGCGGCTTGTTCTGTTTCTGGGAGTCATTCGCCAGCATCTTGGTATTGTTTTGAATGTGATCACTCGCTGTGTGAAGAATGTGAGAAAAATCATTTCTTTTTCACTAAAAGCCACAACACTGTTGCTCTGCCTGATTTGAAGAAAGAAGATATTGAGTTCATTATAACAAGGGAAAATCCTTGTAAAAGTCACCCTCAGCACAGGCTAGAGTTGTCCTGTGAAGACTGTGATGACATGATTTGTATGGAGTGTTTCAAACATAATCACAAGGATCATAAGACGATGTCATTAGACACGCTTGCTTCGATCAAGAAAGATGTACTGTCAAAGCATCTGCAGGTACTCGTGCAGTTGAGATTAGATGACAAGGAAAACCAACAACAAGAAAACATTGCCAAAACTATCAAAGAACAAGGAGAAAAGGCCAAAGAAGGCGTGAAGTACACCACCAAGAAACTGATGCTCAGGTTAGAAGAAAACGAAAGAGAACTGCTGAGACAAATTGATGAAATGATGAACACAGCGACGACAAACTTGAACATAATTCATCATATTCCAGCAGTCAAAGAATACATCAAGAATTTGATGGAAAGAGGACTTGCAAGTGAAATGTTTAACATTGAAGAGACACAATGCTCGGAGAAATTCATCTTTAACCCAATTCCACTGTCATCAAGAATTGTCTTTAATCCTAACGAAGAGCTGGGGCAACAAGTAAATACAGGTCTTGGAGAAATACAGACGCATTCTGAAACTGACCATACGATGAGCACTATTCTGGTGGAGGGTGAGCCAGAAGCTTCAAGACAACAAAGGCTTATATTGATAACTAAAACCTCGACAGGACAGGATAGTATTAATACAGGCGATGTGGTAGACGTTAAAATCAGCCCTGAAGATGACGTGGAAATAGAGGAGAAAGATGTGAGGACTGCTGGGAGAATAGAAGTTGAATTCATGGCTAAAGTAGCTGATCAACTGATAGCAGAGGTTCAGGTGAATGGGAATCATGTTTCTAACAGTCCACTAGTGGTGACCGTCAAGCCTCAACAGATGAGAGTTACAGGACCGTTTAACATGAAAGGTGTGGATACTGATTCACATAGCTTGACAGGAATAGCAGTAAACAGAAACAATAGCATTATCGCTGTAGCAGATTGTACTTCTCACTGTGTCCACGTATTCAACACTGCTGGAGATCTTTTACTAACGTATGGCTGTCATGGCTCTACACAGGAACAGTTGTGTGGACCTGAAGGTTTAGCATTTCTGAACGATACAGATTTAGTCATAGCAGACTGGGGTAATCATAGAATATGTATAGTGAACATTACGACAGGGGTATTGATAAAAACCTTTGGTAGGCAGGGGAACAGGAATGGAAATTTTTGCGGTCCCGTTGGAGTACACGTCGATGAGGATGGTAACATCATTGTTGGTGACAATGGCAATCATCGTGTTCAAGTCTTCACAAAAGACGGTGACTATCAGTATCAGTTTGGTTACACGGAACAAGAAAAATTCCACCCAGTCAGTGCAGTGAAACGTGACAAGATCTTTTACGCGAGCGATTATAACAACAACAACATCGTTCGTGTATCAGAGAAGAAAGGTAATGCACCAACTAAAATAACGACGATTGGTGGATACGGCAGTGATGATGGTCAGCTGAGTAGACCATTGTACCTGGCTATTGACATGAACAATAATCTTTTGGTTTGTGATCGTGGGAATAATCGTGTCCAGAAATTCACCCCGGATGGTCGTTTTGTAGGCACGACATGGGATGACATGAAGGATCCTGTATCTATGGCAGTGTTGAATGATGGACAGATATTAGTTACTACGTCTGGTTCTGGTGTGTGGCTTGTAAGGTAGAAGGAATGTGGACAATTCATTAACGATGATGGCGTTTGTATAGAAATCAAAACCGCAGAGTGAGAAACCGAAAAGAGGAAGGGGTAATAAATGAGAAACCCATACTCTAATAATAAAAAATGAATACATAAATAGAATAAAGTTGAAAGAAAAAAATTGTGTCCTAGCCATAGGATTCGAACCCACGGCATTCGGTTATTCTAGTCCGATGTGTTAACCAACTAGCTGTGCATTTGCATCGAAGCGAGACAAACGGTGAGCTTGCAATGATAGAGACGTGAATAACTGTCCAAGGTGTTAAAAAAGCTCAACTATACGTTGAGCTTGCAATGACAGAGACATGTGAGTAATTGTCCAAGGTGTTAAAGAAGCTCAACTATACGTTGAGCTTGCAATGACAGAGACATGCGAATAGTTGTCCAAGGTGTTAAAAAAGGTCTTTATCATTGCAAGCTCAATGTATAGTCTTCGATGCAAAAGCACGGCTACCTTTCAAGATGGCGCAGGAAACTGCGAAAGGGACTATCAAGAAATTGCTTTCTTTTTGTAGATATAGGGTCCAAACATTTGCAGATGTTTGTTTCAGTTTTGGAAAACACGAGCCATAAATAAATTTTGAAAAATTACTAGGCAAAAACTATTAGCTAAACCAATCGAATTACATCAAAGATTTTTCAACGTTTGAGGGCTAGCTTGCCCTTCTTACCGAATATTTCATAAAGAATACAAGTTAATAAAAGAAAATGTCTGCCATAAAGGTCAAGTAAAAAAACTTTTTGAAGACGAAAAAAATTGAATTGTAGCAAAAAAATGATAGCATACTGCTTACAAGGAATGTATCACAAGAGATATAATGTACCAAGAAAAAGTTAAGGCACAATGGTGCTGGGAATTATTTTGTGAATACTGGCATCGCCCCTCTCAATTCTGTGTCTCGGTTATCAGGAGCCCCTTTCCCGGAGCGTACAACTCACGTATCTTCATTAGAAGATATCCTTTTTCCAGACCATCTATATTTTAAAAAACGGCCTCCAACCAAGTTGCTTTGTTATTTGGCAACAATTCGAATCTAAAAACAACCAGTCGATATAATAATAACTCGAGATAGGAGTACTAGTTGTACGCTCCGGGTAATAGGCTCCTGTACCTATCTGTACGCTTCTCCCTCAGATGTTATGACTGCTCGAAACAAAATCATAAATGCCTTTAAACTGCAATAAGTTTTGTTGTTTAAAAGATGTACCTCACTGATTACTGAGCGGTGTTTTCATGGCAAGCGATGCGTAAAATATTCGATCTTTGCGGGTGATTTATTGAAAACTTTTGCAAACCTTTTTAATTTTTTTGTAAGTCTCTAGTGTTTAGCTCCATTCATCGATTAATTTCACCAGAAACTCATAACGTGCGTGGTTGAAGCGTGAAACAACCACACATGCACAGGATATTCAACTTTTTTCTTCGCAAAATTCTTTCCAGTAAATCACGTCCTCTTGCTTTAGAAATTCCCAAAACTAAATCTAAAGAGGATATCCTATCCTATTTGATCGAAAGATTCAGTAAATCTCCGGGGAAACTCAGGAAATTCAGCGAGAAGTCTGATAGGTGAGAGAAACGGCCATCTTGAAATCAAACTCGTAATTCCAAATATGGTATCAAATCTCCTAATTTGCATATCTAAATATACCGGAGAATGGTTATAATTAACACGTTTCAACTCCCTTCCAAGCTTTTGATTTCACACACGCCCATATTGCTTTCCAGCTGTAGGGCTCCCAAATACCAGCTCCAGTGTAACCGGTTTCGGATGCTTTCATCGGTTAGAAGAGTAATATTAGAGAGTTTTAGATTTACGTTCACGGCAAACGTGAAACGTCAGTTGACCAGTAAAAAATTCTTTTAAATTACTGAAAAAGAATCGCAAAAAAAGTCCAAGTAGTAGAAAAACAAAAGAGTATTTGCGCTTGGTGAGAAGGTTTGTGAAAGGTAAAGTAAAATACACGAAAACTATGAAAACGTGGTCACGTTTGCCGTTTGCGGGGAGAAAAAAAAATCAATCTAAAACTCTCTATTTAAAGATAACGTCTTCCAAACAGAATTTTCTGAAATCATTTAGAAATTATTACAGTTCCAAATTTCAGGTACGAAACTTTGTACCCTCGGTTCCAGACGGATTTTTTTCGCTGATTTACTACTGAGAGCCGTGGGGGGGGAAATCCCTTTGGAACCCAGGGTACGAAATTTGTAAATACTGAATTCTTTCAAAATTCCATTTTTTAATCGGTTAATTGCAAAGATAAAACTGTCAAAAATCTCTCAAATTCGATTCAAATACCTTTTAAGGTATTAGGATACGAAAAATGACGATTTGCTCGAAAAAAATTTTTTTTTTGAAATTTCGTA
The DNA here is from genome assembly GCF_029948245.1 of Actinia tenebrosa. Taxonomy (NCBI): domain Eukaryota; kingdom Metazoa; phylum Cnidaria; class Anthozoa; order Actiniaria; family Actiniidae; genus Actinia; species Actinia tenebrosa. The sequence goes on along the minus strand of NW_028292579.1, from coordinate 8,973,417 downwards.
ACTTTAAACTTTTGTCTTTCATATGTTAGTGAAACTTCTTGCAATTTTTGGATTGGAAAAGCCAAAATTTTGAGACAAATCAAAATCGTGACTTTATGAAGACCGGAAATGTCCCGTCGCTTTCAATAACGTTGAGTCCAAGTGCTCCTTTGTCGCTTTTTGCCGCTAAAACCTCAACTTCGAAAAGCTAAAAGTCCCTCGGATTTCATTCGATTTTTCTAAAATTTGGAGAGTTTAAAAAGAAACTCATGATCCGAAAAAGGGTGTCTCCGATTTTTGAAATTTAATTTTTTTCCCAAGTTGACGCTTTTTTCTCTAAACAACACTCCAAAAGCAATCGTCAAACTCTGATCAAAAATAGCGAGAGATATAAAATAGATATCAAAAAACTGGGACACCCTTTTTGAGCTTATTATCTCCTGAGTATGTTAAGACATTTTTCGCAAACATAGCCGCTAGTTAAAATGTACGTGTCCGTTAACGTTTTTACTGAGGCATGGTCAAATTTCGCTTCGAGGACAATAACGTGAACAACAATTTAAAAAATCGTATTTTGAAGATTTCTTCATAAACTATGTTTATTCAGCTTTCAGAAAATGTATACTTTGTTTGTGTTATACTATAAAGCAAGCGCGTTATTTCAGTTTGCGCGCATAGTGGTCGTAAACGTATCCTAATACCTTAAGTTCCTCTTCTGCAAGTAATATGAGAGAACAAAGTATTTCTATCAAACAATAAGCACTAAATCAAGGAAAAATTCAAACTCTGCCGAGCAGAATCCTAGACAGAGGAAGGCTGGGTGCAAGTCTAATTACGTATGCACCCGTGACGTGACACAACTTCAGGTCAAGCTTCAGATTACGAATTCCAAGAAATCCGAAGAATAATGGGAGGTTGAAGAGAACTAAAGGGAATTTGTAAATATATTTTTATCTTTGCGTGGCTTTAGTTTGTTAAGATTCTGAAGGTTGTACCATTACTCATTTCCCCACGGTTTTTCAAATCCCTCCTTGGTAAAACGGCATCAAAATAATCATCCTTGAGACAGAGATTTCCAGGGAGATAGCAACGTTTTTAGTATTTTAAAACGCTATGCATGATAAACGCGACCCATGAAGTGGTATAGAGAATAAGAGAAAACGCCACTGAATGTTTTGTGTCGAGGAACATCACTGCCAGTATCCTTGCAGAAGTGTTTACAAGACAAAAATGGTTGTACACAACGTTGCAGAGGTGTATTTACGTATGGTGCAATGACTTTGTTCTGTTGCAACGTTCATCAAATAGAATTATAGCTAGGAAAGCAACAACATAATATCCACACTGGGCTTCCTGTGGCGGCTTTGTATTACAATACTTGGGGGTTTTCCCTGTTACCACAGGAGGCTCAAGACATGCCCAGACATACCATGCGAAGTCAAAAGAGGTCAATTCAATAACCACGTTTGATTTCTTAAAATTCAGACTTGATTGCAAGGCTAGCCGAAAAGGCGAATCAATTTTGAGCCTTTGCTGAGTAAAAGCAAGAAACCATGAAGGATGGCTTCTTGGTAAAAGATAATCTTAGTGTGTTAAATCTACAAGATAGCCCCTATGTGCTGCCAGGCGTGAAGAGCCTTATTAATAAAGGTTAAAGCTATAATTAAACATGAAGTCGTGGTGTGTGACTAGACGCGTAAATAGCTGCTGAAGATCACGTGAAATTCTAACAGACAAGACTTTACAAAAGGTTTCAAACAAGCTGCTTTAAGCTGTTTAAAATTAGACATGGATTCACTCCTTGCAGATCTGAAGAAGGAAGTCAAGTGTTCTTTGTGTGAGGATACACTTACTGAGCCCAAGATTCTTTCATGTTTCCATACATTTTGTAAGCCTTGCCTCAAAAGTCATGCACAACTGATTGAAGAAGCCATCGTCTTCAAGTGTCCTGAATGTTTTTCACAAACTATTCTACCAGCAACAAACAGCGTTGAAGAACTAGAGCCAAGTCTCTTACGTTCAAGAATCTTGGAGGGTCTGGCGTTGGTAGAAGGAGAAAAGATTTGTTCTGTTTGTTCTGAGGGTCATTCTCCAGCATCTTGGTATTGTTTTGACTGTGATTACTCGATGTGTGATGAAAAATGTAATAAGAACCATTCGTTATTCGCCAAAGATCACAAGGTCGTTCGTCTGGCTGACTTGAAGAAAGAAGAAACTGAACAGATAATAACAAGAGAAAATCCTTGTAAAAGTCACCCTCAGCACAGGCTAGAGTTGTTCTGTGAAGACTGTGATGACATGATTTGTGTGACATGCTGGAAATACGATCACAAGGATCATAAGACGATGTCTTTAGAGACCTTTGCTTCGATCAAGAAAGATGTATTGTCAAAGCATCTGCGGGTACTAGTGCAGTTAAGATTAGATGAAGAGCAAAAACAACAGCAAGAAAACATTGCTAACAAAATCAAACAACAAGGAGAAAAGGCCAAACAGGAAGTGAAAGAAAAAACAAAGACGATGATAGAAATTCTGCAAGAAAATGAACGAGAACTGCTGAAACAAATCGATGAGCAGTTGGATACAGCCACAAGAAACTTGAACATAATTCATCATATTCCAGCAGTCGAGGAATACATCAAGAATTTGATGAAAAGAGGACTGGCAAGTGAAATGTTGAACATTCAAGAGACACAGTGCTCGGAGAAATTCATCTTTAACACAATTCCATTATTCTCAAGAATTGTTTTTATTCCTAACCAAGTGCTAGTGCAACAAATAAAAACAGGCCTTGGAGAAATACAAACGTATTGCAAAACAGACCATACGATGAGCACTATTCTGGTGGAGGGTGAGCCAGAAGCTGCAAGGCAACAAAAGCTCGTATTGACAACCAAAACATCAACGGGATTGGATAGTATTAATACAGGCGATATCGTAGACATCCACATCAGCCCTAAAGATCACGTGGAAATAGAGGAGAAAGATGTGAGGACTGCTGGGAGAATAGAAGTTGAATTCATGGCTAAAGTAGCTGGTCAACTGACAGCAGAGGTTCAAGTGAATGGGAATCATGTATCTAACAGTCCACTAGTGGTGAATGTCAAGCCTCAACAGATGAGAGTAATAGGACCGTTTAACATGAACGGTGTGGATACTGAGTCTCATAATTTGACAGGTGTAGCAGTAAACAGAGACAATAGTAGGATCGCTGTCGCTGATGCTTCTTCTCACTGTGTCCATGTATTTAAGACTAATGGAGATCTCTTACTGACGTATGGTAGTGAAGGTGGTTCACAGGGAAAGTTACATGGTCCCGAAGGTTTAGCATTTCTGAATGATACAGATTTAGTCATAGCAGACTGGGGTAATCAAAGAATATGTATAGTGAACACTACAACAGGGACATTGATCAAAACCTTTGGAAAACTAGGCCAAGCGACTGGGGAGTTTTGTTGCCCAATAGGAGTCCACGTTGATGACGATGGTACTATCATTGTTAACGATTGTGATAATCATCGTGTTCAAGTTTTCACAAAAAATGGTGACTATCAATATCAGTTCACTTTGCCAAAAGGAGCCAAATTTGATCCAGTTAGTACAGTAAAGCATGGTGGTCTGTTTTACGTTAGTGATCATAATAATAACATCATTCATGTATTTGAGAAGAGATGTAAGGTACCGACTAGAATATCGACGATTGGTGGTGAAGGTAGTGCTGATGGACAGCTGTTTAGACCATGGGGCCTGGCTGTTGATAATGACAATCATCTACTCGTGTGTGATCGTGCTAATAATTGTATTCAAAAGTTTACACTTGTTGGTCGTTTGGTAGGAAAAACTAGTAAGGAAATCAAAAATCCCGTATTTACATCAGTGCTGAATGATGGACGGTTATTAGTCAATACACTTCGTTCTGGTGTGTGGTTTGTCGCGAGTATAATGTAATCACTTGTTTATAATGATAATGTTGATGATGATCGATGGCGGTGGTGGTGTTTGATGGCAATAGTGGTGGTGGTGATGGTGGTGGTGATGATAATGATGATGATAATGACGATGATGAAGCTAATGCTGATGATATTAGGGACCTTAAGCTGAAGGACGGCAACGTGCGCGACAAAGTCGGCGAAAATGAGGCGCTTCAACCTTCTATTGTATTATTATTTCGTGTTTACCTAGTATATTACTCAATAAGCATCCCCGTTTTAGAGTGAAATGTCGTCTTTTGGGAGCGCTTTACTTATAACGAAAATCGGCAAAGACAAGCTTTTGGCGTAGCCGTTCTCTTTAGTACGTCAAAATAGGACATTTCACGTCTTACTTTCAGCATAAGACGGCAATAATGCATAGTATTTCGTACATTCCAGCTTAAGGTCCCTATTAACGATAATAGCGATCTTTAGATACGACGACGAGTACGAGATCGAGATCGATTACGAGTTTTGAAATTGGTCCTGTGCACGTGGTTAACACTAAATTTTCAAGTTTCAAGTTTCAAGTTTCAAGTTTATTTTTACAAAATAATGACTATACATACACAATTTATCACCCTCCCGCAAATAGCATAAAGCTAATCTAATCTACTAAATCGTAGTCGATTTCCGATTTTTTACAATCTAAAGTTTCAATCTACGTACACGATCATGACTACAAAAAGATAGTGCCTCTCTTTAAAAGTTAAACACTCGTACTCGTACTCGTTCTCGTACTCGTCGTCGGATCTAAAGGTCTCGAATGATGGTGACGACGACGACGATAATGATGGTGAAGATGATGATGAAGCTGATATTGTTGATGTTGATGATAATGACAATAATGATGATGATAGTGACGATGATGATAGTGATAGTGACGATGGGGATGTGATAGTGACGATGATGATAGTGATAGTGACGATGGGGATGTGATAGTGACGATGATGATAGTGATAGTGACGATGGGGATGTGACAGTGACGATAATGATGAAGATTGTGATTTGTGATAAGAATGACGAAGGTGATGGTGATGATGATGGTGTACATAGTATTGGCGCTGATTATTAATAGATGGTGATGGTGATGGTGATGGTGTACATAGTATTGGCGCTGATTATTAATAGATGGTGATGATGATGGTGTACATAGTATTGGCGCTGATTATTAATAGATGGTGATGGTGATGGTGATGGTGTACATAGTATTGGCGCTGATTATTAATAGATGGTGATGGTGATGGTGTACATAGTATTGGCGCTGATTATTAATTGATGGTGATGGTGATGGTGTACATAGTATTGGCGCTGATTATTAATAGATGGTGATGGTGATGGTGTACATAGTATTGGCGCTGATTATTAATAGATGGTGATGGTGATGGTGTACATAGTATTGGCGCTGATTATTAATAGATGGTGATGGTGATGGTGTACATAGTATTGGCGCTGATTATTAATAGATGGTGATGGTGATGGTGATGGTGTGCATAGTATTGGCGCTGATTATTAATAGATGGTGATGGTGATGGTGATGGTGTACATAGTATCGGCGCTGATTATTAATAGATGGTGATGGTGATGGTGATGGTGTACACAGTATTGGCGCTGATTATTAATAGATGGTGATGGTGATGGTGATGGTGTACATAGTATTGGCGCTGATTATTAATAGATGGTGATGGTGATGGTGATGGTGTACATAGTATTGGCGCTGATTATTAATAGATGGTGATGGTGATAGTGATGGTGTACATAGTATTGGCGCTGATTATTAATAGATGGTGATGGTGATGGTGATGGTGTACATAGTATTGGCGCTGATTATTAATAGATGGTGATGGTGATGGTGTACATAGTATTGGCGCTGATTATTAATAGATGGTGATGGTGATGGTGTACATAGTATTGGCGCGATTATTAATAGATGGTGATGGTGATGGTGTACATAGTATTGGCGCTGATTATTAATAGATGGTGATGGTGATGGTGTACATAGTATTGGCGCTGATTATTAATAGATGGTGATGGTGATGGTGTACATAGTATTGGCGCTGATTATTAATAGATGGAGATGGTGATGGTGATGGTGTACATAGTATTGGCGCTGATTATTAATAGATGGTGATGGTGATGGTGTACATAGTATTGGCGCTGATTATTAATAGATGGTGATGGTGATGGTGTACATAGTATTGGCGCTGATTATTAATAGATGGTGATGGTGATGGTGATGGTGTACATAGTATTGGCGCTGATTATTAATAGATGGTGATGGTGATGGTGTACATAGTATTGGCGCTGATTATTAATAGATGGTGATGGTGATGGTGTACATAGTATTGGCGCTGATTATTAATAGATGGTGATGGTGATGGTGATGGTGATGGTGTACATAGTATTGGCGCTGATTATTAATAGATGGTGATGCTATTGATGTTGATGATAACGACGATGATAAATTTGTAGGAAAAAGTAAAATTAAAATTATGGTGACAAAGCGAGGAACTGAAAAAATACTTTCAAACAAAAGTAGGTTCAAAGCGAATAAGGAAACTTGTACAACTAAACTGACGATATTTCCATTGACTTTTCATTTCCCATTAAAACATTCAATAATAAGTATTTCAGACATTCACGTACAAATCGTTAAAAAATTATGAAATCCTCTATCTATCTTAGCAGGGGCCGATGGAAATGCCGGCTTTGTGGTAATTTTGGCAACTAAGAAGAAAGACATCTTTCTTTTCTACAGTTTTCTTGCCGCATAGGATCTGTTATCAATTTTTTTTTTAATTTGTAAATATTATTAAATGTTATTTATTAGATTTAAAATCTGCAATTAATAGACCAAATTCAAAACTCGCACCGATGTGAGGCTTAAGTTGTGAACAAAGGAATCTTGCGTGATTCGTGACTTTTGAATCACGCCAGATTACTTAGAGTCACGCCAGATCCCTTTGTTCACAACTTAAGCCTCACATCGGTGCGAGTTTTGAATTTGGTCTATAGATTTACTAATGATTTACAATCAGTAAATAATGTGGCTCATAGTAGCTTTTCCCTGACCACACTTCTGATTTTAAATCGGCAAATGATAAGTCCTATCGTTATAATTAGTACATTTTTTACCGTCCCCCCCCCCCCCCCCCCAAAACTGTTGCGCATTCCTTCACCCATTAATTCAAGCACTGAATTAATAATGATAATAAATAATTAATCATTTAAAGGACTTTTTCTGAAAGTTCAAGGACTTTTCAAGGAAAATTCGAATTCAAGGACTTTTCAAAACCAATCCAAGACTGTACGAACCCTGTTCATATTTTACCCTGGTTTTTGTAGTAAATTTTTTACCTTTTTGAGGTAAAAAAAAATTCCTCCAGTTTGCCTTGGTATGTCCTCTATTTACTACTTTTTTCGTCATCTAGCCGTCCAAAGGCGAGTCCACAACATTTTAACGGCTAGAAATAAGAGGACATAGCAAGGAAAACTGGAAGAAAATGGTCAAGTCTCTTGTATTTCTGGTGTACACACTCGATTTAAGACTCAAAAAAGTGATTCGTGGGATATTTCGTGGCTTGTCACTCAAAACCATTTTAAAACTAGAAAATATCACGCGCACATTTTGATCACACCCACCTGAAGTGGAAAATCACGGAACTGTGAAGGAAGACAAAGGAGCGATGAAACCTTGACATCTTGGTACGTGCCTTTATCAACGAAATGAACCTACAGAGAATGAACATAATCACTGAGGTTCTATTATAATACCTACCAACATGCTGAGACAATATATGCATCAAGAGTTCCACGCTACTGCTCTAAGCGCATGCACAAGGGGTAAAAAAGTGGGACCATGGGTCGTAGAAATTGCTATATTTTAATCGTATTTCTATTATCAAGCACAACTTTCATAAAATATTCAAGAGCAAATAGCGATAAGCTAAAGTGCATGCAGTAAAACCATGAAATAGTATCTATTTAGTGACTAATTCTTCGTTTGCAATAGAAGTCATAGAAGCCATGTTGGAAGAATTTGACAAAAGATTTTTCAATGAATTCTTTTGTTATATCTTCCAACATGGCGGACATCCCTTTAAGTGGTGGTGCTCTCTTGGGATTGATTGCAAACCAAGAATAGTTGCTAGCACTCAGCCAGAACATTTATTAAACAAAAGACACAAATGGTCTCTTGTGTATTTGTCTTTGTATGATGAATGTTCTGGTTGAGTGATAGCAACTATTATTTAGTCGCTAAACAGCTACTATTTGTCAGTATCAACTATGATTTTATTTCATGGTTTTACTGCATGCGCTCTAATACCAAATCAAATATACCAAAATGTATCTACAGCAGAAGGATTACCTGTGCTTCCAGAGGTAAACCTGACTGAGGCATTTCCCGGACGACATCACAGACCTTCACTCTGAAGAACAAAGAAGATCAAATTACAACCCAAAGCGAATAGGTTTATAACCTGAGATCTCATATCTTTTTTCTTTGTTAAAAAGATATTCTTGTTCTAATTCAATGTGGGGAAAACAAATAGCGCATAAAAAAATCAACTTATTTGATGAGTTTCAAAAAGAAAGAAAATAGGTGCGAGATGCATATTAATGTTCTACTCGTGCGTCAACGTTGAAAAAGAAATCGTGGGAATGACAAGTGGTATGAAACGAGAAAATAAGGATTTCACAGCCTTATTTCATTTCAATCAACATGGCTACCATGGAGCCCCTTTATAGACCCCTAGAGGTGAAAACAAAATAACTCCCTTCTCCTGAGAATTGATTTTTTTACGCGAATATTCTCCATTGATTTGACCCCCATCGCCAAAACTAAAACTATAGAGCTTTTAAGTAGTGACGTATTTACGGGTCCAACTGCTCACAAAACCATTAAAAAGCGTTTAACCAAGAAATGATGTTTGGGGAATGACACGTGGTTTTAAATGGGAAAACATTACGGCCAAAGACGAGGAGGTCTATTCTGTTGAATCAAAAAAAACATTGCACAACCTTACCTGTGGTATGAGCCATCCTGCTCGAACGCATAGAGATCAGATATTCTTGGCATATCAATTCTCGTTCTGTTCTTCTCGTTAGCGTACCACATTCCCATCTCGACTGTCATCTGTAGGAACTGCGTACTTGTCGTGATGTTGTATGGTGTGGATTTGACGGTTTTGGGGGCTTTATGTTCTAATATACGAACCCACAGACAAGTTGCATTCATCACGTGAAGAACAAGGACCTTTACAGAAATAGAATCAAGAACGGTACAACTTTTCAAATTGCACTGATTGGAGTCAATAGCTAACGCAGTATTAAGAGTTTAGTCGCGGAAGGACATGCATAGGAGTCCCTTATTTTCTATCTGTGCCCGTGGTCTGGTATCCTGACCGATCATCCAAGCGCGCGCATGGGAAAATGCATTGTTAAACAACAAAACAAATTGCAAAAAAAAAGTGGAAAAGGAAACAGGGAAAAATATATAAGTAATAAGTAATTTACCGGTTTAAAGTCGGTCCGGAAAGGGAAAAACTGTGCCCTTGGTCTTGGAAACAGACATCGGCCTAACGGCCTCGGCCCGTATATATCCAGGACCTTGGACACAGTTTTTTCTATCCGGACTTCCTGCATGGCCGGTAAATAACATATATGTACCTTGACGCTGCCATTGGTCGGTAGGCAGGGGAGGTCTTCGTCTTTCAGCACCACGTGTCTCATGTTACACTTACGTTTGTCTGAAAACGTTCTTCAAGAGGGATACCATTGTTAATATAGACCCCTTGCATGTGACATCATAACAGCTCGATCTGGGGGACAAAACAAAAGAATCCCAATCTCCTGAGATCAGAATTGGAACTATTGTTTTGTCCCCAGATTGAGCTGCATTCCAACGTGGTGCAAAGGGTCTATTGGTAACTACAGTCAACCCTCGTTACAGCGGACACCCTCGGGGCCGTCGCTTCATGTCCGTAATAGCGAGTGTCAGCAATAGCGAGAATTAGTTACTCTACCTTTTTTCCCCTCGTTAATCCGAGCTACCTATTGAGCCTCCTTGGTACTAGGATTACCCTCCCTGCTAAAAAGACCCTTAATGGACTACTTCGACGATAACGGCGGCCATCTTGCTTCGCAATAAAGCTTTTTGGTTAAAGTAATAAAGTCGATTGATATGAACAGACAAGATGGCCGCCGTATCGTCGAAAGTAGTCCATTGAATAGATAGCCTGATATCGCACAAAATATAATTCAAAACCAATCAGTTGTGACTAAAGAAGGAAGAATACCTGCATGATCCGTAAGCCATCAGAAAATCACACAGTTCGTAGTTAAATTTCTCTCTTTCTTTTGCCTGAAAACAAAAGCACGACAGCTATTATTAGAACCAACACATTACTACCCACCCCTTCTAGGTGATCGATTAATACAGGAGATTTCGTATGACTATGGAACATATACGGTACGGACGTGCCGTGCCGTGACAGTGACAGCTGTGTCCGAGCATTTTGATTGGATAAGCAATCATCTCGTGCACTGTGATTGGTTCAAAGAAGATGCCAACTCTGTGACGTCAGTGCCGTAACGTTCACTACGACTCATACCAAATTCACTAGACTGCAAATTTTAGAAAGATGGACTTTATTGTAGCAGGTTAGAATCCATGAATCCATGCGGCAAAGGATTTTTATTTGTTTCAACTCAGAGGAGACCAAATTTTGGCTACGAAAAACACACCATGATGGTACCAGCAAAAACCCCAAGGATTTAAATTCCAATCCAGTCTGTGAATTACACATGCCCTGACTCAGATCAATAGTTAAGACGCTGTTTGAGGGTTCAATTTGTGAGTTAGCTGTGTCCTGACTTATATCAACCCAGAGGTTGTTTTATGGTTGCATCTGTGAGTTAGCTGTGTCCTGACTTAGATCAGCCCAGAGGTTGTTCCAGGGTTTGATCTGTGAGTTAGCCATGCTCTGACTTAGATCAGCCCAGAGGTTGTTCCAGGGTTTGATCCTGTGAGTTAGCCATGCCCTGACTTAGATCAGCCCAGAGGTTGTTTCAGGGTTTGATCTGTGAGTTAGATGTGTCCTGACTTAGATCAACCCAGAGGTTGTTTCATGATTCAATCTGCGAGTTAATTCGTTAATTCAAGTGAAGCCTACCATACGAGCTTCCTTGGCCATTTCCTCCAGAGAAGAAGAAGTAATCTTCCAAGGTTTGACGGAATCCCCATCCGTAGTGCTGTCTTCAGCTGGTGTGTGTTCTGATGTTCTTTGCACTAGTTGGTGGGCGATGGTTGACTGACGCAGACAGGTCTCTGTGATGAATATGACTGATAAACATCCGTGGTCCTAAAGAAAATAAAACAACATCAACAAAGGTAAAGCTGAGTTGAACCATTCCCACGTTATTGATATAATAGGGACCTTAAGCCGCAGGACAGCAACGTGGTCGACAACGTCGGCGAAATTCTGGCGCTTCAACCTTCTATTATATTATTATTTCGTGTTTACCTAGGATTGTACTCTATAAGCATCCCCGTTTTAGAGCGAAATGACGTCTTTTGGGAGCGCTTTACTTATAGCGAAAATCAGCAAAGATAAGCTTTTGACGTAGCCGTTCTCTTTAGTACGTACGTAAAAATAGGACATTTCACGTCTTATTTTCAGCAAGACGGCAACGATGCACAGTATTTCGTACATTCCAACGAGTATCTATTGGATAGCGCAATTAGTGCTATTGTATGGTTGCAGTCGTAGTCGTCGTTGCCGTCTTGCAGCTTAAGGTCCCTATTGCTTGGACTTCAATCAGTCGACAAAATTCCTCATTATCTGCTCCACACGGTGGTCAAACACTGACCACCATGTGCTGTCAGCCAGAAAGACTTCGAATAGAAAATGTTCGATTCAGCTGATGAACATTTACAGCAACGTTATTTTTTTTCATTTGGTGGCCTGGAAATCCATAATTTTAATACAAAAAGTGACACCTAAACAAATTTTCTTGATTTTGATTGGCTAATTTTTTTCTCATATCAGCTGGCTATTTCTGAAGTTTATCAAAGTTTACCTTAGTTGATGTGAATGTCCTAGACATGGTGAAAAATCGTTCTCCAAACTTCTCCTTGTTTTTGACGAGCGGCAGGTCGTAGTGGATGACCATTGATGCGTTCTGTACGGTGAGTTGTCTGCTCATGAGAACTCCGTCCGTCATCACTAAAAACAAGTATAACTATTAACATGCCTGATATTAAGATGTGTTTATGGTATATGCATCAAGTCTGTGCTGTGTGGAGTATACCAGTGTCTTGTACAATACCTACCTGGTATTGGCATCAGGTCTGTGCTGTGAGAGCTATATATCACTGTGTTGTACAATACCTACCTAGTATTGGCATCATGTCTGTGCTGTGTGGACTATACCACTGTCTTGTACAATACCTACCTAGTATTGGCATCAGGTCTGTGCTGTGTGGAGTATGCCATTGTCTTCTAGTATCGGCCAATTGCTGCGGATTTATAAACTCGTGAGCAACGAGCACAAAATAACTGCTTGTTTTCAGCGCTTCACCAAGGTTCTCAGCTTCCTCTGCTGTGTTTGTGAATATGACAATTTCGTGTGTCCTGTCAGCATTTTCTAGAAATCCTGAACACAAACAAAACAAACAATCAAACAAACAAGAAAAAATCAGGATAAACATTGTAATCTTCTGGGTATAAGCCCAATACGTGAAACGTTTTGCAGAACCACTACACCACGCAAGCCACCCATTAATGCATTGCCTGGGGGGGTACTCCCCTATATTTGCTATACGGGTATGTGCCGCCCTATAGGGTATGGTTTTTCGGCTTTTGGGTCTGGGGAAGGGTATCATTTTTTGACATTTTATCTGGGATAGGGTATCATTTTAGTCTGGGTTGGGTTAACTATTTGGTCGTTTTTGTCTGGCGAATAGGCTACGCTTTCTGCCGACACAAAAACAATAAAAATGTTAGTAAATATTGATTGCAATCGATTGTAAAACCGTATTTTCCTTTATTTAGTCTGGGATAGGGTGTACAATTCTTAGTTTTAGTCTGGGGTAGCGTATGTAAAATCAAAATTTTAGGTCTGGGATAGGGTCAGGGTTTTGAGGTCCTGGCGGCACACCCCTAACCAAGTTGGGGTGGTAGTACCCCTCCCCCCCCCCCCCCCCCCCCCCCGGGATGCATTGAAACCATTCCCAAAAAAGTTTAACCTCACCTAAAAGATTTGAAAGCCTCTTACTGGCCGAGCAAAGTTCCACAGCCAATTTAACACCAGAGTAGATAGTGGCTTCGACCTTGTCATCCATAATGATCAATGGGTTACCAAGATACGCACGCACCAAGGACGCCACTCCTAAGGTCCACGACGACGTCATGATAACAGCTTGGCGTGGAGCAACACGACCGGGTTTAGACACCAACAATCGACCATAAACTCTCATAATTTCTTTTAATTCCGTGGTAAAGTCTTCGACAAGGAAGTCTGCACTGTCAAAGACAATGTGGCAGAGTCGGTCCAGCGTGGTGTAGCTTCTTGTGAGCATGCGTAGGAAGCAAGGAACAGTAGCGACGAGTATCTCGCAGCCATTGATGAGTGGGACAACTTGTTCTTCTTCTGCTCCTCCGCAGAATATAACATGTACTCTGGCTCTTCTTCGAGGACCAAGGATTTTATTGCATTCTTTGTAGATGTCTATGGCGTTGCTCCAACTATTGCACAGTATTAGGGCTAGAGGCTGTGGAATGAAAGTACAATAAAATATCAGCTGCAAACGTTGCTTATAGAATATATTGCTGGCGACAGAATTTTCAAGCGGGGTCATACGTCACAATAGGGACTTTTAGATCCATCGACGAGTAAGAGATCGAGTACTAGTACAAATTTTAAAATTGGTCCTGTGCGTGTGGTTAACACCGTATCGTAGTGGATTTACGATTTTTCACAATCTAGAGTTTCAATCTACGTACACGACCACAACTATGGAATGATAGTGCTAATCTTTAAAAGTTAAAAACTCGTACTCGTTCTCGTCGTCAAATCTAAAGGTCTCTGTTTCCTGCAACAAAACTAAGAATCGAAGAAAGCTGCAATCTAGATACGCGGTGCGACTGTTGCGTGCTATACGTTACTTGCAATAGACTTTTTAGTGGTGTCACACGTAGCTATTTTTCTTGCAACAAAACTGTGAATCAAGGAAACCTGAATCGCAGAGTTTTACCAGTGGCGCAGGGAGATCTCTGGACCAGGAATACGCGCAGTATTTGGTTGAGAGGTAAGGGCTCTGGGTACTAGAATAAAGCGTTTTACTAAAACTTCCTTATTGTAGGACAGGAACAAAGCGAATATAATTTACACAAAAATTTCAATAAGTTCGCCCTAAAACATGGCTACCTTGAAATATTTTTTTTATTTCTTTAACTTTTCAAGCAAAATATTCTAACGATTCTAAGCCATGTGGGATTAGGTCAACTCCGTGTGCACATGCGCGACGGCAAATTAAGGCAGTGTGATACCAACCCCATTAGTTAGCGGTAACTCTGAATACGCAGCAGGGTCCAAGACTTGATCAACAATCGGTAACAAGTACGCCATTTTTCTTCCCGCAATCTTGGGCGCAACCGCAGCAACATCTCTCCCTCGGAGGAGCGCCGGCCACATGTGCCTCTGCAATGGAGTAGGAGTTTGGATATCCAGTCTTGAGCCATATTCGTAGAGAGGACAGTTTGCTAACGCTGTGAACGGCCTTGGGATGCCATCCCCATGGATTAACACGCCGTCTTCGAGGGAGGACACAGATTCACAAGACGAAGGAGAAGATTGAGAGACTAGGTCTGAGGGAAGGCGTGAGGCCGGTTTTGAGTTGCATTGTGCCAATATTTCTGAAGGAAGACGAGATGTAGGTTTTGCATTGCTTTGTTTAACAATCTCTTCAGATAGCCGATCTGATGATCGAGGAAGAATTTGCGACGGCATTCCATGCGACAAAGACTGAGCCACTTCTGGGGGACGTTGCGTGAATTCTTCTCTCGCCCTTGGAGACATATTTGGCATTCTTGCAGTGTGACCCTGTGTAGCCAAATGCTGCTGATCCATCACCTTGGCAACCCTAGAACCTGCAGAATCAGTTGCCCATTCTCCGGTATGCTGCCTGGATAAGGGTGCATCCATTTCTGTGTGACCATGAGCGAATTCCTCTTGTACCCTTGGAGGCAAACCTGGCAATCTTCCCAAGGGATGCGTAGCGTTGTAAATGGAAGCTCCATCAAACTCTTCTCTCGGTGAAACACTTGCTGCTATCCTTTCAGTGGGATACTGCGATGCCCAAGCCTGCCGCCCTACTTCTGTGGCGGTATCAGCGAATTCTCCATTGGCCCTTGGTGAAACAGCAGTTTCCATTTTACTTGGGTGTTGTAGGGAGCTACTGTCAATATTCATTCTATTCTTCGCTAGTTCATCCCGCTGTTCCATCACTCTGTATCTCCCAGTTTCCTGATCACTAGACGAACTACTATAGTGATTCCCAGTTCTACTAGACTTCAGTATTGACTTCAGTTTAGCAGTATCATTGTCTTTAGACAAATACCGTGCACCGCTGCCAGTGGCGGGTATCCTTGCAGAAACAAAGCGCACCCTTCCTGAATCCTCATCACTTGACGGTGAGAACATTTCTCTACCTTGGGCGTCTCTTTCTCTAAAATCAGAAGCACGTTCTTGAGACATCGTTTTTCCCTGCTTTTTATACGAAGGGAGTGAAGATGAAGACCTATTCTCAGCGCCAGCAGGAATGTAACAAACAGGCAGGCTATTTGGTCTTGGTGTTCGAATTTCGGCGACTTGTTGTCGAAGAACGTCTAAAGGGTTGAAATTTCTGACATCTTCTTGAAAAGAGCTTCGACGATGGGAAGGAAATTCATCGTCAGTACTCGTGCTTTCTTGTGGCTTCTCGTCCTTGTACTGTTGGTTTGGCATGTGAATACTCTTCTTGAAGGCATTGACAACCTCTTGTTGAGCTTGTACAAACTGTTCTTGTTGTGCTCTGAGTCTTTCTGTTTTTCGTGGGCTCTCATCTTAAAAAACACATTAAAAATTTACCACATTATCATTGCTACGTGCAGATCGAGACAAAACTCGCGACAAGTAAATAGGGGCAAGGTCGCAGCTCTAATAAGAGCTAACCCAATTGGATGAATATAATAGTACGAGAAACAATAGTAACAAAATATCAGAACGAGTCGAGAATAAAAACTATTGTGTTTTTTGTTGTTGTTGTTGTTGTTGTTTTGTTTTGTTTTGTTTTTGACAATCTCGACAGCTCTTTTTGGCGAGTGCGACATTACTGGGAAATGGGGCAATAAACCTCTTCACCTTGAGTGTATCATAATTATTTTCCCATGTCAGACCACGTATCATTTTCATTAGAATAAGATTCCATGTTTGAGTTGTTTCCATAGTCATGTGTCTTCTCTAGGGAATGACACGTGGTCTGAAATAGGAAAACATTAACCCAAGGTAAAGAGGCCTATCGATTACCGTCAATCAAATAATTAATTCTTAAAATAATAAAAAGTACCTTTTACTGACTGTGAATCATCAAATACTGCAAACCCTCTTTGAACAAGTTCATCGTTGACACAAACCTGAAAAAAAAACAAATTCCATAAATCAATAAAACTGCCCATTCTAACAGACACTGGCAAACCAGGCAAACCAAGTTCCAAAAGGAATAGAACATTTTTGAATTCGTACAATAGGTAATATTTTCCCATTCGATACCAAGTGTCATTCTCTTGAGTATTATTGCATTTTTTAACAGTTGCACATGAGAAAACGCATAATTATGGTTGCAGCTCAAACAAAGAATCTTATTCTAAAGAATGATCATCATACCCAACTGATAAACAAAGAAATGATACTCTAGGGAATGACACATGGTCTGAAATAGGAAAACATTGCACCCTTGCACCCAAGCTAAAAAGGCCTATCATTATATGGCACGCGCTACTTCCGGTAAAATCGTGCGCTCTGATTGGTTCCTTGGCGGGCAAAAATATTCCCAACAGTATATGTCTATTTTTAGCAAAAAATGTCATTTTATTAACCTCGCTTTCCCGGATTTTTCGGGAACATATAAGACCTTGGTATTTTACGCATGTACTGTCAAGGAAATAGACTAAATCAGATACCTCTTTGTCAAGGGACTCTGCGTAGAGTAGCACATGGTATCTACCCTTATCATCTTCTTTCTGGATCGTTACTTGCAGCTTGCAGCCTGTAATATATTAAACATTAAAGAGAATCTAAGGATGGATGGTTGGATGGGATGACACATACTCTTACACCAAAGCTACGTAGGTCTATTGTTGCTCAAACTGAACAAAAGAAAGTGTCATTAGGGGAGGCAGCATGGTCAAGTGGTTATAGCGTCAGTCTCGCAACCCAGTGATGCTGAGTTCGAGTCCCACTGTGGCCACTAGCTGAGACTGTATTTGTCCCGATTCCTGATTAGTTCAGATTCAGTTTCTCGACCATGCTCGTAAATAGTCAACTGGTTAGCCTCCTTGCCAGTTGGGATTCTTATAGACACATGTTCTTTGACTATTTCATCTTTATTTCAGTTTCATTTCAGTGTCCCCCATTAGTTGTATAAACTATTAGTAAATACATTGGCACATAAGTAAAGTTAAATTAAGTGAAGTATTTATTTTATTTTTTATTTTTTCATTACTTGGGACTCGGGTAGCTGTAATAAATATCGTAAGAGTGATTTTACTTAGCCCACAAAACAAAGTTGTATAATATAATTAGTGACTAACACTCAAAGTAAAAGAAAAAAACAATGGAATAAGTCTCTACTGCTATGTATTTATGATTAGAATGTAAACCATGTACTGTATAAGTGAAAAACTTTTCTAAGAAATGTGCACAAATTATTAAGTTCAGTAAACCATAGACGTTAACTTTTTTAAAAGTTAACTTTTTCACTAATATAACTATGGTATGCACTGTACTTTTTTTTCACAGACAAAGTAAAATCACTCCATGTTGCAAACGCCCTACAGAAAGACAACAAGCAAGTTGCTAAAAATACACATACAAAAAACCACAAATACTTGCTGATAATTCATTCAGCAAGGGAAGCGTGAATTAAAGTGCCTGTGCCATGTAACTATCCCCGATAATCTTCATTAAATGCAATACCTTTCAATATGCTACTCTCAAAAGTAACAAAATACAAATATGTTGCGAGAGAAAGAGATAAACTACTTGACATACCATGGATGAGGTCAAGAACAAACTTGGTTGCAGCTTCAGTCCACTTGTCACTGACTCTGAGATAAACCGAGAGGGACCGTTTATTATTTATCGAGGGGGGAGGGGGGGGGGGGGGAAGAGGGATTTGAAATATTGTGTAGTTCCAAAAATTATCCAACCCCCCTCACGGAGGAATTTTTTTAAGACACCCCCCTACCCCCCGGAAATTCCAATTTTGTTCCATACAAACTCTGTAATTTTTGTTCTTTCTCTGACCCCCCTACTCTTCGGAAATTCCAAATTCCTCTGTGGGGTGGGTATGGATGATTTCTGGAACTACACATTAGTTGTCTTGAACTGAAAATGGGGTCTTGAAATATTTGAAAATAAAGTCATGGTGTAAGACTTCAAAGCGTCATATATTTGCATTATTCTACGCTGTTAAGCAGACAGTAAATTATAACTTGTAAATTGTAACTTATTTAATTTTTTCCTCTTTATTTTTTGACATGCTTTGCAATCTGTTATCCCATGCAAGCATGCTGACAATGTCAGGATACAGGGGCTAGATACCAAGAAAAGCCAACCTCTCAAACAGCCAATCAGAATGCTTGGCTTTTAGGATCATACTGCAACAGAAATAACTAAATCACAGTAATCATATCCATGTCACTATTTCATCATACATCAATATCCATACATTAAACAGGTTTCTTACATGGCTTCTTGAAGATATGAATTTTATCTTCTTCCATTGAAAATATCACTCACTCGTTCACTACACTCAAGTGTAATAGATATTTTCAACACTTGAAGACAAAATGTGTAACTGACACATAACATGATTGTCATATTATTTATGTATCACATAGCTCTTCATACAATGCTCCATCAGCTCTCAGTAATTGCCCTTTCCTCCTCCGTGTCTGGAACTACAAAATGGACCCTCCTTACAAAAATTTTCTGCCTTGAATATGGAGCTAACATGACAATACAAAAGAAATGCCACAAATTCCATCGAGAAAAAGTGCGATTTTTGAATTTCCATGTTAGCCTCGCATCCAAGATTTTTGAGAAGGGTTACCCTTGGAAGCTCAAGCTTTCATAGCAGAGGAATGGATATTTCTGCATCTATCACTTACTGTTTTGTAGTTGTGAGATCAAAGTAAGATGTAACCAAGCTGAGAGGCTTTACTGCTGTCAGGATACATTCCATCACTTGAAATGGAATGTTTTCAAACTCCTTTGGTATCTCACAGACCCTAGGTTATTGATATAAACAAGGCAAAAATAATATGAAAATACTATATATAGAGAGAGAGTGATTTTACCCGGGGGGGGAGGGGAGAGTCCAAGAAAAAGTACTGTGGATGCTTGTCGGAAATTTTCAAAAAGACCCCTAAAAGATACCACACGTCTTTAAAAAAGGGCGTGGCTGAATGATTTTTAACCCTTAAGAGATACCACAACAAATAATATTAAATTTTCTATAAAAAGCGCCTAGGATAAGCAATATCAATGCGCCCTTCTCTCCTTTTCCGACACCCTAAGAGATACCAGTTAAATGATTTTCAAAAATTCGCATTTAACACCCTAAAAGATACCAAATCGTGAATTTTTACCCCCTAAGAGATTTACTAGTAGCAGTAAACACTAATTCTATTGTTTTCTTTTGTCTTTCTTAGTCAATAATTTATAAATAATGATAACAATGTAATAATGATAATCATAATTTTATAAGGTCTCTTTGATTACTCATTTAAAAATCTCAATGCAATCAAAAAAGTTAAAAATAATTGATGAAATACTAATTATACAGCTTTGTTTTGCAGACCATGTAAAATCACTCTAATGTATACATGTATTTTATACAATTTTCCAAGATGGCATCTATTTTGTCCCTAAAAAAGCCCGAAAATGTATTGCAATGCCAACTTGGGGAGAGAGACGGGGTGGGGGGGGGGGGGGAGGGGGTGGGGTGGAACTAATCACACTCCCCTAACCACTCTCCCATCCTGTTCTCTGCATTAAGACTATATTTGGTAATAACCCTGTTCTATTAACGCCTCAGAGGTCTTCTGGCACAATTACCCTACCAATCAGGGAGACCAAAAATAATGCTCATTATGCCACCCTGGCTTGTTTAAATTTTGAATTTATATTTTTCACTTGACAGTGGAACCAAAATACCTTCTAGCCCAGATATATAACATATATTATTATTAAATATATCATCCCTCATCGATAGCAAGATCTCTACCCCCCTCCCCACCCAACCCTCAACCACATACACACAAACATTTACACTTGTATTATCCCTCATCAATAGCAAGATCTCTACCCCAGTCCCCACCCCACCCCCAACCACATACACACAAACATTTACACTTGTATTATCCCTCATCAATAGCAAGATCTCTACCCCCTCCCCACCCCACCCCCAACCACATACACACAAACATTTACACTGTCTTGTATTGTCCCTCATCAATAGCAAGATCTCTACCCCCCTCCCCACCCCACACCCAACCACATACACACAAACATTTACACTTGTATTATCCCTCATTCAATAGTTAGATATCCATTCCACACAAAAAGGTTTAATGATAAATATGAAATATGAAACTGAATAAATTAAATAGGAATACTTAACCTTACCTGGAAAAAGGTATTAAGGTTTGTTCTCCGACATCTACCAATAACACACTAAAAAATAAGAATGATAATGATAATAATCACAATAATGATGACAATATAATAATATTGATTATGTAGTTAGGATAGTCGTGCACCCTGATTGGTCGAAAACTGTGCTTTATTAGTGAACAGAGCACAGTGCTGACGCCATCCTCACGCATGAAGTGCTGCCAGATCTTTTTTTAATTTTTTTAATTTTAGCTAGGTCTTTATTTTTGCATAAATACGTTCAATACTGAAGTAAAGTTAAAGTCATAAAGCCTTGGCTTGCACTTCTCCTTACACTTCTTTCATGCTTATGTCACTTCCTAAGTGCTTTTATTACTGAACACAGCATGAAAAAAGCTGTTTTATTTGTTTATGATAATACACTATTAAGAATAGCAAAATGATGATGATAATTGGTATGGTCATGCAAATAAAAAATGATATTGTCATTTTTTTTTAAATAAATGAATAATGAATGAACGACCATGTGAACAAACAAATGACTGAATGGTGAGTTCGGTACCTTGCTTGTGGACCTGCGGTAGTTTGCATGATATTCTGGATTCTTGCGCGGTACCAGCATTTATCCATTGTGCGTTGCACCACATAGAGCTAAGACCAAGAAGAGAACAGTGGTAACAAAGCCTTTGATTAGTCTTTGTCAGGGTTTAGCACAGTTCTGTCTTTCATCACTAACATACTGACACAAGTCTATTCAAAATTACAGTCTCACAATCTCATGAACTACAAACAAACAATCTTTACTCCGACGATTAAGGCTAGTGTCCGAAACATCAGTAAGTTTTTTCATCTTTTCACGGTGTAAAATTTACCCTTTTATCATTACTGCATATAGTAAACAGATCATTACATGGCTTCTTGAAGATATGAATTTTATCTTCTTCCATTGAAAATATCACTCACTTGTTCACTACACTCAAGTGTAATAGATATTTTAAACACTGGAAGAACAGAACAGTAGTAACAAAGCCTTTGATTAGTCTTTGCCAGGGTTAATCACAGTTCTGTCTTTCATCACTAACATACTGACACAAGTCTATTCAAAATTACAGTCTCGCAAACTCATGAACTACAAACAACAAAACCATTACTAATCTTCTTCTTGACTTTGGTGGAAAATACAAGTTCCTTTCCTGTACCATACCTTTTCTTTCTCAGGGATTACAGAGTTAGAAGTCCTGTTTCCTTGATACAAGAAATAGTCATTCAGTCTTCCCATGAAGTTCTCAAACTCAGAGCCTGGCATGACGATGGGTGATGCTTTAAAATGACCTGCATCTATCAGCTGATCATGAAAAAGCAATAAAATCATTAGTATCACCTAGTTTATATTCATCTTATTTCCCTGTGCCAAGTGTTTACTGGTCTAATCTAGGTCACTGAGGCATGTCTAGCTCACAGATCCAACCCTGAAATGACCCCTGGGCTGATCTAAATCTAAGTCAGGGCAAGGCTAACTCACAGATCAAACCCTGAAACAACCTCTGGGTTGATCTAAATCTAAGTCAGGGTATGGCTAACTCACAGATTGAACCCTGAAACAACCTCTGGGCTGATCTTAGTCAGTGCATGGCTAACTCACAGATCAAACCCTGAAACAATCTTTGCGATGTTCTAAGTCAGGGCATGGCTAACTCACATATTGAACCCTGGAACAACCTCTGGGCTGATCTAAGTCAGGGCATGGCTAACTCACATATTGAAACAACCTCTGAAACCCTGAAACAACCTCTGGGCTGATCAAAGTCACGGCATGGCTAACTCACATATTGAACCCTAAAACAACCTCTGGGCTGATCTAAGTCAGGGCATGGCTAACTCACATATTGAAACAACCTCTGAAACCCTGAAACAACCTCTGGGCTGATCAAAGTCAGGGCATGGCTAACTCACATATTGAACCCTAAAACAACCTCTGGGCTGATCTAAGTCAGTGCATGGCTAACTCACAGAAAAACCCTGAAACAACCTCTGCGATGATCTAAGTCAGGGCACGGCTATCTCACAGATCCAACCCTGGAACAACCTCTGAGCTGATCTAAGTCAGGGCACGGCTAACTCACATATTGAAACAACCTCTGAAACCCTGAAACAACCTCTGGGCTGATCAAAGTCAGGGCATGGCTAACTCACATATTGAACCCTAAAACAACCTCTGGGCTGATCTAAGTCAGGGCATGGCTAACTCATATATTGAATTTGAATTTAGTGTGTTAAGTTTTATGTGGAATGGGAAAAAACAGAGAAAAACTCTCAAATCAAGGGAGAGATCTAACAAACTCTACTTCCATGTGATTGTGAGACCAGGAATCCAACCAGAGACCCAGCCCAGAGGCAAAATGCAAGTGCACTGTCACTACAGCACCTTAATTTATCAATGATCATTATAAATTACTGAATTACTCAAGATAATGGTAAAATTCAACACAACACCTAAAGAAAACTTTACCTTCATAACTTTAATATCAATCTTCTTTCTATCCATTGTACTGTCTAACTGAGCTGTGATATTTATTTGGTACAAATCAGTATATCAGCTCTTCTTTCTATGCGAGTTGTAGATCTTGAAAGAAAAATAAATGGTAACTTTAAACATTTTCAAAATTGAAGCATAGATTTCTGGTTTTGCATTACAATTTCTATGGGGCAGAGAAGATCTTGCTTCCTTTAAAGGACTTTACTGGGGCCTAATACCAATCCCCTGGGCACCTATCCACAGTACAAACAATTTTATGAGAATAAATTCTTCATAAACTTTTCTGCCCTTGCCCCCAACCCCCTAGACTTCATTACTAAAGTATATAGTTCTATACATGCGTTATTACTTAGCTAGGAACAGATAAACCGCCTAGGTTAGCGTTCTAACATGTAGGATGCACATTTTAGGTCCTTTAACACAGATAGTACTTACAATGTAGCTTACATGTATCTCACATGAAAATAACCATTGTGGCTTCTTAAAGCCTTAAAAACCTAAACCTGATTAAATGCTAGATGTAATACAAAGTTACATTTAGACTTTAGGTACTAAATATGGAATATAAAGCCCTATAAAGACGATAAAAGGTGAAAAAGCTTTCAACTCACGTCTTTGTTTTGGAGCTCCTCACATCATTCAGGTAACAAGAATTATATATTCGGACCAGATGACTAATCCGTTCAAAGTCCCGTACTGTCCTCTACAAACTACCAGAGTTTTAAAGTATTTATAGGAACTAATAAGATTTTAAAGGCGAAAAATGACAGACAAAGTTTGTCAAACGTTGTTCGCCATTTTGAATTTGCTCCACGTGAGAATGAATGGAAGCCTGGACACAACCTCGATTTGGTTCATGAATACCGCGGGAACTTCAAAGTGGCTCTTTTTTTATTTTATTTTATTTTATTTTTTCTGACCACCGTTTTGATTTTATTCAGAAAATAATTAGTTTTATTTTAGCTGGAACGATAATATTTCCATACAAAAATTTGACAAGGATGAACGTTTGCAATAATGTAATAGTTGGACCGGTGTTACCATAGTAACGATGACCAAATTCTCCCGAAATCGTTTTCTTTTTCTAAAATTTTTGATTTTTCATGAACCTTAAACGAAGAAGACATGCGCATCTGTTCATTTCAATTTAAATAAAAAAGAAAACGCATCCCACATGGAAAGGAGTGACCATTGGTACCTACTCATCATTGGCACAAACTGGACACTGGGTCTGCTGGTCATAGCAAGGGGTTAATCATATAAGGTCTAGGGGCCGACTAACCTCTCCCTTAGGCTTCGACCGAGCTTCCTGATCAGTCTGTAATTCCTCCCGGGATAGCGGTGTTGGGGTTGAAATCTCCAGCGTAGCCGTAAGTCCATACGACGGTTCAGCACTCGATGTCTGGAAGTATGGTCCTGGTTAATCGATCGATAAAAAATAAAATGCAAATATCTCATGAGAATAAAAACCTTTGTTTCCCCAGCATAAATTTATTCTCAAGCGCTTGAATTTGAGGCTACGCGTGGTGGAATCTATTGTTCAATTCAACATGGCTGCCGCGTGAATAAGGCCCATGCAAACGTCCTATTCAAGACCTAAAATAGAGACCTTAATAACTGTACACCACTCTCGATTCCCACAAAGACGAAACCTAACTGTCAAGAAGCTCTTTAGATGGTTAATGACCACACATTTTTTTGTTCTTTTCGTTCTTTTCATTTTTTGTTTTTTTGTTTGTTTGTTTGTTTGTTGTTTTTTGTTTTGTTCTTGCATTTGGTTGTTCTTGTCGTTGTTGTCGTTGTTGTCGTTGTTGTCGTTGTTGTCGTTGTTGTCGTTGTTGTCGTTGTTGTCGTTGTTGTCGTTGTTGTCGTTGTTGTCGTTGTTGTTGTTGTTGTTGTTGTTAATTTTGTTGTTGTTGGTGGTGGTGGTGATGTTATTGTTGTTGTTGGTGTTGCTGGTGTAGTTGCAAGTAGTAGTAGTAGTTGTTGTTGTTGTTCTTCTTCTTCTTCTTCTTCTTCTTCTTCTTCTTCTTCTTCTTCTGGTCGTCGCTCTTCTTTTTCTTGATTTCTTTTTCTTCTTCCTTAACTTCCACAAAGGTCACACAAACTTCACTCTTAAAAGCAAATAAAAAAGCGGATGTTATGTTATAAAACATAGAGTATAAAAATAGCTTCAGCTGACATCATTCAATTATTTTGCCCTAAAAAACTGAGCATCATATTCCTAAATCACGCAAGAAAGTTTATTCTCAAATGTGGGATCATTTCAGCATCTTTTACTAATAGTTTACCAGTCGATATTATATCCTACGCTTCGATCAGACTTTCCCAATCAAGTCCTCCAAAGCAGGCTCATAATTCCCAAGGGTTACAGAGGTTATCTACTATGGGGAAATCTAAAGACGAAATCATAATGTCTTATCAGACTGCAAGGTATTCTGGCTATCCACAAGCGGTTGTATTCCTCGATTAGAGGCAAGCGCGTCAGACAGCGCCACAAAACGATTGATGCGCTGATAGTAGATCTTCAGTAGAGAATAGCAACGATATATGACTATTTAATTACCTTGGAGGATCGTGGCTTACTTCAACTATCGTAAGGTTTGTTGCTAAACTAATTGCTCGTATTAGTATTGCAAACTAGATGCTAAATTAATTGCTCATATTGGTATTGCAAATTTTGACTAGAAATAATTATTCCACATATGACTATTCATTTCTATCATGTAAGTTCTTTTTCTAGTATCATTTGTAATGACTTCTTGTGGTGCGCATTCGAACTTATGGCACAAAAAATGTCTGTAGTTTTCCGGATTACTTTTTCATAATTTATTGCCTAAAAGTTTATTTATATTTGTGTTTTACATGAGTTATTTGCGTGATATGTGGATGGCTTTGCCAATTAAACAGTGTTCAGGGTTTCACGATCGATACTATACTAGATGAGCACGCAAAGCACCGTACGCCTTACGCCTGCTCATTGTGTCAGTCGCTACCCATGTATATATGTTACAACATCTACAAACACGGTCGGCGCATAGACAAAATATTATATTTGGTACAAACCGTATGAGTTAACTTTTACGGCAAAGTTTTGGGGGTGTCGTTGAGCATGTTTGGAGGCACAATGTCGTATGTATTTTATCTTCAATGCTCAGTGAATTCGCCTTGAACAAACTAAAAGGCGTTGAGACCGCCGAGCCACATCTGGAGCTACATCACTACTTCGAAGTAATAATTAGTTACAGTCCAATTACACTAATCCTGTGCTTTTTCTCGGCTTTATTAATTTGCATGTTTTGGACAGTATTTCTACCTAGTTCTGATTCACATTCCAATTGATTGCTTGAACTTTAATCTTTGATGAAGAAAATTCCACTGAAAAACTGATAGTTTGAAGGCATTGAAGCATCGCACTTGGAAGAATGCTGTTATCAAGTCTTCCTATCAGGATTAAGTGGCTTCCAGTCATGAATCTCGGAATGAAATCCAAGACCTCCTAGTACACTAGGTACTTTCAATTTTATGATCGTCACTCCTTTGAGTAAAACAACCATAAGAGTAGCACTAATTCATTATACAATTTGGAAATGCACAAAGAACCTTTTCTCGCGTAAAACTATCAATATTCTGTTGCATTATAGATCATTATACTTTTTCCTGTTTTATAGCTTTGGATAAGCCAGATTTCTCCAACCTGATAACGCTTTCCCCAATGGCCAGTGTCAATGTTTTGAATTCATTAGTGAAACATTAATGACCATTTGCTGAGTTATACTGACAGGCATATCAATATTTATCAAATATCAGTTTTATTTATGCAGCGTATTAGCAGTTATTATGCCCTACGACCTTGCAAGCGGGTGGACCCGCTCTACAGTTTGAAAAATATTTCCAAAATTAACAAAAAACAAGCTGGATCAATAAAGTTTTGTTGTTGGTTTGTGTGGATAGAAAACACCAAGGAAGTTTGGGTCAATGGTTGCCATTAACACTCACTGTTGAGGTCAAGGTAACACTCTTGGGCCTTTCAAGATGATATTACCGAGGTCACAGAAGTTGTAGAGGAAATGTATCTCAAAAACAGTTGATGTTGAAATTGTGGTATGTTCTTCCTGTACGAGCCCTAAAGGTATCCACAATAACGATAAGGTCACAAGAACTGTAGAGAAGCCACAACACAAATCAAAAACAAATTTGTATGGCTAATTCTTGTTCGTTGTCGGTCGTTTAGTGCGTAGCGGCCCTAAGATGGTAGGATTTCGTGTTAGAAGATGCCATGTCGGTGAGATGACGGATTGGTTTTCTATTCTAGCTACGGCTGCATCAAAGTAATTAAAGGCCAACAGTTGACTACTGAGAAGGTAGCCTGAAGGCATTTTCCCGTCTGCATGACGCTCATCTTGAAGTGAGCTATTAACACCAATTCAGACGACCTTCGCGCAATTGACTATGCCTCTAGCAGCAAATGAACCTCTCGCCTCTGGGGTCCCGCATTCGATTCCCAGATTCAGATCCTATGTGAGTAGGGTTTGTTAGATCTCTCTTCCTTGATTTGGGAGTCTATATGTGACACGTACCGGAACACCAAAAGAGGAGCACGTGTAGCTCAGTTGGCCCGTGGCAGTATAGGTTCCCGGTTCGATCATCAGGCTCTCCACGTCTGCTTTTTCGACCTTTCCCTACTTTTCTCTGTGTAGCCTAAGCTTCGAATACTCTTTAAAAACAGAGCACTGATGGAGAGAGGGTAGCCATCGGCTTCCTGGGACATCATTCAACTACCCACGTTCAGTTAAACATAGAAACTTTAAATTTACTTTTAGACAATATTCAGTTTTTCGTCAGCCCCCGGCTTTCAGATCATAAAGCAGACATTGATGTATGCACAATGCTATGATTAATGAAGGGTAATAATCAATCTCTAACTGATATTCGTACGGGGGGTTGATATGCCATAGTATTTAGTGCAAATCGTAGACGTACAATTTAACCCCAAGTCACCCCAAGTAATTATAAGTAAGCCTTAATGGTACTGATTTAATTCCCTGAGATACTAGCCATGGATGCTGATTATCAATGCGTGACACAAAGGAGACTTCGGGCTTTAATCAAACTACTAAGTGGTTAGCTTGTACGTAGAAGGGACCTTTAACTTGCACTTTTGCAAACTTAACTTGTTGTCGCAATTAATTGTGGCTCAAAAGTCTTCCAGACTTGACAGTACAGGACATGCCAAGTGCGATTTTTGACTGTGACGTCCTCAATTCTGAATGTCTGTCTCTTCCCACCTACTTATTTGATTTGTGCCATGAGCAAGGATTAGCTAGGCAGATACTGATCCGCTACTTGCAGTTAAACCATCCAGCTAAAGCTTTGGAAGCACCCACAAGACAAAGCTAAACTAAAAAATTAACTTTTGCTTTTCAAATGGCAGTAAAAAGGGTATCTTTTCCCATTTTTTGTGTCTCTCTAATGCCGTCTAAGTTTGAAAGGTTCTTAATAAAGCATCTTCTTTTATGGCTTTCCGGCGCGGGGATTTGAGGGGAGCCGGGACTCCCAAATCCCCCCACACTGGAAGGCCGTTTCGAAGGCTATAAATAAAGCATCTTTCACGGCCAATAGAATCGTTTTGGTTGCAAAATGGGACAACATCGGGTCTAGCTAAATGGGTCTATTGTTTATACAATGTTCAAGGGAAATGGTCATGTGGTCTGAAATGGGACAACGTTGAACCAAGATAATTGTGTCTATTTATAATACAATACTCAAAGGAAATGTCAAATGATCTGGAATGAGACAACATTGAGCCAAGCTGAATGGGTCGTGTATAGGTTAAACATGCAGTGCTCATCGGAATGGTCATTATGGTGTACCAGCGATTGCTGTCATGTTTTGTACAAGAAATGGGGCAGCATTGAATGGGTCTATTTATGACATCAACTCCTTTACGACTAACCAACGTTGATATTTTAGATAAGGGGCTCATCGGCAGACAAACCTTCTTAAGAGATTAACCAATTATCTTTAATGGATATATTAAACGGATAGACTTAGGGACAGAGTGACGGCCGGAGTTACTCAGTTTAACAAAAGGCTAATGATCGGTCAGTACCATCCGGATCTAATAGAATCCTAGGATAAAATGTATTCATTGTTTAAGAGACTACAGCTTTGGCCGTATCAGTTACTTTAAGCTTTCAATGAAAGAAGTTGCATCACCAAGTCTTTGTCGATCAAGATCTGCTGCTGAGGGATATATATATATCTAGCTGTCCCGAACTAAATTCAACAAATTTCCCTTTACAAATTAATGGCCATCGTAGTGCAGTGACGCTTAGCAACTGAATCTAAATATTTGGAAAAGAATAGAGAAGAAAACTATAAGTGCATGGTAACTCGAAAGTAGGAGGTAAGATCTTAAATTCTAGCTAGACTTAAATAGCAAATAAACTGATAACTTAACTAGTGGTTACTAGTTGGGACTACGTTGGTGTGTCAAATTCAAAAAGTGAATAAGACAAGGACGACAAGGAGACTTTGATAACATGCATCATATAAAAAAAGTTTGCAACTCTACCAATCATTGTTAATTTTGGTCGTCGTTAGTCCTTCAGATTACTGCAATTCTTATAAAAATGCGAACTCTGTGTCTGCTAGCTGCACGTTGAAATTTGTTTTTTCGCTGCTGTCAATCAAACCTAAACAGTCGGTACCTTTCATATTTTTGACAGTGGCAGCAGCAAAAAAACAAATTTCAGCGTGCAACTCGGAGAAACAGAGTTCCAAAAAAGAAAATCAACATTAGCGAGGAAGAGGAAATAACAGGTTGAACAGAGAAGACCAAATAATTAAAATACTCTATCCATAATTGTCGAGGAACATGGTAAAATGGAATAACTGATTTTAGCGCCAAGAACATTTATTAATTTCGTAGCCCTTAGTGATGGTAGCCACTGATAAATTCGTAACCCTATGAAAATGATTTGGACCTATGCCTACACTTTCATTTTCTAATTGATCACTAATTTCCTATAATGATTGCCTAGGCATTTTCTGAAGTCAATTGTCCTAGATCCAGTTATTACGCCTGCATAAGTGGCTAATTTTAAACTCGCGTCGTCCGTCAATGCCTTCAGTTTACGGCAGATTTATGGAGGACCAAGTGATTACCAAATTAAATACCTACATCACTAATAAATCTGTAAAAGAACACCTTGCCATTAATGGGGACCTTGTTTTCCAATAGTACAAATTAGTGCACTCAAGGTAATCAATGATGTTGGGCAGATGGGGCCGGAGAGGACGTTGGCCGCTTAAAATATTGATTCTGACGGATGGGGCTAATCGGGGCAGACTTCATTCATTATCTGATGCGTTCTAACTCTTTATCTTCATTAACTCCGATTATAAACAGGTTTCGTCTTTTGCATAAAATGAATCCCGTTCGACTACTTAGGTCTTCTTCTTCGTCTAATCTTTCTAAACCTTCAATAGTCCCCTTCAAAGTTCCCTGCGCCATCTTGGAAGGTAGAGGAGCCTTGAATTGGTATCGAAGTGAGACGAACGATGAGCTTGCAACGATAGAGACCTTTTTTTAGCAACTTGGACAATTATTCACAGGTCTCTATCATTGCAAGCTCACCGTTCGTCTCGCTTCGATGCAAAGCCACGGCTACCTTTCAAGATGGCGCAAGGAACTGTGAAGGGGACTATTCCTTCGAAACTCCTTCGACTACCCTGCAACAAACTCTTGGCTAGCTGATGCATGTGGTACGTCAGGATAACGCTAACTTAGATGGGATTAGAATTTAGCTTTTTAGGTTTTGCAGAGGGAGGAAAACAGGAGAGGTCATGGTCTGTTTCTGAGTCCATGTAGAAGACAAACTCGATAACTTTGAGGTGCATATGTATGAGAAACTAGTGCATGAGCCTGAATTGCCTTTCCTTATTTATGGAACATGATATGCGATGAACGCTCAAAACACTGTAAGGAATTAAAGTACAGCTAATGCAAATTCTTATCAGTATAAATCGTGTGATAGGTGCGTGATAAAAAGAGCTTATCTTGCCTGCTATCGCTAACGAGCTGATAGGGAGTCGATATAATGAAGGATGTTTTGTTGCTGATCGCAACCGTGATGATTTATTGTGATAAAAGTTAAAGCCGACCACCAGATAAGACGTTAGACAGCTATTGACTGGTCACTATAGCATTGTGATTGATCAATACTATAGTTTCTTGAAGACAAATTTAGGGGAGTCTTGGAAATTCTGACAAATGATAATGAACAGGCAAGGATCAGTCAAATATTTCCATGGCACCCTCATTTCGATACCGAATTTTATCTGGAACTGTGACAAGGATCCGCCGAGCCTCCAAAACAACCTCTTTTGGCTGATTGACAACGCCAAGGTTGGGTACAGCTAACTCACAAATTGAATCATAACTTAGCATGTTATTAGGTTTTGTAGGGGGGAGAAAACTATGCGTACTCAAATGAAATGCTGACGGCTGACAATCATCAAACTTAAAACCCCAGTGCTAGTGAGCTCTAGTGACGAGAGTCAAGTGGTCTACCGCTACACCACCCTTGATTAACTAAAGATAAATTGATGGTTCTGTTAATATAAATGATGAATGGCTTAGTGAATGACATTTTGAAGAATCGAGCTTTCATGTGGACTCTCTTTTGTATCTTTTAAAAGATAATCCGGTACGTCGGTCCAGATCTTCTGATTGACGTTTGACAAAGCTTACGTTTAGTGAATCCTCTAACACATGATGATTATCTTAGCGGTACGAAATAATCTACCAAAATATGACCACAAGACCAACCCTTGTCTAACCAAGCGTCAGAACGTCTTCATCAATCAGTATTGTGCATGTTTTTTTTTTTTTGTTTAAGAGTCTTTTAGTTATTAAATATTTTCTTCTGTGTTTGCTATTAAAACTAAAAGCTAAAAAAATGAATCTATAGGGTTGTTCTCATGGCCAGGCTTTCTGGCTTTCCCCTTTTCTCGAGACCACAACGCTGAAATTTCAATTCGATCTCAGCCGATCGATCGGGTCACTTCAGGTTGCATGATATATAAAAATTGTTTTAATGAAGGATACGTATTCTACCTCTTCTACATTCCGCATGTTATTTACAGGGACTGCGGAAAGGGAGGGGCAAATGCTTTAATCCACTTAGATTTTCACGCCTCAGCTAACCCCTCACTTTTCAATATTTTTATACATGCCATTCTGTTAATTTCTAACCCAAATGTCTCCTTCGTTTCCTTTCCAACTTTTTTTAGTTCCTCGTACAAGAAAAGACACACCCTTCTAAAGTACTTTGACTTAGGCTGCGTTCATGGCAGAGGGGGGGGGGGGGGGGGGGGAGGTGAAATTTAGTGGGGATCGGGAAAATTTTGGTAGGAAAAAGAGGGGGATGCACAATATTTGGGGGAGGCTACAAGCCTTACTTAGGGGGGATTGTATTTTTTTGCATGACTTTAAGGGGGGTTTTAAGAATTATTCTGGACATTTCAATTTTTCACCTGCCCCATCCTCCCCCCCCCCCCCCCCCCCTCTGTCATACATTATGAAGGGCGCCTTAGGAACGGACCATTAGATAATTGAGGGGCTCGAGGGGGTTGCGTAAATCCTCAAAAAAATATCGAGCAACTACTCCTTTTAGAAAAGAAATATATAAGGTCGTTATAAAAAAATAAATATCATACATGACTTTCAAAAATGGCCGCCAAACTCGGTTGGGACTAGGGACAATCAAATGGAAGCGGGACACAAAATATCTTACTGTGTAGACTTTGTGTACTAATGAGGCCCTACTTACCTCGCTTCAATTGTCCCTAGTCCCAACCGAGTTTGGAGGCCATTTTTGAAAGTCGTGTATATACAACATAAATTCCTACAATTCACCTTAATTATCCAATGGTCCATGCTTTAATCCCAATAAAACGTAAGTAATCTTAAAGTCGCTGAAACGAAGAGTTATCCAGTAACAGCACACACACGAGGACGTGCACTAATCTCTAATTGAACCATTTCTGGATTTATTTTGTTAGAAACATATTACAGTATTTGCAAGGAAAATAACATCTTTTCTAAGCATGGACTACATTACGTATTATCATTAGGAAGCTTACATTAGTAGAGATGTTTTATTCAGTTTAATGGTACATACCTTATATAGACTTAAATATCACCGAGAATGCCCGCTCTTAATGACCATTAATGTACTAAGCGTCTTACATTAGACACACCGGCATATCATTAACAAAGTTATTAAAATAAATCCCTTAAATTGACTCGTGCTTTGGGTGAAGTGTACACACCACCTAGACGGCGTTAGGATCTCGGCACCGTTGCTCCAGACCCTAGTCTTCATCAAAACTATACAGTTATAATTGTGGTGTTCAGTTCTCAGTGAAAGAAAACTGACGCACGTGCACCCCGCGCTAAAGCCAAGTGTTGTCTTGATTCTTTTCCAGTCTAAAGGCCCGTTTACACTAGCGATTTTTGCGGCGATTTTTGCTGCGATTTTTGCTGCGATTTTTGCTGCGATTTTTTTGCTATTTTGTCCATAATAAATAATGGTAAAGAATTTACCTGTAAAGTTTTTTTCAGGATACCAAGATTTTCCTAGACGAATGTCTCTTTTGAAGGATGAGACAAAAGATTTCAAATTTCCGAAAATCGCAGCAAATATCGCAGCAAAAATCGCAGCAAAAATCGCAGCAAAAATCGCAGCAAAAATCGCAGCAAAAATCGCAGCAAAAATCGCAGCAAAAATCGCCGCCAAAATCGCCAGTGTAAACGGGGCTTAAGGATAAAGGATTGGTTTTCAATTGCCTAAGCTGTGCGCATATAACAGCAATAAAATCATATTCCGTAAAAAAAATTAAACGAATAAAGAATAAAATATAAAAAATAAAAAATAAATTAAGAAAATAAAAATAAACCCAAAAAATTATATTAATTTATAATGCTAGCAACTTGAAGAGCAAATAAGAAACTTTTCTCGGACTAAAGCGAGTTTAGTAGTCAATACTGGGTCCTAGCAAAACAAAGTGAGTCGCTATGCTTTTCGAAATTATTTACTGTTTCTGATTTTCTTTCGCTCTTTTTCCTTCGATTTCTTTTGCTATCTATCTATCTTAAAATCTACCTTTAAAACAAAGATTTTAACTAACTCTTTTAGTAAAGTATCCTGCATTGTTCGACACATTCGTCTATCATAAGACTATCATATCATTGCTTTTTTACTAAGAAAACAAAAGTTCCGGCCATACATAACAAAAACTGAAGAATAAGGATGAATGGCAGAAGATGGTATACATTCCTCTAGCTTGCACGACATTTCTATTTACGTATTACGTGACCAGTGTTTGAAAGAAAACTCAAAATCTCGCCTATGATAGCCCGGCTATTCGAATGAATTTAACAAAGTTCCTCGGCTACGCCTCGTGAGTCCATAACATTTTGACGGCTAGATTACGAAAAAAGTGCTAAATAAGATGACATACAACGGAAAACTGGAGAAAATAGTTTCTTAACTACAAAAAATTGTCAATTTTACTACGAAAACAAAAGTAAAATTTGAAAGAAAGAAAAAAAAAAAAACAGTTTCAAGCGCACGCGTGATTTGCTGACGTACTTCAAAGGTATGTTCTCCTATTTCCCCAAGAGACCAATCAGAAAGCGAGAAAATTCACAATTGTGTTAAAAAGCACATTTGAGACATATTTTCAATAACGCAAAAAATCAAACAGATACTGTCGCGCGATCGAAAAGCAAACCTCAATAACTTAGGACAACATCTGCAACTCAGTCTTCACCACTGACCCCTCTCCCCCTGGTCTAATAATCAAAGCACTCCACATCTCAAGTACCAACGTCTTGAAACCTCTTTAATTCTAGTCTACTCAGCATTAGGGTCAGCTAATATGAGCTACTTAATTGAAATTGTCTGTGAACTTAGAACGGTAAGACTGAAGGACGCCTGGATGTTTTAGTTTCACCACCTCTAGTATAGCCTGGTCGCGTGCCTAGCATGGCAGGGTGTTGGCCACGGCATAGCTTGACTTCTAGGATCGTATTTTCTCGCATGGTAAGCTATACCCTTGCTTTTTGAAAGTATTGTTTTGAACATTACTAGGGTTCTTAGTCGTATGTAGGGGATGCGGTTAGGGATATTACTATTCACATTCGCACCTGTTTCGGACACGGAATAGGTAAGCGAAAATCCATTGAGTACTGTATATGTAGCAAACATTGTTTCCTTGAAAAAAAGAAAGTCCATCAAAGAATAGACAAAGAAGAAAACCAAGATTTTGTTTTCGAATAAGAAAGTTTTTTGAAAATTTTAGTCTCATATATAAAGAAAGATAGCTTGTCCTAGACTACGTTAAGTCATCTTTGATCGCTATTCCTTTTTCAACCAAACACAAGAGATTTTCTAACATTTTTTCTACGAATGCCACGCGCCATCGTAATTAAATCTTTAGTCAAAAGAAAGTAAAATTGGATTCTGAGTCTTTCACTCTTTGCAGCCAAAAAAATCTTTGTGCTCACTTCTATATTGAAGGATGAGAACAAAAGCCAAAAAGAGTTCTTTGTGAAAATGCTCGATAAGGTGTGATGGAATTTGATTATTTGCACGCGTGTCAAAATGTGCCTCAAGCTAAATAGCGAATAAAAGAGGAATAAATGCCGATATTTTTAGCAAATTTAAGAGTCGTTTTCATCGATTTTTATCGATAAGAAAACGAATCATAATAACTGAATATCGGTCTTGAATTCATTGGAAAATATATTAAAATTGTTAATTAATGGGAATATTTTGTTTTCTTTGCGTTGGTGCTTTGAGGTAATACTTGATTCAAAGCTGGTGAGATATTGTGAATTAAATCACACAGGTGATGCACTAAAAGAAGTCGGATACAGTGAAAGTAATTTTCCCGTAGTGCTTTAAAAAGTCTATTTATATCGAATGCGCCGTTATATAACCTCCTAAAAAATTGTTAAAGCTGTAAAAACAATGTATATTCTATTAACTTGAATTTAAGCAATAAATAAATAAATAAATAAAATAATAATAATAATGACAATAATAATGATAATAATTAAAAAAAGCCTTTGGGCACTTTTTAAACTAAGGACAACATTTTTCAAGCATTGAAAAATTAGAAAGTGTATACCGAACTCGGTGTTTATAACCTTCCCTTAAATTGCTAAGATCATGGAAAAAATTTACAATCTCTTTACATTGAGTTTGGACAAAAAAAAAAAGCTTTTAGATAACAATTAAACATGCCTTTCTATTCCGTCTTTAGGACGAAATTTGTTTTGCAAGTGACTTTGAGGTTGAAAATGCACCTTTTTTTCTTCAAATAACATTTCGACCTGTTGAATTTTGTCTGCCTTTATCGGCTCATTCAAGTCATTCCCCACTAAGAAAGCATAAAAAGTTTGTCTTTACTTTCTTGTCTTTGTTTTCCGGATAAATTAGTAAATCCACATAAGAGCAAAAATCACTTTTCTGCTCTCAATAAAGATTACCCCATTTGAATGACTTTCCCTAATGCTTCGCGAGGCATAACAACTCGATCAACTTCTCGCTATCAAAATTAATATCGTCTAGCTTTCCATGGCGTCCGAGATTGTATTCTATATCAAAAATAAAAATTATAATTAAGTATAATAAAATTATGTCATTCTAGATAGCCAAGCAATGCCAAGGACACTGGCTACATATAGGAGTCTGTTTTAGGCATTGATTGCAAGGAGCCGAGAATCAGTATTAGGTTACGCGACCACTTCACGATAACCACACATCTTGAAAGCTTTTTAGTACTCGTTTGCTGATAAATCTAAAAGCATAAGATTGTACCTAATAGTGCATCCGTTTTTGGTCGTTTTAGGAAAATTGGCTAAATTATTTTGGCCAGTGGTATTAGTTTTAAGTAGGTTCTCTGCTTCTGTTAATGGGGGAAAACTTAGTCACAATAACGGAGGAAAACATTAGATAAATCTGTTGAATTTTCATGTGAGAATGAGTGAGATTGCAATCAGTAGAGACAGTGCTCTCACTTTTGAATAAAGTTATTTTATAACGTACTTTGTCAAGAAGAATTCTTTTGGTCTTTCATTGAGAACACAAGACAAAAGCTTTTGTGTGAGGGGTCGCGTGGCGTGGAACAATAAGTCGTATAAACACTTTCGATATAATTTTTATTGCTTTTTCCCATCCGACTTTCTTTTACTTTTAGCTGACTAGCATAAGTATACAAAAGAAATCAGTCTCGCCCCACTTAAAAAAAAAACAAGCATTATTTTTGGGAAAATTTTCCTAACAGTGCATGAACTGGAAAAAAAATTTTTTTTGATGTTCAGACGTCGTGTTTTTGGTCATCAAGCTTTCTTTCGAAGCATCCTGACAGTGTTGGTTTTCAACGGCAGGGCACGTGGACAGTGCCCGTCCTCATTCAACTACAAACCCGCTCTAATTAGCATTGTTTTCTCGTAAAGTTCCCGCTTAGTTCACAGTTGCCACCCTGAGTATTCCAAGGCACGTGTGTATGTTAAATATTTAATGAAATTTATCAAACACACTGATACCTTTGGATTTGAGACGAAGAACTTTGGTTCCATTATTCACTTATTCAGATTCATCTGATCTGGGACGCTAATGATGAATAATAAACCATCACGTAGCAAGATTGACATGTTCGTGTGTAGTATGTGGACACAGAAGGGAGAGTTTTACTCAAAAAAACGGATACACTCTAGAATTGTATTGAACAAAACGATTACTTTGACAGGGGACGTTATTGATCTATTGTCTTAGAATTCTCTAAATACGTTTTAATTGGCAGAAACAAAATAACAAGACAAACATAATCAGGGCAACTAATTACTAAAACTATATGAAAGAAACGAGAATCTGAACAAGAAAAATAACCATCACCTGCGACTCATACCTTCCCCTTTCTTTCCAACATAACTGACTTCTCAAAGAAAAAGAAGAAGAAGAAGAAATAAAATAAAAATAAAAATAGCGAGTTCTTCAAGGGAGTTTTCCTGCAGTTTTCATCAATAAATAGCGTAAAAATGTTTTTAAATGGCTAGGTAGTAGAAATCTAGAGACTTAAGGTAGAACAATGACGCAATTTTTGCCAAATATTCAATGTGCTAAAATGGCGATATTGATTTGTTTTGTGACGTGTTTTAAACGAAATTAGTCGTTGTAGAAAGTAAATTAGCTAGTACATCGTGCTAATATTAAGTTTATTGCGCAGATATTATCTCTTATGCTGTATGAAATGTTTATTCCTCTTGAAAGTGTATTTCGATAAAGTTAACATTGCGGAATAGGGAACACGCCTTTGGAGGGAAAACTCGGAAATTCTGAGTAGACTGAACTAAAGACGTAATCAAAACCTAGTGTGGTTGGTCTGCAATATCAAAATAGGTGATGTTTTTCAATCGGATGAAAGATTTCATCCAGCTGAATATCGACCCAGATGCTTCAATTACCTGAAGGAAAAGCTAGAAGAGACCTCTCACTTATATTTCCTTCGTATTTGAGGAGTTAAATCAACATGCTAAATCAACTGTCATCTCAGAGAAAATTGCGAGACTTTGAAATTGTCTTGACGTTGGGTAGCGCATTCCACAATGCATGCACATTTCCTTTTCAGATCGTGACAATTCATTGTAGTTTGTACCAATCAGAGTCAGTTCTCAACTGTCGGGAAAACGGTGTTCAAAATGACCCGAATAATTCATGTGGCGACGTAAGATAGCTCCAACATTATACCCCGTAAAGGCTGGGAAAAAAATAAGAAATTAATCATTACGTTCAATTTTGTTCCGTTTTGATGCTATTCGCATTTTGCTTGCGTTTTATAGATATCACTAGGGAAACCGTTTGACAAGCTGGCTGTTTTAAGGTAAAAACGCTGAAAAGATTCTGTTTCTTTTTATCAATGAGGTCTCAGTCCTGCCCAGCAGTTTGAAAACCCGGCGATAATTGCCTAAGAAAAAAAACTCCAGTGCCATGGTCTGCGCTGCCGGAGTATTTAAGAGAAAAGATAGCAAATGCGTAACATTGTGTAACAAATTTATTCAAATGTTTCTTTTCAGTTGAAAGAATGTTTTTGTCCGTGATGAGAACAGCCGGCCTAGATTTCTGAGACACACACGAGGCATTGTGATGACGGACGGTATGGGTTCTTCAGCAGTAGTGGTATAAGAGGGGAGTCTTTTGCAGAATGAGTTGCACGGCGTTGCATGGTGAATAGACTGGACAAGAGAGGCTAAGGAACCGAAGGGCAACATTTTTTTTTCTTCAAGCATTTTGCAAGAGCGCTTAGCATGCTTTTCAAATCAAGCTTTCCAGTTTGGTTAATGCTTTTCGTTTCATGGCTGGCTCACATTTCTGTATTTTCAACTCAAGACGACGATGAAGAAGTCGTGGGCTTCGACGGATCATCTTACATCACTTATAGACTATCGACAACCAAGCGCACAAGACAAGACCGTATCCGACTACTCTTTCGTACTATCAATTCCTCGGGGCTTCTCTTACATGCTGGAGGAAAAAATGGGGATTTTATGACGCTGGAACTCGTTGGTGGCAAATTAAGGTACTTTATTATCGTTATTTTTATGTTATTCGATGTTTTCTTCCTCCGTAATTTACCTACATTGCGATCTCAACACCTCGCAATTTTTCCAATACCCAAACGTGTTAGCAATGAAACTTTTCCGCTATTCTATCATAATTCGTAAAAAAACTTTAATATTTCATTAAAAAATTGTTAGAAATAAAACAATATAAATACAATTCTTATTTTTTTGTTGCATTTTGATAAAGTAATTCAGTTGTTTTAATTGAAGTTTTGAACAGCCTGCTGAGCTTTTAGAATAACTAAAATAAGACGTATTCTAACTGGCTTTTCCACTAGCGTTTCTTGACGTAAATCGTCTCGTAGGTACTCTAAAACTAGTGAACATAAGATTGGAACAAACGAACGACTTTATTAATTTTCAATTGAAAGCTCTTTTTCTTTGTCTCTTTGGAGAATGAAAAGCTTTCATCGTATTAAGACTAAATTCTGTTGGTTACTTAGATTAACCTCAAACGCAACGACTATTTTTTGTGTGTTTACGTGCTGTGTACTTCGGCCAAACACTCGAAAGAATGCATGTATTTTCTTTCTAAAGAAAAAAAACTTCTTTTGTTGTGAATTTTAGAAGGTTTAGGTACATTTTGGACACATAATTTTACTAACAATCGTAGAGTCTTATTCCAAGGAAAATTTATTTTTCGTATACGCTAAACTAAGTCTTGTAGAGAAAGTAATTTACCAAAAAACCTTTTCAAACATCTACCAAAAGGAGTTTTTTGTTTAGCTTTAAAACTTTTTCATTTTTTTAAAGAATAGAATTGAGAAAATATCAAAATGTGTGATTTACGTACACATTCCACCTTAAATTGCACCTGTAGCTGTAGCGTCTGCGCATGCGCCAAATATCATTAATAATTCACAAGTATTGTTCCTTGTTGAAATTCGCGTATTTTTGCTGGACTCCCTAATCTTTAACTTGCATTACTTTCGGTTGAAAACCACAATAAACTCCATGATTTTCACGTAAAATTTTCAGATACACGTAAGATAGGAAACCTACTTATTGTTTTACGGTATTCAAACTGCTGGAGATCGATAAACAACGTAAAACCAGAAGCGGTTCTTGACCCAAATCTCGTTAACAATCAATTTTTTGGTTGCAAGTCAAAAGTTCAAAGCGGGGGCTGACTTTGGCTGATCTAATCGAGCTTTTTATTTTCAAATATTCTTGCTTGGTATAAGGAGGAAGTATCAGTAGAAATTTTTTCCCTCCCACTTCTTTCTGAACTTTGAAGATATTATTTTAGGGGGGAAGTTGTCGATTGTGACTCATCTCTGCACAACTTATGCAAGCGTTTAAAGCAAAATTACACTTAAAAGGTCTTAAAACACACAAGAATGAATATGTTTTGCAAGTCTTAAATACTTATACGAGTTTGTGAAAATTTTATATGCTATATTCAGTCGATAAAATAATAGGTATTTACTCGAAGTTATATTCACAACAGGCAAATTAGAATTCCGAAGGGTTTTAAATGCAAGATTTTTCCACTCACAACGACAACCCTACTACGTTTGAGCATCGTGCATATAAATAGGTCTCGTACCATACGAATAAATTGTGAATTTGTGGTCACTCTGCAATGGTCTTGTTCACTAATCTACTTGAAATTTAGTCTCGAACAAGGAACACTTATATAATTCGTCTTTAATTATTTAGTTCTGGATTTTTAATTATATTATTATATTATCACAATATAAACGTATAATATTCTTTATTTATTTAATTATTATTATTATTAATTTTTATTGCAAATTACAGCTATTTGAAAAAAGGTTGAATACTGAATACTGCATACTGAATAGTGCATTCCAAGACCGAAGTGCATTGTGGGTCGTAGTGAAATTGTCTAAAGTAGGATTAATAATAATTATTTATTCTATTTTCAGTGCATTCCATCTGAAACAATATACTAACTACATGTAGAAAGTTAATTGCTGTTTATTTACTTTTTATTTCAAATTATCGATACCCACGATACCCTTTGGTCTTGGAATGCACTATTCAGTATGCAGTGTTCAGTATTCAACCTATTTTCAAATAGCTGTAAAAAATTGTTAAAACTGAGCTCTTTATATTTTCTCGCCCAGTTATTGAAAAAATCAAACATTTTCATGTGTGTAATCGTTTAAATCTTTTTTACAAGTACCAGTTTTCTTCTTTTCTAAGAAATAAGAAATAAATAGATTTATTGTGATTTTGAAGAGGATTTTTATAGCAGTAATCAAAATTGTTTTCATTTCTTTGTAAAACAACATGATTTAGCCAATATTTCTCATGCTACGAAAAATATTATTACTTGTAAATAAATAATTATCAAATAGAAGTCGTTTGATGTTGTGTGTTTGAAGGATGGATGGAATGGACGTAGAAATATTTATTTATTTATTTATTTATTTATTTATTTAATAACTTTCACCATGATAAATAATAGTAACATAAAAAAGGTAAAAAAAAAAATGGGGAGGGATATACAACAAAGCGAGGCTCCAAATTAAGTGTGTCCTACAATAAAAGAGATATAAAGAAAAAATCAAAAAGATATAAAGATAAAATTCATGATATAGAGTGTCAACCACATATCCGTGAAATAGCACCGGCCAATAACACCAAAAACACCAATAGTAAAGTAAAAGGCCTAAAATTGAATGATAGGAAATAAAATAAGAACTCAGATATGTAAATAAGCTAGGATACAAAAATGTTGACAAAAAGGAGAAATCTCCCTCATTATTGAATACCAATAACTCGTGGTGATAATGTTCATAAGTGACCGGTAAAACACTATTAGTTATTATGCTAATCCATTTTTCATTATTATATCATCTATAGCAAGATCTATTTTTTCTATTACGGGCAGACATCAAATATGTTTTTAATTAAAGTACACTTGACTAATTATGGTCTCTCAATTACACATCAGTAAGAAAATGTAATCATAATTAATGTCATGTATTCCCACTCCGCAAAACCTACAAGCTAAACTTCCAATTCAGTCTGTGAGTACGAGTTAACCGTGGCCTGACTTTGATCATCCCAGAGGTTGTTTCCGGGTTCGATCTTTGATCCATGCCCTGACTTAGATCAGCCAAGCTAGAGGTTGTTTCAGGGGTCCTATCTGTGTGTTAGCGATGCCCTGACTTAGATCAGCCCAGAGGTTGTTTCAGGGTTCGATCTGTGAGTTAGCCATGCCCTGACTTAGATCAGCCCAGAGGTTGTTTCAGGGTTCGATCTGTGAGTTAGTTAACGGTACCCTGACTTAGATGTTTCATCCCGGGTTTGATAATATTTAGGGAATTGAGGATGAATTATAATTCTTATACAGATAGGGTGTGTTCTAACCGAGCACAGACCATGGTGGTTCATGGTTTAAGTGATATCGAATATGTCTCTCAGACATCTAATAGAGTAATTTATTGTTCATTTCGTCCATGGCTTGCTAATTGGATGACAGACAAACCAGTATTACACGATGGATACGCGTTTATTATTGATATAATAAACCCTACAAAATTACGTATACTCGATTCTGATTGGACAAGAGGGGTACAATTAAATCCCAAATTGTACTTTGTAGAGTCCCAATGAAGTTGATTAATTTTTTGAGTGTATTATAAACGAAAAATCAAACAATCTTCTTGTACAATTCGGAATTTATAGATTTTCGTGATGTCATGAAAGTTGTCAAATTAAACTCGCCTAAAGGCTCGTCCATGCAATTTTGAAAATTTTCAAAACAACACTCTTACCTATGAATTCCGAGTTATACTCGAGATCGTGAGATTTCCTATACAAATTGGCCAGAAAAACATCGATGTATGTGCGTCTACCGAATGTTGGAGCATACATGATCATGTCGACAGGGCAGCAAAACGGTTTTTGGCCTTTCGCCATAAGGACGGCTTTACGTATTTAAGCTCAATATTTTGGAAACACGTTCTTTTGGAGCCTAATAGCAAAATATCAAATGCGACCAAAATTTATTGAATGCGTATTTGAGATATAAAGCCGTGTACTTTGGGAGAGGTGATATTTTGATCAGCAGAAAAACTGACATTTTCGTGAATACCAAGTACATTAACTCTGATAATTCAACAAAACGTTTGTCACGAGTTTCGAGCAGCTGCAAATGAAACGCTTAAAAATTTGGAGTATTAAACTCAGTTAAATAAAAAAATCGCGAAAGTAGAGGGCTTGTCGTTTTTCTGCCCTGTCGATCATGTCAAATTTCTTAGATCATTTTAATTT
Organism: Actinia tenebrosa; assembly: GCF_029948245.1. Taxonomy (NCBI): domain Eukaryota; kingdom Metazoa; phylum Cnidaria; class Anthozoa; order Actiniaria; family Actiniidae; genus Actinia; species Actinia tenebrosa. The sequence continues at coordinate 8,929,040 of NW_028292579.1, read as the reverse complement.
TTCACTGCTTTGTTGCGAATAAACCGCAAATTTGAAAAAGGTTCATGGATTTTATATATTAATAGTCCCTTTCACAGTTCCCTGCGCCATCTTGAAAGGTAGCCGTGCCTTTGCATCGAAGCTACACGAACGGTGAGCTTGCAATGATAGAGAACTTGTTTTAACACCTTGGACAATTATTCACATGTCTCTATTGTTGCATTGCGTTCGTCTCGCTTCGATGCTGAGGCACGGCTACCTTTCAAGATGGCGGCGGGGACTGGGAAGGGGACTATTCTCACTTGCTGTTCTGATAAATTTGCTATCTCAACCTCTTCATGACGAATTATTTTTTCTTAACAAGCATTGTATTATTATTTTGTTATTGTTATTTTACTGTTACAAAGAAGTCTATTCAGCTCAGTGGTTAGAGCATCCGAATCAGTAGTATCCGGAGGGTCGTGGATTCGATTCCGATCCCGTCTGGGGCTCAGATTTTTATGAGTCAGACGTTGTTCCAATCTTGTCTTCTATGTTAATAATTCAATAATAATTAATATTTAATAAATAATTAATATGAAATTTCTTTTCCCTTTGTGCAGATATTCAGGCAATCTTGGATCTTTTGGCAACACATCTGGCTTTCACGAATACTTCATAGGCAACCACCTCGCAGACAACGAATGGCATCAACTTGACATCACACGACAAGGAAAAAACCTTCTCATCAAAGTCGACGTCACCGGTGTCGCGCCGGTGCTTCCCGGGCTGTACGCCACCCTCGAGCTCGACGACAAAATCTACGTTGCTGGAGTCGACCAGGAAGGAGAGGCGAGAGCCAGGAAGATGTACCAACGGAAACTACCATTTACAAAGTTCGAGGGATGCTTGCAATATATTATCTTAAACAGGGAACATTTTGCAACGCTGACGAAGAAATTGGACCCCAATATTACAATATTTGGGAATGTCAGTTCTGGCTGTCACATGAATGAGTACTTGCCTTTAGGGTTTGAAAAACCTGAATCACATATTATCATTTCTACAGCGCCGTACAGCGATGTGCTATCGTTCAGCTTCAAGTTTCGTACGTTCGATAGCAATGGCTTGCTTATAATGCATCAGGGCAAGAAACACATAAGTACTGATGTTTTATTGTGGCTTGTCAACGGACTTGTGAAGTTGGATGTCACGTTTCGAGCTTCGAGTAGTGAACACGTGACACTCCGCGCGGGAAAATCGTTGAACGATGGTTCGTGGCATTCAGTTGCCGTGGAGATCAGTGGACAAAGAGTACAGTTAAAAGTGGACGGCGTTACCTTTGAACACAAGTTAACTCCTGCTAAGACATTTACTAATAGCCTTCAAATTTCCATAGGAAGTAATAGCCCCAACATTGTCGGGTTTGTCGGCTGTATGTACGACATTGTTGTTCAGGGGCGCGAAGTTAACCCTAGCAGAGAAAGGAGTTCTCACGTTGTGATTGGACAGTGCATAATAGACGATCATTGTCTTTCCAATCCTTGTAAGAACGGAGGGAAGTGTTTTCAGCAACTGAGCCAAGCCAAATGCAATTGCTCATCGCATTTTAGTGGAAAGTATTGCGAAATTCCTGCGGTTGTTAGCAGAGAGACATGCGCGGATTGGAAAGCTTCAGGAGCGACGCAAGACGGTCCTTACATGATCAGCCCAAATGACGTCAAACCGTTTCCTGTTTACTGCAAATTCCACGACCTGAAAGAACCAATCACAGTTATCAACCACGTCATGGCGGGAAATCAAACCAAAGCGGTCAACCAGCACACGCGCAAGGCAGGTTTTTATTTTCATCCAGTGCAATACTCAGCTGATCCTCCAAGCATTCGTGCATTGATTTCAAGCAGCTCGCACTGCAGACAGCACCTCACCTACAACTGTTTGAACTCTCTTCTTCTCGATTCTTTGCACGAGTTTGATTTGGATGGGGGCCGCGGTGCACGATGGATTTCACGTGATGGTCGGACGATGGACTATTGGGCTGGGGCAAGGCCTGGAAGTAAGAAATGTTTTTGTGGGGTTACGAATACGTGTTATAGGCAGGATTTAAAGTGTAATTGCGATGCCTGGGACGATGTGTGGAGAAAGGATGAAGGCTATATCACAGACATGGAGGCTCTTCCTGTGAAAAATGTCAAGTTTAGTGTACGGGCAACCAGCTCGGAGTCGAAATTCACGCTTGGAGGGCTAGAATGCTTTGGGAGAAAAATTATACATACTACTAGAATTCCTACAAAACAAGCATCATCATCATCATCATCATCATCATTATCATTATCATCCAACCACGGCGAATCGACCGCAAACACCAAACCATCTATTAAAATCACACCAACAACCACAACAGTCACTAAAAACAACGCTACTAATGTATATGAATCACCAACCTACGGCCCACCAATAGACAAACCACCAATCGTCATCATCGAATCACCAAGAAAATACATCACAATCAGACAAAACAGCAACCAAGAATTAATCCTTATTATCCTCAGCGTCGTCTTGGCTGTATTTATTCTCGCTATTCTCATTCTCATGATCAGACAGAATCTATTTTTAACATGTAAATGTATGAGTGGTCCCGTCTATCGCGATGTCAGCAACATTGATAGCATAGAACTGGGTCCACCCAGTTCACTCTACACAAACGTGGACACTGAAATAGTCGAGTACGAGGCAAGTCCATACCCACCTCGTGGAATGGATGGGGTTGTGGTGAACTCGTCTCGACGTAACTCGTCTTGCAGGGTGATCCATGTTAATGTTCTCGAGTCGGACTCAAACGATGAGAACGATCGTCTTCATCTTAGTGGCGGGAGCTCGCCATCTTCTGACGACAAAGAAGACTGGAATAAAAAAAATACGCTTGAAAAAAACGAGTACGAAGATTTAGGGTCTTTAGAAATGGTTCTCCTGAAGTCACCGCAGGAGATGATGGAAGTCCAAGTCGAAAAAGTAAAGGAAGCTTTATACGAAGTAATATCGGCTTCCGAAGTCAATATCAATAATAATCCCATCTCCCAGGAAAGCAATACTGAAAACACACTTTGTGTATTTATGCACGAGGACGAACATTACAATCACACCTCGACCATTAGCTCTTATGGGATGGAATTTTCCCGCCCTCCGTCCTATCAGGATATTGAAGGAGCTTGTAGCTTAGAACAGGATCTGGGGTCTGATAGTACGCATGCGCAGAGCACGCTGTCATCAGGATCGTCTAGCTGGGACAGCGAGAACATACTAGAACACGATGACATCACAACAGATTATGAACCAAATGAGATTTCTTCATCTTCAAATGACTTAATTCCAGTTAATAGCAATTTTCCTATTTCTAATACCAATTCTTCCTCTTCCGACGCACTTTCCGATGACAACGTCGAAATCTCGCAAAATATTAACTATTCAACGTCGCTTAGCAACGGACAAGCAAGCGTAGATGCCCATATGGCTCCTCTCAATGAGATTTCTAAACGACATTCGTACATTGTTTGCGAGGACAGATCAGAGAGTGAGCCTTTACTCGAGGGAAACCTACCTTCCAGTCCAAGTTCAATGAACGGAATTGAATCAGACTTGAATCTAATAACTAATATCAATGACTGCAGTGCAGAAGACTATTGTGACGTCTTTGATGATCTCACAGCGCATGCGCAGCCTAAACAAACTAGCGCTGACCAAAAGAACAGCGACTCAAGAGGAGAGTGTTTTCGACATGAAACTTCACTGTGAGTGAAACTATGGAGGATGTAAAGAATTATATAGAAGTAAGGATGATAGAATGAATAAGAGTAATGCATGCAAGCATAGCAACCAATTAACGTGTATTAATCCGTTGTAAGGAGCGGTTAAGGTAGACCGCTATACTTCAATCCTACGTTATGAGGGTCGTACCATTCAAATATAAGAGAGGGATGCTCATTTTTATTACGAAAATAGAACTACTGTGTAAAACTGAGTTGTGAACTCGTTTCTCTATCAGGGTTGTCCTGATTGAGAAATGGAGTATAAATAGTGCTTACCACATAAGGCGAAAGGTTCTGTTACACTGTGCAATTTTTCCAGAAACCTGATACACAAGTTGTTTGAGAATTGCACAGTTTAACAGGAGTTGTCTTGCGATTTTTTGTTGTTGCGCGTAGTGATGCACGAAGTATGAACTCAGTTCTACTTTTCACGACGGATTGCAGCAAATGGCAACGCTATTAACAAGCGTAACACCTCACCTCCATATTTTGCAACGCTACATTTTCAAGCATTGCGAGACAATTTGCTGACAAATTTGCACAGTGTAACAGGATCGACCTTAAATGCTAAAATTTTGCAGTCGTTCACAAAAGTACGCGCAGAATCATCCTTACGACAAAATAGGTTTTCAGTGGTGAACGTCAAGTGATGCGTTTCCATGACGTTTCATAGGCACGTGCCCTTGTCAATAACCAATGTCAAGGTAACACTTTGATTGATGTACACAAAAACCTTATTTTGTCTCGACGGCAAATTGTGCAGTTGAGTCGGTTTTTTTTCCGAACATCCATTTCTTAATATAAATGACCATAATTACCTCTCAGCAGATATCTTTAATTAGCATAAATGACGTAAGCGAAGTATGTGACGTCATTCATTATTATTATCATTATCTATCCTTGTAACATGAGCAAGAACTTAAGATTGTAGAGCAAAAGATGTGCAAGATGTCACCGGTAGGCACATCATGGCAGATTGCAATCGGTTTTTAGAGCAAAAATGTAGGATTTGATTTAATATCTTATAAAGCCAAGTGCTGAGCCTGCGGTACGTGTCTGCTGCTTAAGCGGTTCTTTTCCACGCATTTCCACCCATTGCGCATGCGCTGGCAATTTCCCGCGCTTCCTAGAGCCACCTTTTTCAAATTTGGTGCTCAAGCGCAGTATCTTCAATGTTTTGGATTTTTCAGACATAAGAAATGGATTTGGAAACCAAATACCATATACCATTTCTAGTTACTATGGCAACTGTCTCATTCACCATGACAGGAATATTCCAAAAGTACGGCAGAGCACTAGGAACCTAATTTTCTCATTAAAATAGAAACAGTTTATTATAAATTGTAAATTTGTTATATAAGGATTTAGAGTAAATTAATAAGATAATAAAATAATATTTATATTAATATTATCGTGGTTCGAAATTTGTTATATTAATTACTAACCCTTTCAGCAGTTTCAAAATCACCCGAATCATCAAATAGACTATATATAAAAGTGGAAATGCCAATGCTAAGCGGGACATTGGGAAGCATTGGAAATGTTCGCTACGCCGCCCTCTCACTGCGCTGTGATCATGAGTTCCAACATAGCATACAAAGCAAAACTCCGGCTTGGAGCTGTAGAGCATTCGAGAAGCAAGACGAAACACTCGGGTACGCCTCGTGTTTCTAAGCATGCTTCTCTCGTGCTCTACAGATTCCAGCGTGTTTATATCACAGTACAGAGACATGCGCGTGTGTTTTATACTCCTTAAATAGTATAGCAATAAGGATAGCCATTCTTTTGAAAATATATTATAATATATAATATATATATAATATAAATCTAAAATATTAATATTTCAAAAAACGTTGTCATCGTGAAAGACGACAGGCGCGGATAGGTCATTCCGAGACGGGCATAGAAAACAACATTGAATCAGTCTCAACACTAAGGTCCATGTTCGTAACGAGAATAAGAAGCAGAAACACAGGTCATTCCAGCTATTCTTGGATCTTGGAATCTCCCATATCGCTTTTCGCCTATCTGCTATAACTATCGCCTCTGGCCTTTGGCGATAACAACTTTTTTTTAAAATTAAGGAATGGATCATGCAACCTCATGCTTAAGCAACCTCCCGCGTGCATCCATAACTCGATGGACGCACAGCTACTTATGATCCATTGCTTTCATAATATAGTCAAATTATCAATTTGTGGTTTGCTTTGTCTTTTTGGAGTGACGCTCTGACACAATCTTGTCCAGCTCACTGTTTAAAAGTGATGCAAATCTTGACGTTTTATTACTAGGCTGATCAAATGACAACTCTATACTAAATGTCGGAGATTGATGAGTATTTTCGCTAGTTTTTTCAGTCATTTTCAGTTATCTTTTCTAGATAAATTGTCAGCAAAAAGATAGAAAAAGGTTTTTTTTCGCCGAAGCAAAAAAAGCTGACGTGAGCGTGCAGCCCATGGGCAAATGGTTCATGCTTTTCAACCAATCAGATCGCACGGATTTACTTGACTATATTATAATAGGTATATATTCGATACTGGCATAAAGCGCGCGCACATTCTCAGTGCTCTTATGAAGCACGAGCACAAGTCTACGAGTTTTAACAACCTAAAATAGTTTTTCTTGCGCGGGAAAAAGTTGCGCAAAAAACCTTTGCCAGTAACAGTGCTTTTTGTAGCTGGGTATACATAGCCTCTGTTAGTTCCGCCCCATTCAAAAAAAAAAAAAAAAAAGAAAAAAGAAAAAAAAAACGACAATAAAAGAATCCAGCCTTTCCCCCACTAGTCACACATTTAATGAACGAGCGAAATTTTTTCATATACTACAATTAACACCCGTTCACAAAGCCTCGCTTGAAACAAGAAATGAAGCCTATGGCACGAACCTTTGAACTTCTAACCAATGAAAACTAAATGAACTAAACTCTGGTTAACACTTTTGAATAAACGTTCATTGCATACACGTAATTTTCTTATCCTAAGATTGTTGCTTTTTTAACCCACACATTAGGAAAACAACCATACTATATAGCTGTACAGAAAGAGACCCAGTTTTCCCGCTCAAAACTAGTATCGAAGCGTTGATTTTCAACACTGTTTGCTGTACTCGACTATTAGTACTTACTCTTTGCAAAAAAAAAACTCATTTGTGGCACAAAGGTTTCCTACATTCACAGACGAGAACATTTTAAAAACCAGTTTTACCTGTTTTCACGTTTTGGCACCTTTGTGGCATCACACATTTGAACAGTGAATGACAACATTCAAACTAGAAAGCGTTTTTCTTGGATGATTATGGTTCGATGTTATACTTAAAACCAAATTACTTTTCTTAAGAACCGTTTTGTTTTTAGTTGACAGCTTTGCTGGCATTGCTGAGGTGAGATTGGACAAGCAATCAAAGCCTTAATTTCATTTTAATTTAGCTGTTTCTACGAAAATTAGATATAGGACAGCGTTATTACGAATCAGTACCCGTAAATACTGACACCAATTACCATCATCTCTGCCTGGCTTGGTGTTGCAAACAATGAATATCGTAATGGAAAAAGCAGATGTTGGATTTATTGATACACAAAGAGAAACTCATGCAACAAATACTGGATTCCTAAACTCGGAGAAGTCGGTGAATGGACGGTTCTGTGGGAGAATCCACTCAAAACGGCAAATTTCACCTGTTTTCAAGATAACTTTAAGTCTTCAATGAAATCTTATTACTTATATTGTTTACAGAAAAGTCTGGTCGCTTATCTGAAAAACCAAGGATAGAATTCGAGTCAATTTGTATTTACAAACACTGTGTGTACTTTGGAATAAGCGTCGGCGGACAAACGACTTGATACAGTTTTTCCCCAGAAAGAAAAACAATGGAATCTACTGCTAAAAAGTTATCTTTATCGTTTCAAACGATTCTTATATGGATTACAATACTTCCAATGTCGTTTACAAGTAAAGATTTGGCTAAAAATGACAATTCAGAGATGTTTTTTGGAGGACAAAGCTTCTTGCAGTACAACATGACTGAAATGTCGAATTCAGAAGCTTTTGGGACGGTTTGTCTGACACATGTACAACTCTGGTTCAAACCAACAAATCGTCAAGGAATATTAGTAGTGTTTTCTAGCAATAGTGGGACATGGACAGGAATTGGTTTAAAAGATGGATATTTAAGGTAAGGACAAAATAAATAATTGGATACCATTTTTTAAAGTTTAAAGTGTGAAAGAAATAGTTTTTAAATGTTGGAAATGATGGACAAAAACCGAAAACAAAAACCGAAAACAAATATTACTCGACTTTAACTCTCTAAGTTTTAAACAAAAACAAAAAACAACAACGCGGCAGGCAATAGTTCGTAATCCTCGAAGCCTTGGGAAGCCGCTTCGTCAGTGACTGAGTTTTATAGGAATTTAAGTTGGTGTGATGTTGAAATCAAAGCAATTAAGTCAAAGCAACATGTTGTTTTTGCTTCAAACTTCTGTTCAAATGTGGACGTAAAAGTTGTTACTGAGTGTCTGTGTATTGGAGAAGTAGAATTATAAAATAACTGTCATTAATCTCGCGTTCTGATTGGTTAGAAGAGCGTGCTTTATGAGAGCTTACAGCACGCATGCATGCGCACTTTCACGGTTTTTGTAATTTAATTATAAAGTTTATAGCGACAAGTTTACTTGACGTTTCGACCCACACCGGTGTTATCCACATTTAGTATAAAATATTGAATATACGTATCATTCGACACACTCAGTTTCTCGTGCATTACGACCAATTTTCGAGTGCAGTTACAGAGCAATAATACACGGTCTGGGAACCGGTTTTGAAACGGGTTTTTTTGCTGATGTCAGCGCGAAAAAATTTCTCCTTTTCCGTTGTGCGGCTCGCGTCAAGTGATTTGAGCTCGTGACTTTTAAAGTGCTACTATGACGAAAATCGCTCAAACTTGGATTCAGCTGAAACTTCCTAAAAATACTCTTTAAAGGTCCAATAATCACGGTATGAAGTGTTTTCTCGATATTCAGGACGAAAGTATGATATTTTTACGATTATTTTTTGGAGTCTGTGACGTCATACACTCAACATCGAACATCGCTCCATACGTTTCTTTGTAGTTTATGATCAAAATATCAGTAGTAAAAGGAGAAAGAAATGCCCAAACACCCCAAAATACAAATTATAGTCACAAGTAATGTGAAATAAGCACATTAGCCACCCTTTGGGCTTCATAGGAATAAAATAAATGAAGGATTTATATACAAAGAAATATATGTAGCAATGTTTGATGTTGAGTGTATGACGTCACAGACTCCAAAAAATAATCGTAAAAATATCATACTTTCGTACTGAATATCGAGAAAACACTTCATACAGTGATTATTGGACCTTTAAAGAGTATTCTTAGGAAGTTTCAGCTGAATCCAAGTTTGAGCGATTTTCGTCATAGTAGCACTTTAAGTTTGCTTGTTTACAATAAAATTGGCTATTTTTCATGCACCCTTTCTCAGTTTTTTTCGTGTCGTACTATTAATTACTATAAATTAAAAATTTTCAATACTGGATTTTGGATCGCGTTCGATTTTTCAAATTTTTAAATATTTTTTAAAATAACTAGTAATATTACTAACCGTTTCGTTGAGTGCGCATGCGAGCATATTCTTAATTTGCGCATTATACGAATCGTTTTTTAAAAAGTGCCTCCTGCTAAAGTTCCTTAAAGGATAAGTAAACAACATCTACATTTTCATATTTACCCCAAGTTTGCCTATGAAGCCCGTCATGGCCAAAGGTCTGTTTTTCTAAACGCATCCCATATGGAAAGGAGTGACCATTGGTACCTAATCATCAGCGACACAAGAGATTTACTGGGTCTGCTGGTCATAGCAAGGGGTTAATCATCTACGGTCTAGGGGCCGACTAACCTCTCCCTTAGGCTTCGGCCGAGCTTCCTGATCAGTCTGTAATTCCTCCCGGGACAGCGGTGTTGGGGTCGAAATCTCCAGCGTAGCCGTAAGTCCATACGACGGTTCAGCATTCGATGTCTGGAAGTATGGTCCTGGTTAATTAATTAATCAACCAAAATAATAATAAACAATTTTTCTAGCGCGGAAAATCAGCGCTTAAAATGATGAAGTGTGCGCATGCGCGTTAACGTAGTTCTGGTTTTCTAGATAATAGTTCATTGTTACTATGGTAACAGCGATCCAGTTGACACATCGTTTATATCATTGCAAACTTTTATCATAGTCCAGTTTTCGAGTAACTGAGTGTGTAATCAATTGCAAGAAACACAACAGTATTTGTTCCAGTCTTCGCTCTTTTTTCCATACCATAGGAACTCCATAAGCACTTATCGACTGTAAATACACACTTGCACTCTGCAGATAAACTCAATATTTATAGATTCATTTCATGAATCTTCACTAAACGTTTTCGTCTTTTCCAAAATCTAAATATATGACAATAATTCGTTTTCGTGATTTTGTAGTGGTGCTTAAAATGCTCTCTTTCGATTTCTTCCGAAATAGATAGAAATGTCCAAATTAAGCACTAAAATTTGCAGACGTTTTGACTATAACTAGCTGAAAATATCTCTGCACATCCGTACGGGAACTTTCTTAGCGTCAACCTTGTCAAAAACATGGAGGTGGCAAAGGGTTCTAGAATTTTTAATCCCTTTTTAGTCTCAAGGATGACGGACAGAATCTAGATGAACTAAAGGAAAGCCAATTGCAAACCCAACTTAAATTTTATCGAACCCTGAAACACATCGAGCTAACCTTAAACGACCTCTGGACTGATCAAAGCTCGGCGCACAGGTCACCCACAGATTGAATTAATGAAGAAATAGAAAACGCGCGTGTGTGCTGTGGGCACGCAGGGGTTCATATGGCAGAACACGAGACTAGAAGTGTTAGGAGAAGCACGACGCGTAGCGGTTTGCTCCTCGGCACTTCTCGGGTGTTCTTCCAATTCCCAAGGGTTTCATAACTGCACACAGACCAGCAAGCAACTTTTTTATTTCTTTTAGAAAATACAAATTACAATAACCGTTATTTTGGATAGGAATGACGCAACTGAAAGTACGCGTATGTGCTGTGTGCTCTCATAAAGCACCCGCTCCCAACCAATCAGAAAGCTAGATTGATAACAGTTATTTTATAAAGTACCACTGCTGCTAATTAAATCGGTGGGAAAAAAATTATGGATATTTGGGTCCAAGAAATATAAATTACGAATAACGAGAGTCCCCTGCCCCTCCTCCCCCCCCCCCCCCCCCCCCCCCTTCGAACCTACCACAGATACTAAGGACTCCCCTGCTTCCAACCACAGCCCCATTTGTTTCCAATCCTTCTCCTTGAGATCTAAACAACACAGGAGTCCCAACATACATAAACGACTTTCAATAGTCGCCTGAGAACTAAGAATATCGGTTCCACAAATTTATCATTAGCATTCGTATTATAAGAAGGTTATACCGGAATAGTCCAGGATTATTTTCTGAATGCTTGCTATTTAATATTAATATTTTTGAGTCACCGAGGTCAACCTTGCGAAAAAAAACTCGAAATGGTAGCTAGCTAGGAGCAAAGAGTATAATTTTGGCCGCATTTTACCGACAAAAGCTGATCACATCCAACTATCTTTGTGATTTAGACCTCGGCCCATTCAAAAGCATTGACATATCGTATCTTGTTCCTCTTCGAATCCCTCATTTTACTTCGAGTTTTTGTTCCCTAATTCTACAATTTCTTATCACAATGCTCGCATAATTTTTTCTTCAAGATACTTTAAGTACGAATTAATTTAGTTAATTAAATTGTAAGTCCTATTTTACATTATTAGATCTATCTTGTGTGGCAGGTCTGCCCATAGGCAAACCCACCGATTCTGGAGAAATTTAAAAGTCAATGACCTATATGCTTGAAGTTCGATATCACAATCAGGCATTCTAGACTAAACTCTCTTCGCTGATAAGTATGGGATTACCAAACATTAAGATGCGTGACGTATGGATCAACTTGTGTCATGCTCTGTACGTGATCAAATACGTACGTTCAGATCAACTTACTAGTTGTTTTGGAATATTGATATGAGTATTATACACTACAGTCGTCAAATATATCTGAATTTATCGGACTCTTTAAAGAAATCCTTTATTTTATGCTTAACTATAAGTCTAGTGTTTTGATGAAAACAGCTAGACACCTAATACTCCTCAACACATACGCCGGGAGTAATTTTATTCCCTAATTTCGAGATCACTTTCAATGTTTTGCTTTTAATTCCCTGTGTTTAAAAACGACTTAGTAATACTTGGAAGTTATTTGAGTCGAATATAGTAGTAACATTAACAGCTTAGAATGATAAAGTGATGGATCAGGTATTTCGCAAGATATAAAGGCGATAAAATATAAGTTCTTGAATACACTAATAGTACTAGTTGTCAACAAGGAAACATTGACATCACTGACATCGATATCACTAGCACCGAAAAATCTCTGTAATCAAAGATTATTTTATATATCATCGTTTACTCATACTTTACCAGTCGTTATAAGACCAGTATACGTAAATCATTAGACTTGGATGGCTTTCATTACAGAAGTAGATTTAATTTTCACCGGCATCAAAGGTGTCAAATACATTACTTTTAGAACCGTATTTTCTCGAGACATAGAAGAAGTTGGGCCTTTTGGTGAGATATTGTTTTTTATTCCATTGCGTGACACACTTCAGCGAGTCGAAACATCATTATGGTAATATCGTACAATGCGCAGTAGCTCTTCAAAACTTAACATTGAGCGCATGTTTAGGAGATCATGAGAATCTGTTCTGTTCGTCTCTGTCTAGGTTTTCGCTTACCAAAACGATAAATTCACATTATATATATTTCTGTGATTGAAATTAGTGTTTTGGAAAGAAAATAAAAGCATTTGAATCTGATTTTTTTACGGTACACGCTCCCACATGTCTTAGCGGTGTTTGATCGAAGTCTTTGTTTTGGAAGACAAATTTTCCTTAGCTTTGCGCAGTGGCATTACCGTAGCCAGTGAGGTCTATCCGAGGCGCGGTTATTGCTGATTGAAAACTTTTCCCAATATCCCGCAAGACGACTTGTAATACAGTCGGCTTTGCAATTTTTGAAGGCCTGAATAAGGCCATCCATAAACCAAAAAAAATAAAATAAAAGAAGAAGGTAAAGTAAGATTATTATGTATTTTATTTTCCATAATCGGAGATTTAATTTCAAACTAGTTTACTAGCTTCTTTACGTCCACTGTGTTCAGCTTACCAATAACCGATGGCATCAAATGTACCCGATATGCCAACGCAGCTCAAACTAGCTAGTTTACTGTCTAGTTCTCTTTTTATTCCATGGTGTTAAGTTTACCTCCTGTATAACTCGTGGACGATCGTCGTAGCTCAAGACTAGTTTTCGACTTTTTTTATTCAATGTGCTTACTCAAACGTTATTACCGAGACTTTACAGTGAAGTGTTCGAAATATTTTATTCATTTGGCTTAAAAATAGGAAGTGTATGCATAGAGAAGTCTGCAAGACATAATAATTAATTGACGATAAAATAGATACGATTTGCCTTGAGGAAACATGCATTGGATGAATCTAGTTTTGAAATAAAAATGTTTTTGTGATAGTGATACCCGATAACGACTGCGAATAATACAGAATTATTTGAACTCGCAGCATGTAAAACGTGAAATTTTGTGATTCAAAAGCCGAGCTACGTAAGTTTTAACTTATTCATGTTTAACTTAACCTTTCAAATTTCTGCTCTTCAGCTATTAGTAATCTTAGAATCAGTAACCTAATACAAGGGATGTTAGGAAAAGATCATACTTAAGTATCATGCATTTTGTTTTTATTTCTCGTCTTGTGAAACTCTATAGGCTCGTACATGATTATTGCTTTCAAGATATGAGTACTATTTAGTATGACGGGGGTCAATTTTGAGCTTCAAATCTAAGATAAACTCTGACGTTAAAAAATGATTAAGAAGTGTGGGGTTTTTAGTAGATTAATAATTGAAAACTTCTGGAGAAAAATCGGGTTGAAGAATATCTGTCAAACGAAGGACGTTTTTTTTTGTATAATAGTGTCGAACATTTCGGTTTTTATGCTTGCGCTGAAGGATTTGCTTACTGTGTCAGTGAAGCACAGATTGTGTGACATTAAAAAGCAATGAACTGAATCAAAGGTACATGTAAATAAGGCCAAGTACAATGTGTGCTTTTCAGAAGGTCTTTATACAAAGCGTTTACTTCCACGCGTGTATGACTTTACCGCGCCTTTCCTGTAAGACAAAATACCATAAAATATCTTATTACCTTCTTCTTCCTTCCGAAGTTTGCAGCGACAAAATTTCGACTTTTTCTTTCATCCAGCAAGCTAGCGCGCCAGGTTTAGGACATATTTTTTTCTATTGAAATTCAAACTAAGAAAAACAACAGGTCGTATGTCAAATCCTTTCTTATGTTAAGCAACGGAGTTTTGAATATTCTCGCCACGTGCCCACGTTGGCTAAAGACACAGTCTATCGGTAATAAAGAAAGTTAATAAAAACCTGTTTTATTGTTTAATTGAAAGAAAACCTTTAGCATTGAATCTTTTTTAAGATCTTTAAGTGTACTTTACAGCTTCTTTGCGAATTAACCAAGAAAATAAAATAGGTCTTTGATATATAATATTTTTGCTTATAATTCCAGGAGAAATAAGTCCATTATTATAGACCATATTTACAACAGCTTTTATCAGATGTAGTTTCTTCTCTGCTTGAAAATAAATTATTCAATTCGCTCTTCTTCTTGGATTTCAGATTCGCTTTTCCATGGTCTTTAGCCGAGAAAAGTCAAACACCAGTTGTCATAAATGTATCAATTCTTTCACTGTATTTCAGTTTTGTGCTAGCAAAGCCGTTGAAGCTGGATCCCGGTTGTTAAAGCTTTCTCTTATTCTATGTAAGCCCATTTTTAGCAGCCCTGTAGGGCCAGAATTTGGTGGGCAATTATCATTCGCATCCACACTTGATCTATTTTTTGCGTTTTCTCGTAATTGTTCTGCTAATTCAGTGATGAGAATTTCGACATTATCGTCCCATTTTGCAGAGGTTTCCAAGTACAGGAGATCCTCAAATTCAGCCAGATTTGCCGCAGATCGTGTGTTCACTTTTCTACTGGCTCCTTTTAAGTCCGTTTTATTCCCTACCAAGACTTTCATCACATTTTTGGCGGCATATCGCTGAACATTCACCAGCCATTGAGGTATACTTGCGAATGTTCCTCTGTTCGTGATGTCGAAGACTAAGACTACAGCATCAGCACTTCTGTAATAAGTTTGTGTCAATCCACGGAATTTTTCTTGTCCTGCAGTATCTGTACATTGTAGTTTGACTCTATCGCCATGAATATCCAAAATCCTGGTTCCGATATCAACACCAACGGTCGAAGAATTATTTTCACAAAAATAACCTTTGGTAAATCTTCGAATGAGCGACGTTTTCCCGACTCCAGGATCACCAATTACGAGAACTTTGAATGAGTATTTACAGTCATCCATTGGTGAAGATTCCTTCATACTACCATAAGCTATGAGAGAGTCTTGAATGAATGATTAGTGTTTTCTTGTTGAAGTTCTCTTCCTTTATGTCACAAGTCACTCCCACTGGATTTATACCACAGGAAATAAGGACCACCTCTTCCGGTTTTTTCAGCCTATCGTCACGAAGAGCGGTTTTTTTTTTTCAGATCGCTTGCGTTGATAAAACTCCCGACATTGAGTCACGCAGACAACACATGTTATAACATACGCACTCATTTTCCTTTATTTTTATAACATAAGGAATTTTTATCATTAAGTATCAATGACGAATATAAATAAGAGGTAAAAGAAATAGGCGCGCGTGCGTATAATGAAACAATGGCTTTCGTTTCGATACATTGACAATACCTGAAACTGAAACGCGCGCATTCGTTCGTGGAAGTGTCAATCTTGAAGCAGCTCCACGAACACTGAAAAAACAATCAAAAATAAACACAAAAATAAATTCAAAATATTTTTTAAATTCAATTTTTAAAATCAAACCTATAATATTCTAGTTTGTTTATACCTCCAAAATTAATCTTGACAAATAATATCTAAAACAAATACTACACTCTTGGTGACAGAGACGAAGTTTGCTATTATTTCCCCTTCTCGCTTTACGTAAAATCCCAAAAATGGTATATTAGCGTTACACAAGTATGAGTACAATTTGAAAAAATAGTTGAAATATGTAAGAAATACGGAAGGGGAACAAGAATAAACCGGCATTTTTATTTATTTATTTATATTTGCGAAGAAGCGTTCAAATCGATAGAAGTTTTTCATTTCATTTTTCGTTAAATCCAGATATCTCACACATTTATTTAGGTTTAAGTACTTCGCTTCTTGTCTATAAGTATTATTTGACAAGCCGGTAAAAATAGAAGATTCTAGCAGTGCATTAGGCAAAAGCCTCCGGTATCTCTCAAAGACGTAAATACATCCTTGCATGGGGACTCAAAAGTCGAACTAAATAATT
Source organism: Actinia tenebrosa (assembly GCF_029948245.1). Lineage (NCBI taxonomy): Eukaryota > Metazoa > Cnidaria > Anthozoa > Actiniaria > Actiniidae > Actinia > Actinia tenebrosa. The sequence continues at coordinate 8,912,703 of NW_028292579.1, read as the reverse complement.
CAAATTGAACATTTTGACATTACAGTGCACTCTCAAAAAATGTCTTCTTGGATTACTGATAGAGACATCTTGTTTTGCAATCATAGGGTTTTAGTTCTAAATATGGAACTGAAAATCGAAAAACAGAGTTAAATATAGTGAGGTATTTTGAAGGTTTCTGCAGTGAATGAAAGGCGAAAGAGAAACTAGAGAAGTTGGTTGAAGTCGTGCTCATTGTCAACAAAAATTACGATAAGGTTTGATAACAAAAATAAATAAATAAATAAATTTGCGTCTTAGAGCGTAGAAGCATGTATAGCTTTTGAACCGTAAAAAAACTATTAAAAGCTGTCTCAGAGCCGATTCAAGCCTTTCACGGGAAGTTAATCAAAGGTTAATAGTTATTTTTTTATCAAGAATAATGATATTGCATGAGATGATAATCGTTGTCTCTTAACTTTGAGTCATAAATAATAATTTTGATTTGCAGTAAGATATATTTATATGGTAGCGGTAGTCATTTGTGTGGAAAGGTAGCAAATATTGCTTCACTTCAGTTGAGAAAAAAATAAACAAAAAAATATTTCAAACGTTTTTTAAACCACAGTATTTCAAAGAATTGCTAAAAATGTCAAAGTAGTATTTTTATGGTCTTAATTTTTGCAAAGGATCGAATTTACCATTTTCACCATTTTCCCCCCAACCTTTTGAAAGGAAAAAGTTCAAAACTATGCTATTTTTGGGTCACTGTTAATGCGAGGAAAAAGATTATTACATTTAGCACACGTATTTTCAACTTCGTATAGTACGAAGTCTGAGTTTAACCTAATTAGCAGGGTCAAGAAATCCTCCCTAGTCAATTAATCTATCATCACTTCTTTCGAGGTTCTCCAAAAATGAAGCCTGATATCTCAGCGATATCTGAATCTTTTTTTAGAGCCAAAAGCTGGAAAAGGTGTGCGGCTTTATGTGTAGTTAGGGCTTGGTTTTGACATTACTTCCTGTATGATCGGTGACTCATAGAAAACGAGCAAAACAGCATGAAGAAAAGATAGCCTTAAAAGACGACATAACTGAAGCCAGTGGTCGAGTAACAATACGTATACGTAGATATAAGGACTTTTCACCGTCTTAGTGCTTCCAGCATTATATAGTATTTTCGACGAAAGAGGAACTCAAAACTATACATGTGATTCATCACAAATTCATGTTTTTTCTGTAAATAAATCCTAAGAGAAGTTGGAATTCTAGTCAGACATTCCCTTCTCCACCCGAAAAGAAAAATTCTTTCCACTATCGGTTTAGTTTGTAATTATTTACATTCTTTTCATTGCGAAAATAGCTAATATTTGGTAACTCGAGAAGAGGAATCCAAGTGAAATGGTAAGGTGTCACTGAAAACAGGAAGTGACGAACAATTCTCGGAAAATATCCCCTGAATAAATAATGAATGTGTGGGAAGAAGCGAATGATATATGTTCGTAAAAAGAGAAAAATAAGAATGCTGAATTGTACTAATTTAGGAATTTTCTTGGTTAGAGAAAAACAGCTTATCTTTGACATTTTTCAGAAGAGTGAAATTCGAAGGTCATAGTTTAATTTTTGGTTGGTGACAATTGTGTAACGGTATTTTGTCACGTTATCGTTTGTGACATTTTACAATCATCGAAAAATTGATAGTGTTAGGCATACTAGAAATAACATGAATTGGTAAATCTTAAAAAAGTAAAAAAAAAAAAAAAAAGAAAGAAAAAAAAATCTTGAAAAAGTATAGAAAAAAACGTGCATGCAATCTCGCACTGATCATATTCTAATTTTTTTGTCATATCTCAAATTTTATTGTACTCTGTATTCGTAGTGGAAGTAATTTTATTAATATTTAGTAACCACACAATTTTTTTTCATGTGGTTACACCGATTATGAACTGTACTCCCGCATAGATATCTCTTCATTTGTGTTTCAATGCAATTTGTTCGTCATGTACTAAAATTTTTAAACAGCTGTTTTAACCACATCGACCTTTGGCCAAGGTAAACGACAGCAAATAAATGGAGAAGAAAAATGATATTTGAAAAAAAATTGATGTAATATTAATAAATTAAAAGAGAACGAATGAACGAATGAACGAATGAACGAATGAACGAATGAACGAATGAACGAATGAACGAATGAACGAATGAACGAATGAACGAATGAACGAATGAACGAATGAACGAATGAACGAATGAACGAATGAACGAATGAACGAATGAACGAATGAACAAACGAACGAATGAACGAACGAACGAATGAACGAATGAACCAAGAAAATCAAACAGATGTATGAAAGATAAAATACTAAATGAATGACTAGACTTCTTTATCTAGTGTGCCATTCCCTAGAGCATCATATTATTCCCTAAGGCATCACTTCTTTGTTTAATGGTTGCATATGAGAGAACGCGTAAATATGTATACAAGCCAAACCTGAAATAATTTTTTTTCAAGAAAATGACACTTAGTCTTAAATGGGAAATAATTACGCCCAAGGTAAGCCGGTCTATTAAATAAACGAAAGAATCGAGGGCGGATAGATGTAACCCAATACTTCGGCAAATAAAACTATCAAGCTGTTTCAACTGAATGTCATATAATAACAGTAACTGAATCGATTCTATTCATAATCATCTCTAGTTTCGTCCGGGAGTCTTCAGGTGGCTAGCTTTGCAGTGGTCGACTTTCAGCAGCCTTTGGAAACAATTCTATGAATAATGCCATGTATCTAATTACTTTTATCGAAAGTGTTAACGAGCCTGTAGGAGTTCAATTCCAAAACCCTTTCTAATTTACTAATGTACTGGCTAATGTAAAATGAATACTCATTCGAGAATTTGAGTCCCCATTGCGTCATATATAGGCCATTACGCGAATATCTTCAACAAGTTTTTACTTTTCTATTTTAATTTTACTCCTTGTTGATAATATCTTAATAGATACATAAAGCTCGTCAACTAATTTTCAAGCGCAACCTTAGGGTATAATCAAAAATTTGAACGTCTTTGAGAACAACTGAAGTAATTCAAGTTCCTTGAAAAGAGTTGTTTATTTATTTGAGAGCGTCCATTTGCTCGCGAGGGCTTTAAAACAAATATAAACTACAGCACAAGAAGTGGTATTCTCAAACATATATTCTTTCCAAAATTACATATTTCAACTTCACTTTCTTATGGTGGGGTTTATTTTTAAAGATTAGTTTGTCCAGTTTTTTTTTCCTGGAAGGTAAAGGTGCCATTATTCAGAATTTTTAATAGCATCGCAAAGTGACCTCGGGAAGGAGTCAAAAAGTATACAAGTTTCAATGTTCTATACGTGTGTGGTTTTTAGTTTTTACGATTTGTTTAGTAAACAACAGATAGAACAGTGAAAGCCGAGTCGAAACCACGTGATTTCGAATTCGCTTCTCTCAATCTGAACCAATTGGCCAATCAGCGAACAATTTCTTCAAACAAAGCTCAATATTTCCTATTTGAGCTCGATAAACGACAGCTTTTAATTGAAGATTAAAAAGATAAAACTCATCCGCCTAAAGATTCGCCAAATATCTTTTAGAAAGGGTATTTTTCATTGTTGTTGTTGGAAAATGTTTCGTTTTGAAAAGATAAAGAAAATACTTGGAAATCTTCGCAGTGGCAAACAATGCATTGCGCTCTTAGATTCCAATTCACCTGGGAGAAACCTGGTTTATTCAACTGTATTTAAAACCACAATATTATTGAAGCCTTCCCGGTGCCACCGAAACCAGCTTTGTTTAAACTGCTGAAGGACTTTGTTTTGGACAAAAGCGATAGGTTTAGTCAGTACGTCTATGTGTATCTAGCGACAGCTTTGCCGTTTCTTTGAGCAATTTATTTCAAGTGAATCATAATCTCTAGCTAGTAAGAACAAACAGTCGTTATTTGCGTGATCACTGATCACGCCAACAGATAATAATTGACATTTGCAACACACGAATTTCGTAGAAACGTCATAAAATGCTCATCGGAGACGGACCAGGAGGAACCAATGGCAAGAAAACAGGCCGGAAAGCTGTCAGAGACTTCCAAAATGTCGTCTAGCTATATATCAATTCAGTTTGAATATATGACGAATAAAAGTCATATTTCATTACACATTTCAAGAAAAAAATGATTGAAAAGCGATTGAATGCGTATAAAAGACGGACCTAGAGGAAACAATGATGCCAGGGAAAAGAAAGACTGCAAAACTGTCAGACATCAGACTTCAAAAATACGGTCTACTAATTTCAGTGGGATATGTTGCAAAAACAAGGTCATATTTCAGTACAAATTGCATTAAAAATTATATTACCGGTAAATGAATACATTGCTCGAATTAAGAGGAACCAATGTCGCCAAAAGAAAGAAATTCGATCCTGTAAACAAAGGCTCCCAAATTGTCAATTGTTTTCTTAGATATATAGCGAAAGGTGATATCTATGAATATATCAGTGAAAGGTCATATTTTAGCAGTGAAATTGTTTACAAGAGATACAACGCATCATTTTAGCAATAAATAGTTCGGAAATGAAAAAGAATTGTTTGCAAAACAAGAGTGACATGCGATACCGATATACGGACCTTTTTGTCGTCGTGTTTTTACAATATTTTAAATTTTGCCCTTGAACTTCTCGATTCCCATTAGTCCTGGTTTATTAAAATAGTCCCTTCCCAAATTCGAGGTTAGACCTTCATACATTTACTAATGTATTTTATCAACTGCTAAGTAAACTGACTCGGGAGTCATTGTCCACTCAAGCTAAGCAAATTCGGGAAAGGTTATTGTACCTCACCGCATGAGCGACACAGTGTCTTTCTTTGCTGGTAAAAAAAGCACACTGCACATAATCAATGAAAATGTTATTGTTATAAACGGACAAATATATCTAAAAATCAGCTTCGCCATTATGCCGAAATGTCCATTCGAACTCATTATCAGGTTCGTCGAAAATTGCGTTTTACTCCATGCAATTTTTGCTTGAATTTTTTTTATAAAAATTAAATATGAACAGAAATTAAAGGAAACGGCGTGTATGGTTGCATGACCTAGGCCGGTGAGAGTCGAGAGCTGGATTTGGTGGGCGCGGGTTCTATATCCTGTACTTGGGCTCCCCCCCCCCCCCCCCCCCCCCCCACCGGTTTAACTGGTTTTTTCTCCCTACGCCAAAATAAACTTCTAAATTCCATTCGGACCCATACAATGGAAGAACAGCCACTTTACCGGCAACCGTGAATGATAATTCCCACTTATTTTATTCCTACTTTTTTTTCTTCTTCCTATACGACAACCTGTCGCCAACATGGCCAAACAGACTAAATTCGAAACGAAAATCTAAAAAATAACTTTAAACCACTTTTGTTATCTTTTCAAAAAGAGTGTATTTTACACACCGTGCAAGATTAGATGACTAAATAATATGGCGGTTTTTGTATAATGCTTTCAGAGGATTAGTGTAGTTTTCGCAAACCTGTGACTTCAAAGGCTTTCCGCCGCGTGCCAGACTTCAACATCCAGCAAAAATGTCAATTCTTTTATATGGATTAAAATCTGGATTATGGTAGATTATTATTGCTATGATATAAAGAGTGTTCTCTTATTTTCTTATTATGATGAGAGTAACAGCTTTTCGGATCTATTAACGCAGTACGTTATTCCAAGGTTTTCAAAAAGCTGCCAAAAAATATTACAAGGTTTAATATGCTTCTAGATTGTTCTTTTTAAAATTCGGCTCATTGAAAGCTGCTCTTTCGAATTGACCAAATCCACGTACTTGGGCGCAATGTTTTGCCCATTTCAGACCATGTGTCATTCCCTTAACAATACGTTTCTTTCTTTGTGTTGTACCCATATTCATGTGTCTTCTCATGTGCATCGTTAAAAGAAGAAATGGTACTCAAGGGAATGACAAGTGGTCTGAAATGGGAAAATAGTGAATACACCGATGCTAATATGAGACAAATATTCTAGTAAATTAATGCTAGCAAGTTTTTTTAATACTCTTAGATAGAAAGGAAGCCGAAATATCAACACCAAAAGGCCCTAAACGTGGCTTCTTTGGGAAACCCCAGACACTTCATGCAGTGCAAAACATCTCTAGCTACGAACAAGCATCCATGGTCAGTACATGCTAATTTCTCGGTAAAGCTCGTAGAAGCGATGGAAAAAGGTTTCGTGATCGGCTCTCTGCTCAAGGCCATTTCCTTTCCGGCATTCATCTTACAGGAAAGACAATATTGTAAATGATAAGAAAACAAAGCAAATAGTGAACGCAGAAAACTCAAAGTGAAAACCACAGGAGCCTCAGACATATGGTATTTAGCTTTTGTCAGCGTTGTTCATGATTGGGTTAAGGCGCAATCGACTATTTTAGCTTCGAACTGTTATGGTAATAAGACACCACTGCGTATTGAGGGCTAGGAAGCCAGGAGAGAACTGCTCAAAAAAGATAATGAAAAACGGGCCGAACTCAAAATTATATTGATCTCAACAGAGGCGGCGCATTGCGGCATTTTTACGCTGTCAGTTTTACGTTGTCATGAAAACTAGCTCGTAGTGCGAACCCTGTAACATGCTGTTACAGTTCCGCCTTCGAGCATTTTGATTGGCTAAGCGCTAGCAATGAATGACATCGCACGCTGTGATTGGTTCCAAGGATTCCTTATTTCTGCTGTACCACGATGGCTAAGTATCGCGCGCCTTGCGCCATGTGATGTGATGTTCCGTGTCCGGTGTCGTCTAAGAATGATACCAAATCTATTAGTAATTATAACCTCTTATGATAATAGTCTTTTGAAATGCACTTCCAATTAATATTCAAGGAAATATTATCAAATGTCTTTAAAAGTGTTTTTCCTGCTTGTCTTCCATAGCCTTTGTATTTACTGATTATTGGACTGATAAATTGATTATGTAGTGTTTTAAAAACGAGTAGGAGTGTTTTATCAGGTATAAAAGCACGAGGCGTAGCCGAGTGCTTATATACCTGATAAAATACGATCTACGAGTTTTTTTAACTGCTTAAAACACTTATGAACAATTCATAAGATTTTGGTTCAACTGGAGCCACCATACACGTCACAAACATGGATTTTTATACTTCGATAGAGAATTGACGTCACGGGCATGCGCAACCAGATTCAATAGAAGCTCCCACTCGTTGGATATTACGTGCCAAGGCAAAGACAGGCACGATAGTCAAAGATATTTAGGGTTGACTATGACCTTGATGAAGCTCTATGTCTTCATCTAAACTTGGATGCATACTTCATCCCTGATGAAGTCATCCTCATAGTATTCGAGTGGTCACATGTGTCTTTATATAAAATCACTTGAATACTAATGAAGAGGACTTTATTGGATATAATGGTTCATGCACGTGACGTGTATGGTGGCTCCAATTGGACCATAAGCTTATGAATTATTAATGAGTGTTTTAAGTATTAGGCAATCTATTATTTCTTATAAAATCAATCTCTTATTTATCAGCTATACTAACACTTTCTCTATATTCATAGGACTTTTGTCTCCAACCAAACTAACCAATCACTATCCGTCATTTACGGAGAAGCAATCACCAAGGTGACTATGAACAAATGGTTGGACCTCAGCATCAGAATTCACAATACCAAAATATCTTACTCAGGACAAGGAGAACTAAATAACTTTACTGGAACACTGAATCACGTGACAGGAATTGCAAATGTTTATGTTGGTGGAGTTCCTGTGGTGTGGAAGAGTGAGGGGAAAAGTTTTCAAAATTTCACGGGTTTTATAAAAGAATTGCTTGTCGTGTGTAAAACAAATGATTCTAATTCAGCAGTGGTATCTTCTGCAGTTAAAAGCGCCACTTTTCGTTGTCTGGGAACGTGTAATTTCTCACGAACAAGAACAACGAATCGGGGAAAGGTTATATCTCAATCCTCTCTTTCAACTTCGAGAAAATCTCCACCAACTGCGTACACCACAGATATTGTATCAAGGAAGAGTAATCGCATTAACGCAGCGAGCACGACTCAAAGGTCGGGATTTTTAAACAATTCTTTGGAGGTGAATAATATTGATATAGTGATGACAAACTCTAAAAGATCGCCTCCGCAAAGCACCGCCAAAGCTTCAGGAATCGCAAAAATCTACCAAGTTACTGTTATCTTGATAATCTTTCTCTTCGCGGCTGTTTCGTTGTATGTGCTTGGGATGATAGTCAAGAACAAGGTTCAGCAGTACCGTGCGAAGCTCCGTGAAGAACAGCAGCTTAATATTGACACGGGTAGTAACAAGTGCCTCGCTGGGAGAGGCGCTGAAGATAGGAACTCCTTCACTTCTAACTTGTGCGACATAGAAACAGTAACCAATATCAATGAGCAGCAAACTAATAGATTTTGGCGGGAACGAGGGGCCAGGTTGAAGGTGCATCAAGGCAACCAACTGCGCATGTCAGCATCGACCCAATCACTGATGTCCAATCTAAATGATATGGAGAGTGCTGCTAATCAAGTAAAATTTTGGCGGGAAGGAGGGAAAAAAGCAAACCAAGTGCGCATGTCAGCGTCGACGTATTCCTTAAGTTCTCGACGTAGTAGTGCTCCTGTTTGTGAGAGCAGCTTATTCGTGACACCCCGACCGCTGAGAAAACGAGAGGGAACATCTTCGTCTAAAGACATTCCTCGCGTTGTCTTGACAAGCGCATGCGCACAAGACGATAAAATTACCATCAAGCGAGGCAATCCAATCAAAAATATCCATGGAAGAGCTACTAACACTTTGATTAACGTCAATGGAAAAATACCAGTGAAAGGAATGGAGGAACGATACAACGAGGAAGGAGGACATAAAGGGGAAGGAAAATGCAAGAGCTTTAAAAATGCTGATAAAATGCCAGGATTTGCGTTGAACCCAAAGGAAAACACAGGGAATATGTCGTACAAATGGGCTTACATCCGCCCCGACTCTGAGACTGAGTGCAGCGAGAACGAAAGAATGAGACAATCTAGTAAAACAAACAGATTTTTTGATACTTCTTTTAGGCCATGTTCTCTACGAATCCTGGAGACAAATGAATCGGAGGAAGAAGACGAAATTCATGATAATAAGGACAAAAACTGCGATGAATTCCAGACCTTTAGATGCAGAAGCAGTGACAATATTTGTCGAGGAGGCGAGCGGATGAAAATCTCTTATGATCCTTGTTTGAGTTCCAGTCAAAGTGAAAGGTTGGTGTGTTTCGGGATCCATTCTGCGTCTTCTGATCCTAGTGTGGTTTCATCATCAGGAGGCAATCTCATGTGTGACTGCTCAATACAGCAACGACTTCATAGCAGTTATCACGATACGGCTTCTGGCCCCGAATTAGAATCACAGCACCTCGATGCTTTTCTGGATAGCTTCCTGTACAATAAGAGCTGCCCTGTAGATTTAAAGAACGAAAACTGTACGAGTTACGTCCAAGAAAATGATGTACTTCACAGTAGACAACCTAAACTCGACAATAACCAGAGTTTTTTGAAGACCAATGAAACGTATATTAAACTGTTAACAGACAGTAAAGACTTGGACGTCCCGAAGATTCCATCGTCTCCTCCTCCACCACCACTGCCTCCATCTTCGTTACAGCTACAGCAAAAGAAGCGACAACAACTGCAGCTGGATCAGCTGCCTTCTTTTCTTATCTCAAAAGAAATCTTATCTCAAAACAACCAGGAAAAGAATATCAATGGTCAAAGGGGTCGACTCTTGCGAGAGCCAAAGTTTGACTTACCCAATCCTCGACCTCATTCAAGTTGCAACTTTACACGAACGGATGATGTCGACGAGGATTTGTACCATCCAATCAGAATGACACACGCGTCGTCGTGTGACTCGATCCCCCAATGGGTTGTCACGCCATCCTCGTCAAAAAACAGCAATGAATCTGTTGAGGACAGCGCATGCGGACGACAAAATATTTTTTCTTCTCAACAAGGAGTAAATCAAACAAAAACTCAAGAATGTGGGAAACCAATATCACGTGACGCTGATGTTGCTAATAGCAACGGCCTCGACAACAGCGCACAACAAGCTAAGGTCTCTAATCAACAGGTAGCGAGAAAGACAAATAACCAAACATTGAAAAAGCTTATGCCGGACAGCTCACGTGACGTCCCTGTTGCCTCCAGTAGCAACGGATTCAAGAACCCATGGATTTTAAGGCCAAACGTGTTGTCAAAGAAGAACGAACATGCAATCCAAAGAAAGCCGGTTCTTCAAACCAAACACCAGGTGAGTCGGTGGAACCCACGTCAGATAAAACCGAAGTCATCTCTTTCAGTTAATAATAAAGATGGCGAAGGAGGAGGAGAAAAGAAAGTGTTGAGGCGCAGTTCTTGGGCAAGCGGGAATCGCCCGAGTGAATTTGAGCTCGCTTTGAAGGGGACCGTGCCTGTGAAGAGGCCGCCAAGTAATGCAAGTGTTCTTTTGAAAGTGCCTGGCTCAAGGACGAGACCACAAAGTGAAACTATGTTCTAGGGTGTGAAATCATCGGCCATTTCTGAGATTGACGGCAAAATTAATAAGCCGGCGCATTCTGGTCTACTGAGCTTCGGTATAAGACGACATTGTAAAGTCGAACACTTGAAAGAACGAGACCACAAAGTAAAACTATGTTCTAGGATGTGAAATCATCGGCCTAAGATTGACAACTTTAAAGTGTATATGACACGAAAACATTCCATCATTTAAAATGTATAGTTTGTTAGTAATAATAAATATATCGTAACAAAATTTGTTTCAAAAGCTTATTTCTTGAGATATTTGCGAAAGTTAATCCCAATTTGTGACGTCATTTTGTTGACACGTACTCTAGATTCAGTAGTAATGTACTAAATATAAATTGTAATTCATATGAATTAACAACAAAAGACATATTTTAGTCAGCTTCATTTGATAGCTTACGTAGTACTCTTCCAATGTTGGGAAACTGAAAAGTGTACTACTTGAAATTAAGATTCTATATTCAAACATATTTCATGTATTTGCAACTAAATCTGGAGACTTGTAAACAAAATGACGCCACAACTCGTGCTAAAATTTTTTGAATTTCTAGAGAAATGCGTTTTTGGAACAAATTTAACTGTGATATTCTTATTAATGCCAATAAACTACACATTCTTAACATTAAAATTTTTTCGTGTCATATACACTTTAAATAAGCCGGTGCCTTGTCTGGCTTGAATACAAGGAGGCATTGCATCTGGCTCAAGAACGAACGACATGACCACAAAGTGAAATTATGTTCTAGGTTGTGAAATCATCAGCTGTCAGACTGACAGCATCAATAAGTTAGTGCATTCAGGTGTACCTATAGCTTTGGTACAAGAAAGCAGTTCTTTTACGTTATTACACCCAAGGTATAAAGAGGACTAATCTATTCCTAGCTATTTTGTATATATATATATATATCTATCAAAAATCTATTGTAAAATCTTTTTATCGTTTCAAAGTCAGAATCCTATCCTCATCTAACTTGCGTCAAGCCTGGTTTTCAAAAACAACGAAATAGCAAAATAGAGCTTTTTAATATGCTACGCGTAATGTACGTTTAGGAAAATTGCTCCGGGGTCCGAAATTAAAGATGCGGTTTTGTAATCGATTTTCATCAATTCAGGAAACTCACGTTTATGAAGGGTCATGGCGTAGCCGTAGTTACTCGCCTCTCAGATTCCTGGACTCAGCATCACGTGTGAGTAGATCGACGGTTTGCTGCATGCGTTTCTACCTTAATTCGAGGACTTTTTCCCGGATTTCTCAGATTTTTCTCCTTCCCCAAACCTACATTCTAAATTCGATCTGTGAGTTAGCCCTGCCCTTGACTTTGACCAGCCGGAAGTCGTTTCAGGGTATTGATAGAATTCGAAGCTTTTGGAAAATAACATTTTAACTCATTTTAGCGCCATTCCTGATAAATGGACTCAAAAATACGTCAAGCATTTAAAAGCTCTATTTAGGAAGCCGCCAACGCAACATGGAAGGAAGCTCTTTGATCCTTTCGTTGCCTAAACTCAACTACCATTTAGTCTGTTTAACTCATTTATACCTTTCTCGTCTTCAAGCGTAATCATGCAGCATCTCAGTGCTTTAGTATTATTATGACACTGACTGAAATAAACTCATGAATTGAAACCGACTAGTCGTTTTGAAGTGATGAGTCATTATCCCAGCCCATATTTTTTAATTATTTGCGCGCTATCTACTTATATGACTATTGTACAAGTGTTTTGCTAATTGTCAAGCTTACCACGCATCCTAACTGATGTCATCGATATTCTTTTTGGGGAAATTATTTATTCCTTTGAAATTCTTGATTTGAGTTATGAGTCAGTTCAGCTTCTGTCAATCACCTTTTACATGCAAAGACCGCTTCGTTCTCATGCGCAATAATCTAAAATTGGTCTCACGCGGCAGCCATGTTTGGTGAATCCCTGCGGCAAGTACAGCTTTTTCTTTGAATTCAAATGCTTTAGGATATTAGTAATTTTACTATCATAAGCTAAGCGCTTTTTCCTCAGCATTAGCATGCATTGTTAATTGAAGCAGTGGGTTTCAATATGACTCGGCCGGTGGTTTTCATACGTACGTTGGAAACGCGTGTATGTGCTTTGTGGAGTTACAAAACACGCGGTGATCGGAAGCAAACACGAGAGAAGTACGTGTTTGAAGACGGGGCGTGCGTAGCAAAGTCCGTAGCAAAGGCTTAGACGGCAGAAAGCCGAGGACAGTTAGAGGCAGTGATGGATCAAGGGCAAGAAGGAGGCAGACTTGAGAGGCGGAGTAGACTAGAGGACGGAGGCAGAAGCGTGTAGAGTCATGATCAAGTATAAAAAAGAAAGACAGGGTTGAAGGTGCAGAGGAGCGGCTGAGTTAAAGGCTGAGGCAGGAAAAAGTCTCAATGCTGGAGGGGATCGACTAAGTAACTCATTATGGACAAGATAACTAGCTAAAAACTAGTGTGAGCTGCGTCGGTGTTTCTAATGAAACAGTAATGATAAAAAGGTAAATTATACACCGTGAAAAGATGAAAAAACTTACTGACGTTTCGGACGCTAGTCCTTCGTCCTTTGGAGTAATAGAGAAAGAGGTGGTACAAAGGAGTGTTTATATGATAGAATAAGACAAAAGAAACCAATAGGAACAAGGTAGGCAAGGAAACCAAAACAAACAATCAAAAGACAAAAGAAAGGGTTAGTTGAAAGCAAAGCGTTCATTAATAAAATTATGGACGACTGAGTTAGCGTGAGTTAGTGAGCTGCCTAGAGGTATTTCATGTTTACATTAGAGGAGAAGTCAGCAATGCAGATAGAGGCACGTTCCAATTCATGCAAACATGCATGAGGAAAAAGAGGCAGTCAAATCTTGTCGTGGTCCTAACAAGTGACCAAGTTTCGGGAGTCGTCAATTATATAAACAAAACGCCGGGAAGCACTAAAATTATAAAATCCAAAACACAGAAGAAAAATGAAAATAAATAATGTAGAACTTTTCCACCAGTTTATATATATCTTTTAATGACCTATTCAAAATATTCAAGACAGAGTTTTCGAAACACAGAAAACTGACGCTTAACTAACGGCGTAAGTGAACCAGTCTCTTTTAAATCTTCAAGTGTTTTCAAGGCTCTATTAAGAAGTAGCCGTGCGAATAAAACGATTGTGTATGCTTAAAAAGTTAAAAACAATGGTGTTGAATATTAATGAATTGCTAAAGTACACAATGCTCGCTAAAACAAGAGTCTTCTTCGACAATAAGATAGCTGATGATCTAAACACTGTAATTAAGAAAGTTTGACGTCAAATGGCATTGATATCCTGCGGAGTTGTTCATAGATACGGAATAGCTTCGTAACTCGCTTCGTCTTCCTTACTCGGTTTATTCTCTAAGTCATTTAGTATGTTATCATTCTCATCAAAGTCAATCAAATTCTCTACCCGAGTATCATCTTTGCTCTCTTCATCCTTGATCCCATAACTGGTGCTTACGTCCCCGTAATTACAAAATGCGACCATTATTTTTGGGTCTACAAACAGACTTTTAAATTTGATCGATTCCGAGGCTTTTTCAGGCTTGTCAAACGAATTCTTGAACTCACATAACTGTTCCATTTTCGCTTTTATGGCGGATTCCCACTCCTTTTTGTCGTCTATCTTCGTATCTCGTTCCTCCTCTGTTACCAAGCTTTCGCTGTAATTCAGTAAATTTTCTATTTCTTCAATCCGTGCTGCTAAAGCATTTTTCTTATTATTTAACTCCCGCAAATCAAGAACAGACATTTCAGAAGCTTTCTCTATTAAAACTGCTTCGCGTTTGCGGATCGAAACAACTAGATTTTCTGCAACTTCGTGAATTTCTTCAATAACACCCTGGTAAGTTTTTGAAGTTTGTAGGACCTTGTCATCAATTTCTTCGTAAGCCTTCTTCATTGGTAGTAAAGCTTTCCTCACTGACTCGTCGTCCAACTCCATCTTAAAAATCTGTAAATAAACCTCTCAAAGGCGTTGAAGCGATTCTAATAAGGAGTCAGAGTAAAAATAACTGAGCTTTGAAAATATTGAATATTGGTTACCACAGAATGTGATGAATAATCTTCGTAATGCGTTCTCAAATGATCTGACAGCTGGTTTTTCATATGACATGTTTTTGCATTGACAATATAAATGAAAAATTTTAGCCAATGAGGGTTTAGGTTGGATATTGTATATGACCCTATAAGCCTCCTAATTTCCATTCCAATTTAAGTGCGTTTTGAAACCCGGTTTTAAATATGTATATAGAGATCTAGGAAGTCTTGAAGTCTTTTACTGTGTTAGCAGTGCATGGTCACCTTCCGTCTTTCACTGAACGAACTGGGGGAGAAAAGTTTAAGAAAAATGAGAAAAAATCGGTTGAAATTAGAAAACGTGGAAAAATAAAAATAATGATTTTACTCTTTTTATTTGAATTATTTTGTCTTTCATAATCTAATAGACTGATTAACCAGCTATTTTCCAAATAAAAAACACACACTCAAAAAAAAAAAAAAAAAAAAACCCACATGTTTAGGTATTTTCCCGCTTTAAAAAATGCTTTTTAGCAAAGGCTCATGAATTTTGTTCTCCAAATACACCGTGAAAAAGATGAAATCAAACCGGACATTCTAGAGATTGGGCTTCCTGTGTTTT
This sequence comes from Actinia tenebrosa, assembly GCF_029948245.1. NCBI lineage: Eukaryota > Metazoa > Cnidaria > Anthozoa > Actiniaria > Actiniidae > Actinia > Actinia tenebrosa. Next base: position 8,897,502 of record NW_028292579.1, on the reverse strand, counting down.
TATACTTGTTGACATTCGAATGTTTCGGAGTATTTCGCTCAATTTCATATTCTAAATACTCGATTTAGCTGGTAAGATGATAAGTCGTCCTTGTATTTTCCTTTTAACACCTACTTGGTTTAGCTCTTTGTTATTTTGTTGAGTTTGGAAGCCGAATTCTGTGATTCTGATGATTGTCTGAATCCAACGAAAGACGACTTCGATAGACTTATATTGGCTAAGTCTTCTGAAAAACGAATTCTGGATTTTTTTTTAAATTTAAAAGTCGGGCCGAGTGCTTTATTTCAGGAATCATTCATTTAAATCTTTTTGGTTAACAAAAAAGCGTTGCGTTATGCGTTACTACTTATCTTGACCTTCAAGGGTCACGGCGCTTACAGTTGATTTGTTGCCCGAAATTTTTATTAAACCTTTATTTGCACTGTGAACTAAGCGAATATTTTATAGAAATTGGTTTAGAAACACTATTTAATTTTTCTTCATTTAAGTATATAAATTTCGAGCGACATCTATCGTGTAGATTGGTACCTTCGCAGATTAACATACAAGAACATTGCTTCGGCGATCAATCTACTTCTTTGATATTCAGAATGGCTTATTTGGATGACAAAACTGGCTGAATGTTCTTCAAGACTCCATCGGAATTGTTCCTAATTTTTCTACGATCTACGCATTGATTTAATATTTAAGAAGTCACTTTTTATTTATTTATTCATTTATTTATTTATTTATTTATTTATTCATTTGTTTATTTATTTATTTATTTATTTATTCATTTATTTGTTTATTTATTTATTTATTTATTTATTTATTCATTCATTTATTTATTTATTTATTCATTCCTTCATTCATTCATTCATTTATTTATTTATTTATTTATTTGTTTGTTTATTTCTTTATTTCTTTATTTATTCATTCATTCATTCATTCATTCATTCATTTATTTATTTATTTATTTATTTATTTATTTGTTTATTTATTTATTTATTTATTTATTTATCTATCTATCTATTTATTTATTTATTTATTTATTTAGCTTCGCCATTCAAACACTCACACATTACTTTATTAAAGTAACAGCAGTTCTAATAAGACGTCGCTCGATCGAGTTTATAAGAGTTTTTTTGCTGATCGGGCGCCGTGACCTTGACCTTTCTCTAATAAGAATAAATTCCTCAAAAGCTTGAAATCTGAATCTCGTTTTGAATTCTAATGAAAAGTGCTTTTTTCGATGCATCCGGCTCTACCTACGAGTCTTTTGAAAAAATCTAAATACGTTGACGATTGTACGTAAGCGTTCCTGTTCACTTCAATACATCAGCGAAAAAAGGTTTAATTCATTAAAATTTTAGTTCAGGCGTTAATTGTATATTTTTACATCAACTTGCATCTTTCCTTGATTCTTTAAATATAAATATTCCGAAGAGAAAACTATATGTGCGAGTATGCGCATGCTCAGTGGGTCCACAGAGCTAGAAAGATCCCACATGTTTCATGAGCATTTCATTTCCTCATATAAATAACCTGTGTTGTAGTCTATAGTATACAAGAGTTTCGTACTTGTTAGTGTCATGTAACGTTTGTAATTAGGTGACGTAAGACGACTGATAAACGTTTAGTTATCGATCTGCTAACATCTTAGCGAATGAGTGAGGGAGTGAGTGATACATTTGCATATTCAGACCCCTCACATTAACTCGTTTCTACGCTTCGGGTATCCACGAGTTAAAACTTACTGACGTTTCGGACGCTAGGACTAGCGTCCGAAACGTCAGTAAGTTTTTTCATCTTTTTCACGGTGTATAATTTACCTTTTCATCATTACTGTTTCATTAGAAACACCGACGCAGCTCACACTAGTTTTTAGCTAGTCATATAGACTTAATTATGTGACTTTTTAAAAGAGGTCAATAAGGATTGGTTGACAAAGCAACCAATGAGAAGAAGCGTTAGATCCAACATCCGCGAGTAGATCATTCCGACCCCGACTCGAGCAACAGACGAAAAAGTCATTCTGAGGAAGGAAAAATATTTCCTTCTGTTACCACTTCAGCGATCCTTAAAATAACTTGCTTTCATATCCTTTAGCTAGCTAAGACTCCTATTCGTCCCAAATCCTTTAATGTTAGCTCAATTTTAGCCAAAAATAAGATGTTTTTTCAGAATGTTTTTACGCCAAGTTGGACTTAGGCGGTGTGTGCGGGTCATAAGCAAGTTTGACCGGATTCTGACAAATCAACTGCCAGCATTTTATCCCCACGTGGTTTTCTCGGAATCATCAAAGATGGCCGATGCCGGTGGTGAAGATAAGCTGAGCAAGAAGTAAGAAAAAAAACCTTATTGTTGTACTGATTATTCTATCCTTTTTTCTTGTTTACCACGTCCAATACTTCACTACTTCTTTCTTATTTTCAGTGAGCAAAAGAGACGTCTGAAGGCGGAAAAAAAGGCTAAAGAAAAGGAAGCCAAACAAGTCGCACAGAAGGAAAAGGTTTGGCCATGTGCTTTGGTCTGGATTCTTGGAAGAAAATTTTCAATATTCAACTTATTTTTTGATTTATCTAATCAAGGAACAAAAACCAGGACCTGAAAAACCGAAGAATAAAGAAGAAGATGAAGAAACACTTGATCCAAATGTAAGAAACTATTTAATTTTCACTGACGAATATAAGCTTTATGTTCTGAATTTTGGAACTTGAACTTCTTTCGATGTATTTCATTTTCTCGATAGTTCTTAGAAATCTTTTATCGGTGGTTTAAAAACTCAGTGCTAGAATTTAGTAGTTGAGTTTTATGTATTCTATTTTTTTTCTATATGCACGAAATTGAAAGATTTTAAAGCAATATTTAAAAGATGAATGAAATCTTGCATCATCTTTATAGTATTAATTTTTTATTTTAATATTAATCCCGATTTATTAGCATTTATCAAATTCATTGACATTTAGCAAGTTCCTTTTATTAGATTGCTAAGCACTTCTATAAGTCCTATTATTTTATTATTTTATTTTATTTGTATCAATTCTGATTAAATTTTAAAGATTTTTCTGCAAAAAATGTTGTATCTATTGATTGTATGTTAAATTTTATTGTGACAAAATTTCACTACATCATGCTTTGAGTACGAAAATTCAGAATTACAAGTATTGGAATTTAGCTTAAATCTTTGAATAAACTGCAGTACACGAGGAAGCATATTTTTTTACATCTGGAAACTAATCTAGCAGGAAGGTCTTTTGGTAAAGAATGCTAAAATTGTGGTTTGACTATCAAATTTAGAAAAACTTTAAACATGATTGGCAGTTTGACTCGGCATGTTTCGGCATGTTATCATGGTGCAATAACAGTACTAAACTGATGCATTTTACACCTGGAAACTAATCTAGAAGGAAGGACTTTTGGTAAAGAATGCTAAAATTGTGTTTTGACTATCAAATTTTGAAAAAATTTAAACATGATTGGCAGTTTGACACGGCATGTTTTGGCATGTTATCATGGTGCAATAATAGTACTAAACTGATGCAATTCACCTTTTCTGTGCTAGCCGTCACATGGTATAAATTGTGTTGGATTGTGTTATGGTCACCAAGAAGTTTGGACATTGTTCAAACAAAAGTTGCAGCTTCCTTGCTCCTTTAAAATTGTAATAATTAATTAGGCAAGCCACTATTAAATAGATAGGAAGCAACAAAGTTGATTCAGAATTCCAATAATGAATGAAATATCATGGAATTTTATCTTACGTACTGCTTCAAATGCCTGGAATCAATGAATATTGCATAAAGCTTATGCTATGCCAATATAAAACCAATAAAAAATGGGAATAAATTGCAATCACAATATGATAATTTACTTTGCCCTTGCTAAGCAGAGTTTAATCAATAAACCCATGGACATAAAAGTACTAATAAACTACCAGAATAAGGAAAATCCTTTGTTTTCTATTTTATAACTATCACTATTTAGCACTTATTACGTAGGTATAACCTTTTCATGTGTTTATTATGAGCAATCTAGGTTTTATATTGAACTCTAAATCTGTAGAATTTGTACATGTAGTTTCTTGGCATAACATAAGTTGGTTTCCAATTTTGACAAGATTATTTATTGCCTTTTTGTAGCAATACTTCAAGATCCGAAGTCAAGCCATAGAGGCTTTAAAGAGTACAGATCAACCACCCTATCCACACAAGTTCCATGTGTCCATATCCCTGACAGAGTTTATAGAGAAATATAATGATGTGGAGAAAGGGACTTGGGTAGATGAAGTTGTTAGTGTATCTGGTAAGTCAAACGGCTTTAAAGATTGGAATTTCCAACTGGTAGGGGGGTGTGCAGGAGGGTCAGGGTTCAAGATAGCTTAATTATGGATACAAAGCCTTCACTAAAATGCATCATACTTACAAGAATACACTCAATTGAAGAATCGTTGTCGGGTTCAGAAACATAGAACATAGAAGCCGAGACCGAAATGGCACATGGGAAATGACATAATTATATTATAATTTATTGATTTGCGCCATCCATGCAGTCGGTTTAGAATGGCAAACGCATATTAAAAACAGTGGATGATGCCATTGGTCGCTGGTCACAGCATGCATCTAATTAACGTACTTCGCATGTGCCATTTCGGTCACAGCTTCTATATTCTATGTTTCTGAACCCGACAACGATTCTTCAATTGAGTGTATACTGTAATTAATCATAATAAAGTTATAATTATGTCAACTTTAATTTTCTGTTTTCATATAATTATGCTATGCTTCATAACAGATCTTCAATCATATTGACTTAATTCTATTTCAGGTCGTATTCATGCCAAGCGTGCATCAGGACCAAAGCTGATATTCTATGATTTAAGAGGGGAAGGCACCAAGATTCAGGTGATGGCGGATGCCAGGTCTTCTGAACAGGATTTTGAAGACACACATGGCAAGATACGTAGGGGAGATATTATAGGTGTTGAAGGAAAACCAGGTGAGATTTGATCCTTGTTTTCATTCTACCAATAATACCAGCAACATAATGGAAACCAAAATCAGGGTTCGTGCTACTCCTTAAACTCCTTGAATTTTTGCTTTGATCATTACTTGCATGGTTCTGAAATAGATCTAGTCAGAAAGTCAACCATATGCAATCACTGTGTAAAACCTTGGCATAGTTAGCTGAACATACTCCTTGTAAATATATTTTTGGGTCCTTGTATACTCCTTGGATAGTCCTTGAATTTTAACTGGTTACCTCAGCATGAACCCTGGAAACTCTGTACCTCACTGGGCAAGTGATCTAGCTGTTTTAGCAGCAATAACGATGCACTAATCAATGAGAGGTGAAAGCAACTGCTAGATTAATCACAGCCTCTTTGTATTCTGTAAAGATGGTTGTTTCATGCCCTAGCAACAACTCATGTTAGTTCAAAGAGAATTTTATCTACATTTGATCCAAGAGAATTTCTCAATCTTAAATAATTCAGAATCCTATTCTAAAGAGAATGACATGTGGTTGGAAATGGGAAATAAATGTATACCCAAGATAGGGAGGTCTATATAAAGTATATTTTAAAGTAATGCTTCTTATATTGGTATTTCAGGTAAAACCAAGAAAGGAGAACTAAGCATCTTGCCGTCCAAGGTCACACTTCTGGCGCCATGTCTTCATATGTTGCCTCATTTACACTTTGGTTTAAAGGATAAGGCAAGTAGTTAACTATTTATTTGCAGACTTTGTATGAGTGGTGACTTGTCAGAGTGTCTGCATACTGATAAATGGTTTCTTTTGTGGCAGGCAGGGATAGGGAGAGAAAGGGAGCATTATTGCTGGTTAATTCCATGTACACCATGCAATTGGCCTCCTACAGGCTATTCTCGACTTTCACATCCCCATAATCTTTTGTGTCTTTGGGGGGTAACCAGATGGTAAAAACGCACTTATTTTGCTAAAGGCTGATCAGACAATGATGAAAATATCTTGTTTGGTATCCAAAGATAAAATGAAGAAGTCAAAACATTTTAACAAAACATTTTGAACAAGACCAAAACTCTTGATGATCTGTACATGCAAAAATAACTTGGAATAAACTGATAATCAGTATTGTACAGATAAAAGCAGGTGTAATATAAATTCAATTAAGAAACCTTTCAATTTGGGACAGTTTTTTGAGTGGTTAACCAAAAACGCTAGGCATTATGGAAATGAGAAAGTCGAGAATATGACCTTGTCAAAATGCACCAAGACTCATAAAAATATCCAGTCTTATTATAAAAAGTTACAAGAAATAATCTCCATAATAATATTATTATATCGATTCCTTCTTTTAGGAAACCCGATTTCGACAGAGATATTTGGATCTCATCCTCAACGAAAGAGTCAGGGACAAGTTTGTTGTCAGAGCCAGAATCATCAATTATGTTAGGAAGTTTCTGGATCAGCTTGGATTTTTAGAGGTAAGATTGTGGTACTATACCAATATTTTACACTTAGCATAGCTTTTGTGTCTTGCAGTCCCTTTGGGACATTTGTTATCAGGATTTCCCAATTTGTTCAAAATCAATGTCTTTATCATTATTATTTTAAAGGTTGAAACACCATTAATGAACATGATTCCTGGAGGTGCAACAGCCAAGCCATTTATAACACATCATAATGAACTCAACATGGATCTTTACATGAGAGTGGCTCCTGAACTTTACCATAAGGTAACTCTACTAACAATAATCATTGCTTCAGATTATAATAATATAGTTCTAGATACTGGATAGTTGTTAATGCGTATCCATGGACAGAATTTCAAGGGTGGGCCCAAGGGGCAGTCCCCCTTTTACAGTATTTTGGCTAGTCAGAGGTTTCCTGCAACGCTGCAGTTTTTGCCCCCCCCCCCCACCCATCCCCTCCCTTTCTCTGATTTCTGGATCTGTCCCTGGTATCTCTAATCAGACTCTGTAGCATGCTTAACTTGTATCTCCTATTAGCTGTTTCAGGGTTGCAGAACATGTTGCACCATAGGGCTGTTTGAAGGGATAACTTATTACTTTTATGTCTTTTTTTTTTGCTTGTGGATTGAGCGAAAATTGAATGAAAAGTAATAGGAAACTTTAATTGTTGCATTAATTTTCAATTTTATTTTGTTTCTTGATGTATAAAATGCCTGGTGAAGCCTCCCTCAAAAAATCTTCACAATGTAACACATTTCTACTACTCTTGTCTTACTCTTTGTTGCATTAATTTTCAATTTTATTTTGTTTCTTGATGTATAAAATGCCTGGTGAAGCCTCCCTCAAAAAATCTTCACAATGTAACACATTTCTACTACTCTGAAACAGCTAGTAGAGGGAGCACAGAGGGTTCAGAGGACAAGAAGATTATTTTGTTGCAGTATCAAACAATGATTTTTGTTTCACCATGTTTTAGATGCTCGTCGTGGGAGGAATTGATAGAGTTTATGAAATAGGACGGCAATTTAGAAATGAAGGTACGGACCTCTGTTATGATGTTGCGAATAGGAAGCTGGGGTAGCATGCATTCCTAAAGGCCGGTTTAGACGGTATGATTCCTGCAACTCGAGTCGTAGCGTGTAAATCACGAAACTGATCTCGCCTACGACAGACGTGAGCGTGTTGTATATGATAGTTGTAGGCGAAAACCATCTAAACCGGCCTTAACACACCCTTTCTTACTGTTATGGTCATTGGTCTTAATGGGTTTAATGATGGATTCACCACTGTAAAGTTGCTTCAAGTTAGTTGTCTTCTGTGTTTTGAGTGTCTTTCTTCATGTTGTTCGGTTCCCTCCCTCTGCAAAATCAGAGCTCATTAGAGTGCAAACCATATATCTGTGAAATGGTGTAAAAACTACACTGTAAATAGCACTGAAAACATAGCTATTTTTTTGTTTTCAGTCGTTTCATTGGTGCTATTTTGTACTATTAGTTTGTACTATTAGTTTGTACTATTTCTTTGTACTATTTTACAGATATATAGTTTGCACTCTAATAACATTTTAATGGTACAGAACAGCTACAACCAAATAGTAACTTTATGATAAACTGTAATTGTTTTAATTATTGTACCTCACTGGGCAAGTGATCTAGCTGTTTTGGCAGCAATAACGATGCACTAATCAATGAGAGGTGAAAACAACTGCTGGATTAATCACAGCCTTTTTGTATTCTGTAAAGAAGGTTGTTTCATGCTCTAGCAACAGCTTTTGTTAATTCAAAAAAGAAAATAAAAATTATTACTTTGATGTGAAAGAGGATTACTAGGTATTCAATCTAATTAGGTCTTTGCTTTATTCAAGATTTTTTAAACTCTTTTCCTCAATGAATGTTTATTACTATTACATGTACCTCACTTTTGTATTTATTCATCAATCAAGGGGATCAGAAAAGCATCCCTGAATATTTTCAAACTCTTTATCTACATTGATAACATTTCACCATGATTTAGTCAAGTGTTTATTGAACTAAACATTTTTATTGTAGGTATTGACTTGACTCATAATCCTGAATTCACAACCTGTGAGTTCTACATGGCCTATGCCGACTACAATGATCTGATGGATATTACAGAAAGCATGATATCAGGTAAGGAAATGCTGTACTCCTCTTTCTTTGTGTCAGGGATCAATCTGTGGGTAGCCCTCTCCTGACTTAGATCACCCCAGAGGTTGTTTCAGGGTTCAATCTGTGGGTAGCCCTCTCCTGACTTAGATCAGCCCAGAGGTTGTTTCAGGGTTCGATCTGTGACTTAACCATGCCCTGACTTAGATCAGCCCAGAGGTTGTTTCAGGGTTCTATCTGTGAGTTAGCCCTCTTCTGACTTAGATCAGCCCAGAGGTTGTTTCAGGGTTCGATCTGTGAGTTAGCCGTGCCCTGACTTAGATCAACCCAGAGGTTGTTTCAGGGTTCAATCTCTGGGTAGCCCTCTCCTGACTCAGATCAGTCCAAAGGTTGTTTCAGGGTTTGATTTCTAAGTTATCCATGTCCTGACTTTATTAGACAAATTAGTAGGTTTTTTCTAGGCTTCTGGTCCTCGTGGTCTATGAGTCAATAGCCCAATCGACCGTATTGAAATAAAGATTTAGTGAATCTTATTTTACTGTTTTATTTATATTTATTCATAACTATATAATTCATACGATATATTAATTAATGATTTTATCAGGTATGGTCAAGAATATCACCGGTGGATACAAAGTCACCTTCCATCCTGACGCAGTAGATGCAGATAATCTAGGAAAACCCTACACGGTAGATTTCACTCCTCCATTCAAGAGACTCAGTATGATCAGTGAGCTTGAGAAAGAACTGAAGGCTAAGTTGCCTCACCCGTCAGAGTTGGACACTCCAGGTATTTTGTTAATAAATAAAGTTATTCTTATTTTACAGGGTTAAAAATAATGGTTTGTCAGTCGCTGGTCATACTTATAAGCCAATGATTAATAGTCCACTTCTGAGACATTAAGTTAAGGCTGTTTGAGCGGGCAGTATTTTGTCAGTATTTCCCACGCTCAAAACGAAACAATTACATAAACGAGTAAAAAAAATATGGAAAAAAAGTTATTTACTGGCCTATAGTTGGTCTGGATAGGTAAAAACTGTGTCCTTGGTCTTGAAAATGGACCTTGGCCTAACAGCCTTGGTACCATATTTTGAAGACCTCGGGCACAGTTTTTCCCTATCTGGCCCTCCTGGCCAGTAAATAATATATATGTCTTTCTCATATGTCTTTCCATCTTATATTTTAGAGGCCAATAAAATTTTAGATGATCTCTGTGTCAAACATGGTGTGGATTGTGCCCCACCTCGTACTGCAGCCAGGTTATTAGATAAGGTAATACTGATTTTTTTTTACTGTTCTACTAATTGAAATTTAGTGAGCAATCACTTTTAGGAGGGGGAGTGGGCCCTGGAATCCCTATCCCCTTTCTTCTGTCTGCATAAAAGTTAACCCCCCCCCCTTGAAATTTGTTAAATTCTTGACCCTCCCATTTATGTAGTATGAAATATTTGCTGACCCCCCTGGATTCCTCTGGCCCATCCCCTCCAAAGAATGAATTATCCCTTACCTGAGGACAAAACAGTATATATTTTTTGTTCTCTGAGATGTAAGAGTTATTTTTCATCTAGTTGCAGTACATTTTTAGTTCTTGTTATTTTCTCCTTTAGCTTGTTGGTGAATATCTTGAAAAAGAGTGTATAAATCCTACATTTATCATTGACCATCCAGAGTGTATGAGTCCCTTGTCTAAGTGGTGAGTATTTAGTTCACAGTAGCTGCCTTCAGTACAATATTCAAACCACTTTACAGTCACTCATTTAATGCAGGCAATTTAACAAACAAAAAGTATTATCATAAACTCAGAAGTGGCCAGTGTTTTTAGACAAGACCTTGGACGACATCGTCAAAGTTGTTAAGACAATGGAACAGAACTATAAAAAAAAAATGTTAATAGATCTCTTTACTTGGTTGTAATGTTTTCCCATACCACATATCTAAATGTTTATGTTTAGTACAAATTATCTTATATCTAGTGATATATATATATAATAATGTAGATTTTATTATTATTATTATTATTATTATATTTTATTATATTTATTTATTTAGGGGACCTTACTATAGAGCGGATGCAATTAAACCATGAAATAAAATCAAACTAAATACTAACTAATAGTATCTATTTAGTGACTAATAGTTGCTATCACTCAACCAGAACATTCGTCATACAAAGACAAATACACAAGAGACCATTTGTGTCTTTTGTTTAAAAAATGTAATGGTTGAGTAATAGTGACTATTAGTCACTAAACAGATACTATTAGTTAGTATTTAGTTTGATTTTATTTCACGCTCTATAGAGACCATTTGTGTCTTTTGTTTAATAAGATAATGTTCTGGTTAAGTAATAGTGACACTAAATAAATACTATTATTTAGTATTTAGTTTGATTTTATTTCACTGTTTAATTGCATCCGCTCTAGGGCTAACCTCATGATCTTTCTTTTTTTGAACTTGAATTTGAATAAAGCATTATATTATTCATTCCCTTGGGAATAACATTCTTTGTTTGAGTTGTACATCTATACTCATGTGTATTCTCATGCGCAACCATTAAACAAAGAAACGATACTATAGGCACATGGTCTGAATTGGGAAACATACCAAGAGGTCTAATTCTCATTTCTAGTATATTAATATTCTGTTTGTTATAAATTACAGGCATCGCAGTATTAAAGGGCTTACAGAGAGGTTCGAACTGTTTGTATGTTGTAAGGAGATTTGTAATGCATATACCGAGTTGAATGATCCTGCCATTCAGAGAGAGAGATTTGCTCAGCAAGCCAAGGTAAGATGACTAATATAGTTTGGGCTTCCTGTGGTCATATTTCCACAGGGAGCCCATTACATGGCCAGTGAGCAATTGTATTAAATTATATTATACTTATAGTGTATCCTACATGTTTGACAGGACAAAGCTGCTGGGGATGATGAAGCTATGTTTGTTGATGACAATTTCTGTACTGCTTTGGAGTATGGATTGCCTCCTACTGCAGGGTGGGGTCTTGGAATTGATAGACTGACAATGTTCTTGACAGACTCTAACAATATCAAGGTACCTACATGTAGATTATTTGATTAATTATGTGATTGCTTGCAACTATCTAGCTCAAGGGCGGATCGGGGGGGGGGGGGGGGGGAATGGGGGCTGAAGCCCCTCTTCAGCAGGAAAACAAAAAATACAAAACAAAACTGAAAAATAAGATGCTTTTTTTATATTTTTACATTGTGTTTACGGAAGTAACTCAATTAGCCCCCCCAAACTATATTAGCCCCCCCCAAAAATTTTGGCTGGATCTGCCCTTGTAACTCCTGAACCTTTGTTTGTATCAACTAAAACATTGTTCATTTCAAACGAGAACACTGTGCTCTTTAGAAAAATCATAGCATATTAAAGCAAAAGTTAACAACAAAATTGATAAACATGTTTCATATGTAGTTCACTGCATTGTCGTAAATGGTGCTTAAAACGTTATCCAAGGAATATAATTTTACGTTCTGTCTACTAAGAATTATGAGATTGGAGTGTAGAGTTTGATCAAGAAAAATTCCAAATTCAAATGAGAACCATTCTGTATCCTATTTACAGGCTTTTCTCCTGGGTGACTGATTTAATGTGTTTTTTTAAAATCATGTTTTAATACATTTGTTTTATAGGAAGATTTATATTTTTGATTGTACATGTGGTTGAGAATAAAATATTTACTATTTTTTGTCATTTCTTTTATAGGAAGTTTTATTTTTCCCTGCAATGAAGCCGGAAGATGGTCAAAAACCAACAGACGATGAGAACAATAAAGATAAAAATTAGAAAATTATTTCTGAAGGCAACAATGTACAATCCTAATAAAAAATCAAGCCATAAAAATGTCCAAAAATTACTCTATTAAGGTGACTGCCTCATAGAACCATATGCGTTTTGAGCTTCAACAGGGCAAAATCCTCAAATTTTGGACGGGACACTCTATTTTTTAATAGCTCATTCGTAAAAACTCCTAAAAATCTATCAACATTTTAGAAAAAGTTTAAATCAGTAACACATGAAAAAATAGATTTTTGTAGGGATTTTTGAGATTTGATTTGACTTTATGAGATTTTTTAAGAGCACTGAAACTACAAAATATGACCAATCAATGTATCTCTTTGTCTTTTTGTCGAAAATATCCATATATTATTGTAGAATGATTGACTAGCATTCATTGGTGCAATCATATAGTCTGCAAATAACTATTATCTTATGAATCTTAACTTTTTTCTAATCACTTCCGGTGGCGCAATTTTTACCCCAAAAGCTCATGCATAGGCTTCCATTAAATGCTGATTATCTCAAAAATGAGCTTGGGACACCCTACTTTTCTTTCCAGATTTGGAATCAGCATTAAATTTCAATTCGGGAAGTTTAAAAAAAAGGTTAAATCAATTTCCAAAAGTAGGCAGTCACCTTAAACCTTTACAGTAGCAAATATTTTCATAATTATGGAAAGATATATTTTAGTGCCTGAAGGGTGTTACATACCCTTGTCATTCTGGTCTACTCACAAGTTTGATAAGCAAGATGCATTCTGGTCTAGCTTGGGTTCAAACAACCTCACAAGAGGCATGATAATAAGCCTGAAGCGAGATGACGTTTTACCCCCGACTCTATACCATAATAGTTTTTAAAATTCTTTCATATTAAAATTTTTGATTCCTTAGAGAATACAGGAACAATAGTCATAATTAAAGAACAAAAGCTCAGTGCGAAAAGGATTATGGTCTAGAGATGAGGGTAAAATGTCATCTCGCTTCAGGCTTATTTAAAATTAACAATATACATTTTTACTTGAAACCAGACCACACTTCCAAGTTTGATACCAAGTGGGAGGACTGGGGAAACTGGTCAACTGTTGATCACTAGATAAAATGAACTTAAATATTAAATATTTATCTCTGCAAAGCATTTTGATACATCACCATGATTGACATGAAATGGTTTGGAAATTTATTGAATAGCCTAATACAGTGTGTGCAAACATGTGACTTGAAATCCCTTGAGATATGAATAAGAATGAAACAACCGCCATGTTGGTTGAATAGCACAGCGCACTGATTCTAAAAATAGCTTAAAGATTCGGACAAACCGCTACGAGGATTATACAAACTGATTTTATTATTTTTACTTAAAGTTACAATAATAACCCATGTAAAAAGATCAACTGCGATCGGCAGTGAGAATTATCTGCTGAAAGTAAACTTGTAAGTTTGTTTGTCCAAATTTCGCCTTTGTCTTCGTTTATTTTATGACGTCACGGTTGTGCTGCGCTATTGATCTAAGAAGCAAATGAGGGATGCTTTGTTATGGTCAACCAAGATGGAGGGTGCCGTAACATGCACACGATCATTGGAATGCTTTATAATGATTGACAGTAATAGCATGAAGTCACTATATCCGTAAAATAGATTATTAGACTAATACATTAATAGACCTTGATTGCATTGCTTTCTTTTGTGTCTATTTGACTATTACATATTGACTAACATTTTATCTTTTACAGTTTAAATGCCGTTACTCTAAATAAACGCATGAAAAAGTACAAAACAATATGTTGGTACTAAATAGTACTTTTTTTGTTTAAATATTACTTTTAGTGGTATTTAAAACAAAAAAAATTAGTGATTTTACTTGGCCTGTGAACGAATAGTAAGCATATTTAATACATAGTAGTTGACACAAATTCCATTATGTTCTCTTGTTTTTGCCTCTTATTCACTAATATTATTGTACAATTTTGTTTAATGAGCCAAGTAAAATCTCTCTAATCATATATGACATTGTTTCTTTTGTGCCTAGTAATAATAAAATCACTCTTACTAATACTAAGCTATTTAGTTTTTTTTTGTACTTTTTCACAGGTTTGTGTGTTATCTCTACCTTAGATTAATATTAATTTTATCATGATTATTTTCTTGGCTGTACAGTATAGTGTACTGAATCAATTCAATAAACTGTATTTTGCCTTGGTATCAAAATTACGTCGGCATGATTAATTTAATTTTAAGGCTTTTTAGCTTAGAATTCTGGAGGACAGAATTGGCCTACTTCATAATGATGTCACATCAAAACAAGCTATTGTTTTATGCCGGGATCATGCTTGTTGGAGGGGGATGGATTGACAACAACATATCTTAAATCACAATGAAATTTGGTTTATGAGCTTGCGAAGACAAGAACAACTAAATATTACGCTAAATATCTCGAAAGAAGAGAATTAAGCTTAAATTTCTATCATTTTAGCCGATGTAAACAAACCATGATTTATGAAATAGGGCAATTGGGACATAATTTTACAGGTTTAATTAAAGAAACCAAATCACTGATGAAATGAAAAAGAAATAGTCATTATTTGCACTATTTCATACGACAGCCTTGCTATAATTTGAGTGCACAAAATTAATACCACTGTTTTATAGATGAAGAGATCATACTCTTAGCTCCTGTCAAAGGGTAATGTAATTCCTGTAAGATTTTTTCTGGCTAGATATTTTGATATATTTGATGTTCATATTGAACGAGATTGCAATTTTTTGTCATGTTCCTGTGCTATGTACCATAACAAACACTTCCACAGGTTTTTGATTGTGGCGCTTCGCTTTCATTGATGTTTTGATACTCTAAAGGCAGAGTTTGTCAACGATGTAACAATATTGAAAAATCTCTATATCTTTACTGCAAGAGTGGTCGATTTGTTTCAAGTCTAATGAAAGTAAAGCACTGTACCCTAATTGGTTGGCTGTAAAGAGCACAATTCAAAGTTGTCAAAAAGAAAGTCCAAAATTGAGGAAGTGGTATTGGTATGGCCTATAGCACAGTATATTATACCTGTAATCTAATAATTGTTACATATTTGCTAGCTCTGTTGTTCTTCACTAGTTACAGGGATGAGTGAGTTATAATGCTCTCCAAGCCCATAGGTACAGGGCATAGCACAATGTATTTTATTTATATTATTATTGTTACATGTTTGCTAGCTCTGTTGTTCTTCACTAGTTACAGGAATGAGTGAGTTATTAATACTGCTCTCCAAGCCTATAGGTACAGGGCATAGCACAATGTATTTTATTTATATTATTATTGTTACATGTTTTCTAGCTCTGTTGTTCTTCACTAGTTACAGGAATGAGTGAGTTATTAATACTGCTCTCCAAGACCATAGGTGCAGGGCATAGCACAATGTATTTTATTTGTATTTTATTTGTTACACGTTTGCTAGTAGCTCTGTTGTTCTTCACTAGTTACAGGGATGAGTGAGTTATAATGCTCTCCAAGCCCATAGGCATGATGGTGGTAACTATGAAAGGAAAGATAATAGGTTATAAATCATTACAACTATTTCCATGATATATGTGACCAACACAGCCAACGACGACTGGGTTTTTGGCTTCTGTCAAACAAAAAATAACTCCTGAATTTGGAAATTTGTTTCATGGAAGCTAAAAGTAGAGTGCCTAAAAAATGAATTTTTCACACTTACGACAATAATAAAGGGTTTGTGTCAAACTCTTCTCCTATTCTAATGATCGATGCATCAGCCTGGACCACCTCAATGGGCATCCGAAGAATATGTGACAAGGCTTGTAGCTAAAAATGAGAGGAAAAAAAGAGGAAAACAATCAAGATTTTATATTATGTACCCATTGTCAAATCCAGGAAACAGGAGAGGTGCACCCTTCGTTAGTCTCCTACGCAGCCACTATTAGTGTCGTCACGCCACACTCATAGAGGCTGCATACTAGGAGACTAACCCTTTGTGATCAGGTTGTTTGTAAACTCAAACACCAATAACACAGTAAGTTATCATTCGGTTAGAGTATGATAATAAAAATATGCACTTACTTCCAAATGACCTCCCCAGGCTGATGTTGATGCTATGTCCTGACAATAATTCGTGAATTCATCTGGAAGCAGACAATTTTAATCATTTATATGCTACATATGTTTTATGTTACTGGTGTAGGGGAACTAGGATGAGGGGGTTTGGGTATAATTCTTCCCTTCCACAATCCCTCTTCCAATCAAAATGCTAGGATATGACATTGTCATTGTTATGGCACAGCAGAGCAACACAAAGTGGCATGGCGTGGCATGGCGTGGCACGGCATGGCATGGCACGGCACGGCACGGCACAGCACAGCACAGCACAGCACAGCACAGCACAGCACAGCACAGCACAGCACAGCACAGCACAGCACAGCACAGCAGACCAATACATTGTGCAGGCCAACACAAAATGTTTCAAAGCCAAAAAAATTATTGACTCAACCAATGATCTGGCAGGCAAAGCACTTCTGTGCAATGTTTCAAAGCATCAAGTGGTGAAGTACTAACCTTGTGTGAAACTTTCTCCAGTTTGTGGATGAACAAGAAATGGAAGGAAGTCACTGCTGTGAGTCAGCATGTATTCACTAACTTGTTTCCTTAGCTGCTGATAGTCAGACTAAAATGCAAAAGCAAGTTCATCCAATTTTAATATTCCAGGCTTTAAATAACAGTTTTACAACTGTGGATCATTAACATGGAAAATTTAACAGTACCAGGAAAACAATGTATCATCTCTTTTCAAAATGAAATATTTTGCTAAAAATGACAAAAATTTATGCTTTTTTCTAAAATATAACAGGCTGTGGAATAGAAATGAAAATGGGTGGGGCAATCACACAAAAGTGGGCCACTTATTTTCATTGATGGATGCCAAAACATTTCATGTATATATGTTGATCAAACTGGAGCCAAATAAAAAAAAAAAACGTTTCTAACTATTTGCCCAAAAAAATTATTTGGTTAAATTTTCACTTGATTTACTTAGATCTCAAATTTAATTTTTGTCAATTTGAGATGCCTCTTTTCCCCATTTTCCCTCCTTTTATGGGTTTGATACCGTATTGGTTCAGGGTAGTCCCTATAACAATCACCCCACCCCCCCTTTTAATGAACCTGTATCCTCCCCTGTACCCAAAAGCACAGCCCTAACCAGTATGAATGAGCTTTCTAGTTTGGAAAGCTGTAGAAAAGACTTTAAATACAATTAGAATAGATCCAAGTATCATCAGATTTTTTACTTGTTTTCTCTGACTTTTGCATGTTTTACAATTCAGACGTTTCGAGCCTTGATCGAGGAACTTCTTCAGTATACGTAGGACTATCTCCAGGGCCCGGTTGTACGAAGCCTGGACTAAGCATTATCCAATGGATAAATCTTATCCAGTGCATACATTTATTGGATAACAGCATCCACCTATCCACTGGATAAGGGTTTATCTGCCGGATAGCGCTATCCAGGCTTTGTACGACTGGGCCCAGATGATTCTACGGATATGATTAGTGTAGGGGTTAAACACACACATCTCAACTTCATATGCACTGATTCGATTTATTCATCAAATGGTTTCACATGTAAACTATCCGATACACACGCAGTAAAATCCTAAAACAAAGAGTATTACATTACGATGGTACAATACTGCAAGCAAGCAATGGCAAAGAACTTACCAATTGATGAACACACTGCACGAGAACATAACACATGAAGCTGATGATCACATTACACTAACACTACAAATGACAACGTGCACACGACGTGACGCGACAGCGACATTAACTGGTTAGCGGACTCACACAGCACAAAACGGCGGAAAAACAGGAATTCTATACTGTTGAGCTAGTGGCCTCAACAATTAGTATTTATGTCACATTTTGTTATTAACTAAAGAAAACTAAACTGACCTCCAATTTTCTTCTTCTTAGCTGATCTGCAACAGCATTATATAAACTATAAATTAAATCAAAGGAAAAGTCATTGTTTGCTCTTTATGGGTTTAAATTCAAAAAATCAATAATTGTGATTTAATCAGAGGTTGTTTCCAGGTATATAGAAAATTATTTTGAGGGGGTTTTGAGGGAATGGATTTTTTATTTTTAACCATTTTTGCTTACCAGTGTCCATCAGGAGTTATCTGAAACAGAAAGAGCAATGAAACTTCAGAGGAAAAAAAAAATACAATGAAATTATAGCAGTAGAGTGCACTCTATATATATCAGTAAAACAATTATTACTAGCTATTTAGCAGTATTTAGTTGTCAACTGAAATGTTCTCATTGATATCCCTGAAAATGAGATAGAGCCTTAAAGCTTGGATAAATAAATGTCATAAAAACGTACGTGAAACAAAAAAACTTCTGGTTCATTATGAACCCTCTGCACAACACACTCAGGCATGTCGAACCAAAAGAAGACGTGTAGAGGTATTTGCTTTTGTTCTCAATATTCTGCTCCAATAGTATCTACTATTTTGTACATGAATATTTTATTTCACTAAACGTTGTGCACTCTGATTATATTGATAAATGCAAGGCTATAATTTTTTTCTTTTCTACACAAAATTTTTCATTTCAAATGACCTCAAGTATTTGTAAATTCCTTTCTTGTAAAATATTCTTCATTTTTTCTGCTTCGATATTACGGGCACAGTTCACGTTTTCTAACTCTGCTTCTGCTATTCTTTGTTCTCTTTCTTGTTCCTTGGCTGCTTTTTTGGCCCTTCGTTTTTCAGCTCGTGATGATTTATTGCCAATTTCTTCTGGCTCAGTGGAGATAGTAGTATCCTGTAGTCTTGATGAAATGTCTGACTCTGAATTTGAAGTCTGAAAAAATGAATATGAAATAATTGAGTTCGAGGTTTGAATATCTTTCTAATGCTTTCAAATGCACCATAAGAAAGTTCTGATACTGCTTGAATCTTTATTTTGAAGAAGACTGCAAGACATACAGTAAAAAATTCATGTTTTATAATCAAAAAAAAAAAAAAAAAGAAATGTGTGATCAAAATGTAAAGTCACTTTTTTTATCATGACACTAGGACTGTTTATTTCCATGTCACTTTTTAGCTGCCATCGCACCCTTTCAATAATCAGATCATCGTTTGTATTGCAGTGGCATACCTTGAAATGGAAACCATTGGTCAATGATAATGATTATCCGAGAGATTTGGGGCACTTACCTGGAGACCAAGAGATGAGGACACAACAAGGTCCAAAATCTTGAGACTCCTGGAAAATCCCAAAGAGGTGGCAGCCCTGATATAGGTCGATCGGTGTGTGATGATATACTGCAGTCTGACATAATTTGTAATGTATGTGCATGACATGTAATTATTACTTAACAATATAATAGATATATGGTCCTGCCTTTGTTTGTATTTGGAGTTCTTCAACTTCCTTTTCATGTCTTTCTTCTTGTTCTGCTTCTAGTTTAGCGATATCAAGAGCCACTGCTTTCTTTTTCTTCTTGTCTCCTTTTGGGATCGAATGTTTTAATACTTGTATCTTTGCTGTTAAGAAACACAAAATGATTTCACTCAATGAACCGATGCACATATACCTGATATCCAAACCAATATTAAAAGAAAGCAGAAAATGATATAAAACGCTATATTTTAGTTTTCTTCAAAACCAACAAAAGGCGAAATAATTAAATAGGGTTGAGATTTGAGAACATCCCTTTAGTTTTGGGCGTAAGTGTTTTCCAATTTCCGATCTATGATTTATCTTTGTCCATTCTCTGGCTTTGAGATGATACGTTGCAGTCATTTTATGCATTTATGCCTCTCATGCAAGCAATTATTTATATTCAAAAGATATAACTAGTTAAAAACTAGTGTGAGCTGCGTCGGTGTTTCTAATGAAACAGTAATGATGAAAAGGTAAATTATACACCGTGAAAAGATGAAAAAACTTACTAAAAGTAAGTTAGTAAGTTTTTTCATCTTTTCACGGTGTATAATTTACCTTTTCATCATTACTATTTATATTCAATTTATTTTTACCCAGAAGTTCCTTGTTTTCCTTTTTATGTCTTGCTTTGATGATTTCCAAGTGTTCAGTGACATTTTCTTCCACTTCGTCCGCCATTTTGAATTTCCTCCCTTATGGGAGAAGGCGCTGTACTTCTTACAACGCGGGCCTATTAGTACCCAAGGAGCCCAAACATGGTAACCTCAGGGCTGTCAACTCTCCCGGATAAACCGGGAGTCTCCAGATTTTGGGCCGTATCTCCCGGTCTCCAGATTAGAGTCTCAAATCACCCGGATAATCCCCGAAGCTGACCATTTTTTCTTGTGAGACCTGAGTTTCACAACCATAAAATTCCAATTATCTTACGTTGTTTGTGTTATTTTACATCGCTAACAAAATCAAAACGTTCCTAATGGCTGTTCTTGCAAGCAGGCCATTGTAATGTAAGCGATAATCTGATTGGTCAGAAATAAACCAATCACATCAAATGTTAAAAACCGAAAGGCGCTTTTCGCGCGCTTTTTGACGCGCTGTGACGTCATGTCCCTTCCCTATCAATTCTCCAGATTTGAATATCTCGGGGGTTGACAGCCCTGTAACCTTTATTTTATGATATAAAAAAATATAAGAGAGAGATGTTAAATTCACTACGTAATTAATAGTCGTTTGGAAAAATTTAAGTAAGGAAGATGAATTGCCAATACCATTTCTATACCAACCTCATTGAGCTCTATAGCTCTATACCTTATCATGCCCTATAGTAGTAGTTGATCCAGGCCTTACCAAAAAAATTGAGTATATATAATTTATATATCATCTTTAATCCAAAATTATATTTTTAGCAATCTCGCAGGCCTTGCTTTGTGGAAAACTCTGCGCTCGAGATTGCTTCTTAAAATGAAACAAATGCTTTATTTGGGTTTCCTGTGGATACAATTTAGAAACCGCTGACTCATCTCACTGACACATCTCCAAATATGGAAGTGACGTAATGTGACGTAATGATAAGTTATAATTTCTCCCGATCACGTGACCAAACATTGGAAACATTGCGCAGATAAAAGTGATAACATAAGCAAGAAAATTTTGCTTCTTGATTGTTTTACAGCCAAAATATGAAGTGGGCATTCAAAGAAGAGCATTCTTTAGGTATAACTACTTTTTCTGATCGCTTTGAGGTATTATTTAGAAGGGTTTTTGATGAAATTCTTTTGATGCGCTTTCGTTTTCTCAACAGAGTCGCGGTGTCAGGAGTCGAGCAAGATTCGCTCCAAATACCCAGACCGAATACCAGTAAGTAAGATAAATACACTTCTTCTACAAAAACAATCCATTTTTTTGTTAAATAAGATGTGTTTTTTGTTTTTCCAGGTCGTGGTAGAGAAGGCACCAAAGTCTTCCATTCAAGACATTGATAAAAGAAAATTCCTCGTCCCTTCAGATCTCACAGGTACAAATGCCAGCCATCTTTGCAGGGCGGAAGCAACCATTTTCTTTGATAATTTATAGACTTTTTCTTTAAAAATGTACTCGAAACTTCAAGAAAACTTTAAAAAAATTGCTTCTTTTATGTCCACAGTTGCACAATTTATGTATATCATTCGCAAACGAATCCAACTGCCTCCAGAAAAAGCCATGTTCTTATTCGTCAACAAAGTCCTTCCCACCACAAGGTAAGCTTATAACTAGTCCTTTACATCTTTTCTTCTTATTTCTTGACTTCTTTATTGAATAATTACATTTTCCAAGCACATTAGAAATATCTTAATTCATATCAATCTATATTGTGCTATCTTTCAAGGTAAACACTATTTTTGCTAAGCTTGGATTTTTCATTGTTACAATATTGCTCTCTACAATTTACGTAATTTTTAAAAACCAAAATTGAAATATTTCATTCCCTTAGTAATATTAATTCCTTTTCAAATAAAGTTGGAATTTTAGATAGATAGAAAGCAAAAAGAAAAGTGGTTTTAAAAATTGTCCATGTATTTAAGAAACGAGAGAAAAGAATTTTTTATAATAAACTTTGCATAATTTTAAAATTCAAAACAACTTAAACCTCTAATGATATTCATTTCTAAGTTTGATAATAAAAGAGTATTGTTTTATATATCAAAGTTAAAAATATTTATAAAAATCACCAAATGTGGAAGAACTTTAGAATACTTTCTGAAAAAAAGGAAAATGATTTTGAAAGGATGTAGTTAGAGCTCTCTGTCTTGCCAGACCAGCTATTTTAGTATGAAAACTTCAAAATAGTTTTTTTTTTTAAATTAAGAAAATTTATGATATTTCTTAAAATCATTGAACTCAGAAACATATGTTTGTTTGAATGCCATCTTTATCACAAAGCCTTTTTAATTTCAGAAATTTTTCTTTTTCTTTGTTTACATCAGTCATTCTAAAACATTAATTCAGAAATATTTGCATATATTTGCATGTGTAAACAATTAACCATCAACAAATGAGCTTGTCTCAAAGCCATAGATGATACTTCATTGGTTCCTCAATGGAAAGCTTCTATTCTTCTTAAGAAATTATCTGTGAGAAAAATACAAAGGAAGTACAGGTTGACAATTTACACAAGGCATTTATTGTTGATGCCAATAGAATAATACGTTAGTTTTAGGAAATGTGGGTATTTTAACTTTAGTGGGCAAGTAAACCAAGGTTTTTGTGGTTGAAAATCTCTAGTGAAGGTTTTCATAAACAAAACTTGGTTGTTTAAAAATAGCTTTTCAAGTTTTTTTTACTTTCTAACACAATTTTGGTAAAAATCTATATTTTATATTATATGCTCTTAGCTTTATTTGTGAAAATTTTTATTTTAGAACTTGCTAATGACCTGCAAAATTCCCTTTGTTTGGATAGAAATATTTCTCCTTTAATAGTTCTATCGTTCAACAAGGAATGCCCAAGTACATTATATTTGTAACTATATTCTTAATCTCAAAGTTACTTTAATATGATGTTTCTACTTTTTCTCTAGTTCAACAATGGGAGCAATCTACGAAGAACACAAAGATGAAGATGGCTTCTTATACATTGCCTACAGCGGAGAGAATACATTTGGAAACTGACGAGTGCCATTACAACCAGCATCAATTACTAGTTCTCTTAACTACTTAGTTTTTCACTAACAAACAGGAAATAATGTTAATATGCATGTTAAAAATATAGCATGTATATAAACTAGTCAGTATACTCAACAGTTATTCAACCCTATAATGATTAATAATATTATATATTGCCAGCTATTTAAGTATTCCGACATCAGTATACTCGGCAGTAAAATAAAAAGCCAGGCATTATTACTAGTCATGACAGATCAATTTTTCTCCAAAATTGATCATATGTGATAATTCTTTTGAAACATAACAATTTTTCTACCTCCCAAACTCTATAAAATTAGTAAAAATAGCACGGGAGAGGATAAAATGGCTGGAATATTACTTATAAGCTGCAAATCGAAGTACCAGAGTTTGTAAATAACATGTAAGTAGGGGAACAAAAAGAAAGTAAAGAGGTTGGGTGCCCAAAAAT
Source organism: Actinia tenebrosa (assembly GCF_029948245.1). Taxonomy (NCBI): domain Eukaryota; kingdom Metazoa; phylum Cnidaria; class Anthozoa; order Actiniaria; family Actiniidae; genus Actinia; species Actinia tenebrosa. Next base: position 8,873,571 of record NW_028292579.1, on the reverse strand, counting down.
GTTTCTTTTTTTTAATTTAATATTTCTATTACCAGTAGTTAGGTCTAATCATAATGATAATAAGGGGTTAACTAGTCATAACTTTGCTCCAGATGAGAATGGGTAATTCCAGAAAATATCTATACCCACCCCACAGGGAAAATTTGAAATTCTAGAGGGGATGGGGTAGGGGGTTCCAATTACAAATTCCTTTTGGTGGGAATTATCTTTATTTTCTGGAACTACACATCAACTATGTTGATGGTGAATTCTTATGTTTGGGGTTTGAGAAAGGTTCTCTCTCTCTTTGCCTCCCATCAGTTCAAAGCTAATTTATGACTAGTTGCTAATGACAAAAACAACAAAAGTCAAACCAATAGCTTTTATGAAATAATATCATTTATTTAAAATTTTGAAAACTAAAGTAGATTTTTAGGCTTTAGTGACCATGCAGGAAAAGCATTCATAAACTGTGTTCGCATTTCGTAATACTTTGTTGCTGCATTTTTAAATTGAGAATACGTCTTTAGATCAGCAGACCTGTACAGTTTAGAAATGCAAAATAAATCATGTTAGAAAATATATGATTGCTCTCAAGTTACTTGCGTTATATGTTCATGTTAATCTGCTATCAAGTTACTGGTAGTACAATTACCAGAAATTCAACGTATTAACGTCTTGTTTCAAATTTCAACACAGGAAACCCAGGAGTGCTTTGTTGATTTATTTGTTCATGTATGGCCGGGCTCCTGTGCTAAGGGCTGGTGTGGCTGGTGTCAGAGTGTAAGCTCTAAGTTATTTAATTTTATAATTTGCATTCCAAGACTGCCCCTCCCCATTCACTTCATTGTGATAGTTTTCTGTGGTCATTGAATGAATTAGGATATGCTGAATGGTGCTCACCTTAAAGTGAATGGAATCTTTTCATCAGGGATGATTTCAACTAAATTGTTAAACTCTTTGAATAAACTGGCCTTGCATATGGATAACCTGGAGAAAGATTTCAAATTTATCAACAGGGAGGCCTTGAAACTTTATGTGCATTGAAATATGGGCTGTAGTGAGGGTGGATTAAACGTTGAGTGTTGGTAAAGAGTCTTGTTGAGGCCCATCACTAGGGGTGAATTGATGGTTCAAACAGACCTCCCCTATCCACCTTTGTAGGAGTTTAAAATAGTGTTATTTTGTTTTTTCAAAAAATGGCATAACTAATATTGTTAGAAAGACATTAAACTTTCCCTTTCTAGGTCCCAGCTGACGAGGTCATCGTTTCCTGTGTCTCAATCAGTGAGATGTCATAAAATTATTGGAAGGCTACGCAGAGAAAAACCTATGGCTTCTACTAACATGGCTGCTGTATAAGAAAGACCCTGGCCTGGATAAAATAGTTAATAGACTCTTTCATACCTTGCCTTAAGTGTGTTTAGATCTCCTTTTGTAATTCCTTGTCTGAGTCCATTGACTCCCACTTCGTAAATTGGTGGTTCTTTTATCCAAATTATTGCTTTTGGGAAGAAAAGAAAACAACTTCAAATAATTGATAATTTCTACACATGGGTTTATATCAGCTGGTTGTCTCTCCAGTCCTCCAGGGCCTGGTTGTACAAGCCTGGGCGGATAAATCCTTATCCAGTGGATAAGTCAATGCTGTTATCCAATAAAGTTATCCACTGGATAAGATTTATCTGTTGGATAGCATTATCCAGCCTTCGTACAACAGGGCCCAGATGATCCATCTTTGTAGGATAAATAAAGTTGTTGATTGATTGGTTGATATAAAAATTGAAATTATATACTTTTCATTTGTCTAATGATTGAGTATCATCTAATTGTGGAAGGACTGCATTGTTTTGACTGCAAACTGCTAGTCTTCATAAGGTGATAGTGTAGACTGCATGGTGTGTAGACTGTTATATAATACCACTCGTTGGATCATCTGTTCTGTTGGTTGGTTTGTGCTGAGATTGGCTGTTAGATATGACAAATATAAGAAAACACTGGACGGAAACGCAACAACTAAACAATGCCAAAAATAGAATATTTTAACCTTCAAAATTGTTTGTATCCATTTGTTTGACCGATTATTAGAATTATACTAAAACAATATAGGCCTCAATACTAAAACAATATACCCTCCTCCTCATGGTCTGCAAGTCCTTTGCCTCATGGGCTATTGACTCTTAGACCATTTGGGCTGGAGGGCTTGGTTGTTAAATAATTATATACCTGCCGATGAAGGTGATATTTTGACATCTTTTCCCATTTCATTTTCAACACCTTCCTTTCCATCTTTGAATATCACATCAGTGATGAAGAACTTTGGAGCATTAACTTTAAACCCAAAGCAAAGTTTAAAGTCATTCATTTTATCTTTTGCCCTGCCATATAAGCCTCTTTGTAATGCATTGACATCACAGGGACACCTCCCAAGTATAATTGACGACAGATATATTGGTGCTACCAGGAAATGAATTAGCAACCCTCCTTGGCAACCAAGGACATTCCATTTCAGTATCTTGTCACTACAGGACATGGATAAAGTGGGGTCACCCCTTCCTGGCTTGGTTCGCAAGACCCCAATGTGATGATAATCAATACCAGGTTGCAAAGGATCTTGGGGTTCTCCGGGTACACACTTGGCACCTGTTCTGAAAATATCCTTTTGCTGTTGTTTATCTAATTTACTGCCATGCTCTAAACTTTTCTGTTCATTAATAACTGATCCACTGGAAGAAGAAGTCATACTTGATGTCTTCCTAATGTCTTTTATCATTTCTCGTCTATCAAATTTGTTAAGAATGTGTTGACAAACGTTTTCATCATTTGAAAGGTGTGAGAGACAAGTCTCATCATCTGTGTTGTTATCCAAGCAGCATTCATTTGTACCCAGTAGGTCTACCGTACTATTGTCTATGGATTGGGCAACTTGGCAAGCTTCTTTGCTATCATCTTTTTCTCTTTTCTTACTCAATAAACAAGGCTTCTTGGGTTCTCTTGCATCCTCATCTGTTGTGTGATTCCTTCTTTTCTTTTGTGTAAGCTTGTTAGGTTCAACTTCATTTGTATTATTTGAGTTGGTGTTTTGTTTAATGCCACAGTCTGGCTTTGGAAAGATTGAAGCATCACCGCCTGTAATGGTAGGGAAATCTGATTAACTCACTTTAAACTGAATGACATACTGCATGATTAATAGACTGATCAAGGATGGCTGCAATAAACACAACCTGAAATGGTCCGTTATGGGATGTATCAGGACTTGTGTATTGGGCATTCATGTGAATTAATGCACTGGCAGACTAACTGATACTAGATAAATAAGTGAAAATTATTGAAAGTAGTTAGACTACTCACAAGGGGTGTGTGATGTAAACAGGTGGAATGATATCTCATCCTTTAATAGACAAAGGTTGGTGTCTTCCTGGAAATCAAAGATGGTTCCATCCTTTCCTTGGTATGTGTCTGCCAACTCTTTGTTTAAATATCTGGAAAATTATATAAGTATCAGACATTTACTAAAAGTATTGCCATTGTGAGACCCATACAAATGGTGCAACTTTCATTGAATGCAATATTACTCTTCTGGTGTTGATTCCATCAAACATGGACGCTGGTACATGATTATGTATTCACTTTTATTAACCTTAAAAATCCTCTTCTTGCAATTATCTCAGCATGGCTGTCATTCAAAACATCACCTAAAAAATAAACAATTAAACAAAATGAAAGGGGTGCCAAAAGGCCCAGAGAAATATCAGACAGGGCATTGCAATTTTTTTTAAAAGTCTTGCAATTATCGCTAGTTTTTTTTCATTGCTGTCTTGAAGTCACAATTTTCTTTTGGAATCATTTTCTTGGACAACAGAAATCTGATCAACAGAAATTGTGACAGGAAAATCTGGAATACACTAAACATCAGTCACATAAATATTATTTGTCAACTTTTATACTCTTGTTGACAGCAGTGTAATAGCCCAATTTCCCTCTTGCGAGTAGTACTGCACACAACAATGAAAACAGTGGTAAGTATGTGCAGCATTTACTTCTAATCTGTATACCTCTCTCACTCATTTTGCTTTGCCCGATACACTTTGAGCCTGTTCCCATGGCAACAATCTCTAAAGAGTAATGATCACCTGAAATGATAGGACATTTTTTATTAATATGAATTTTGGCTTAACATCACTAGTCAAAATTTCTGGTAAAGCAAAGACTTGACCAGACAAGTTTCGATTATGGCCAGACATCATAGTCTGAAATTCCGCCAATTTTTTTAAGCCATGTGATGTAATGTTTTTAAGTAGAAGGTTGGAACTTCAATCCCTGGCTTGAGCAGCACTCGTGATTTTTTTAAAACCAAGGAAAAGGTGCTATGACATCAAATGATTAGACTTTCAATTGTATAACATTAATGGAGGTTTTGTCTGTCCACACTTCAGCATCAATAACCAAAACCACTGGTTGTGACATATGATGCTTGGAATACGATCTCTTTTCTTTTTTTGTTCTTATTTCCTGAATAACAGTAATATCCAAGGTACTTCATTATAGGGTGATACTTGTGGTAATCACAGTAATAAAGCCAACGTTCACTAGTAGTAATAAGGTAATAGGGAATAACAAGACACCAGTATCCATTTTTTGAATTGACTGTATACATGTAGTTACATAGAAAGGACGCTATAACTAGCATACATCGTAGGTCATAATTCTATTCACAACATGTTAACCTTGCAGTAAGTAGTATTTTCTACCTTGTTGTTTCACCATCACCACAGCTGCTAGTAACGTCCATTCCCTGCCCTTCTGTGGCTTGCCCTTCTTACCAACAGATGAATACAAACTACAGCAAGAACTGGCGACATTTAGACCAAAATTTTCATCTTCCTGCCACAATACCATTATCATATAATCTAGAAACAATGTGCCATGATTGAATAAATAAAAATTGCACTAAAAATATTTTACAAAGACTTTCTGTTTCTCGTTTATCTGTCGGCCATCTTGGATTCCCTGACCGAGTGAGACTAAGGTTCAGTTACAATTTCTATAGTGTAGGGAGGGATGGGTGGAACGACATTTTTCTCTTTAACTGAATTTTGTACAATGTTCAAACTATATTTCAAGCACATTTAATAAAAGATTAAAATATTATGAAAAATTCGATTTTAAGACTTCAATACGAGTATCTTTTTTCTGTTTTGAATAAATTTTTAGGGATTACAATATAAGCTTTAGTGCTCCCCCCATAAAAATATCGTTATTTTCTAAAGCTGACCCAGATACCGAGGGCTCAAAGTTTACAAATTCGTAAAGATTTTTAGCGCGAAAAGTTTTCTAGAAAAGTCGTATTTATTTTAGGTAAAATTTACCAAAAAGAAAGATTCCAGCGGCCAAAATGGTGATGTACGAGGTCCACAGACATCCAATTTTACAAAAATACCGAACACATGTCTGTAGCAAGGCTACAGTTTTTCAATTTTTCGTTATTTGGTTGACATATTTGCCTCCTCTTATCATTGCTTTTGTGACCTTTGGTGAGCTCAAAAACTCTTTATTTATCTCTAAAAAATAAGAAATTTATACACTAAAGCATAGTTTTGCACACTGGTGTGTTGTTAGTGTATTGTTATAATTTATGGAGTCGTTTTTGCTGTTATATTCGAAGGTTTTTGGATGAAAGAGAGTTCCTTCAGAGAGCTTCCGGACGTGCAGTACAAGAATCAGTTGCTTCTTGTCTTACAAGGAAACGCGCCGGGATCTTTCGTAGCTTATAGTACTTTCCAGAACTTTAACCAGCTTCTTCAACAGAATCTACGAATTCCAATTGTCAAGGTGAATAATTTTCTGTGATATAAGAACATTTATAGCACATATTGTTTTGTATTCCCTTGACACCCGTTGCCATGGACGAAGGGCGCTTTTATTGGAATAGGTTTTACAGTAGTGAAGAAATAGAAAATACACATAAATGTGTGCTGCATGCAGTTATAAATCATGCAGGGTCTGACAGAACATGAAAGAAGAGTTAGAAGTTATAATAGCACAACGCATAGCAATTCTCAAGTGTTCTGACAATCCTCAAGTGCTTTATAACTACAGTACACACAGCAACGTGTTTTTTATTTTATTTATTTGTACTCAACACAAATTTGAAGAGCTCTTACTTTAAATAACACAAATAAGAAAAATTTTATCTGTGCTGTTTACATTCATAAAACATGGTTGGGACCAATCACAGAGCGATATTTATTACAGCTTTTTTACAATTATTATTTGTGGTACATATTACTGTAAGTTTATTATGAGCTTTGCTTTTGTTTCCAGTCTTGGGAGGAAGATAACAATATGGATGGTAAATATGATGCTCTGAACTTTGACATTCAACTGCCACTAAAGGACACAGAAGCTATTTATTCACTCCAGTTGATTATGATCTTTGACTACAAGCTACATGTAAGTGTCATGGACTACACTGGAACCAGTTACAATTAGTACAGGCTTCATGTACGTGTCATTTCACACATAACAATAAAATACTCTCTGGTTGATAGCCCATGATTGGCAGTGTTTGTTTGTCAATGTAGGCTGATATAATGAGATTCATGAGATTCATTCAGCTGATAACACATGGCAGGCAGTGTTTGCCTGTCACTGATATGGTAGGCTGCTAATGAGACTATTTAGCTAATCAACACCAAGCAATAGAATATTCTCTTGATAGCACACGATGAGCAGCAGGATTTGCCTGCATGACAGTGTCATTGTAGGCTGATTCATGAGATTCATTCAGGTGATTGATACCATGCAATAGAATACTCTCTGGTTGATAACACATGACAGGCAGCATCTGCCTGACAGTGTTATTGTAGGCTGATAATAACATTCATTCAGCTCATTGGTACCACACAATATAATACTGTATGATCATTTCAGTTCAGGGGTGTATCCAAGGGGTGCCTGTGAACCCCCTTTCAAAGCCAAAAAGAATCTAACCGGCTGTCGATGCAGTGTGTGAAGATTTGTTTAGGCTTAACTTAAGCAGTTAAGAAAATCAGTGTTCTCGCTTCTCAGAGCCGTGTTTTCGTTTCGTTTCCCCTCTATCGACCATGATTCTTTTTCGTTAAAACGAAAGATTGCTATGACGTCATAGTGACAATTTGGTACGTAAGTACCTCCCCCCCCCCAATTACAAATCCTGGATAACCCCCTGCGGTTGTACTAAACTTTCTGCTTTCATTCCTTCAGAAATATGTTAGCTTACAAATGGAAGGTATGGCATACATCCATTTTTCTTCACCCATTGCTGGAGCAGAGTTCAACACTGTTGGGGAACTTAAGCTGAGACAAAGGGATCTTCTCCCAAACAAAGGGCGATATTCATTATATAATGTAAGTCAATAGGACATTTGAAGGATCGATGGTGTCATTTGACTCCCACTACCATAATGCTTTGCTAACTTTCTTTCTTATTTATATTTGTATTCCCTCATGAGAATAGTAAGACAATGGGTGTAATTAACTGAAAAAAAGAAAGTGTGCAAAGGAGTCTGATAGCAGAGGTCAATGACACCATCATGCAAACGTCCTATTATTATTTTCAATTCCTTGGTTAAATTTTCTATCATTCACATCTATTCCTGTTTTGGCATCCCCTCCCCTTATATTGTAGTCTGGATAAATTATTTAAAATGTTTTTTTTAATACTCTATATAGACTTCTGTGATAGATGGTAGTAGTTCATCAGTCGATGCTTATGATTTGTACAAGATATTTAGCTCATACATCAAAAGAAATGGTAAGAATAAGGGTCGGTGTCCACTGGTAGAACAAAGCTTGGGATTGGACAAAATAACAAAAACAAAGAAAGCATGGATTATGGTGAACAATGCGTATTGTTCTACATGTGAGCTGCGTTCTTTGTTTCATCTCACCATTCATTGTTTGTTCATCTGCTCCCAGGCTTCATTCTTCCAGTTGTGGATTACCCAAGAATAACCGTTACTGTAAATGCTAGTATGTCATGTCTCTGTTTAAGATCTAGTATTTAAGGCCATCACATGACAGGAAATAATTTCAAGTTATTCCTAGATTGATTGTATTTCTCAACATTTGTTCAGATCTCTGTTTGCATGAAGGTGATATATTTTGTATGTATTCATATGTTTGTTTTTGTTTTAAAGTGAGTACAGAGTATGTATCGAAGTATCCATTGTGGATTGGAGGCAGAGGTGCAGGGCAACCATTTGTTATTAAAGGCACCATTCATTACCCAGAAGAAAGAGTATTGTATCCTTTGTGAACACATTTTTTTATTCTATGGTATCCAATCATGTCCCATCCCATCCCATTCCATTCCATTCCTTCCCATTCTTTCCTATGCTATTGTCACCCATTCTCTCTCCTTATCCTACCTTATCATGTTTTTTCTTTACTGTTCAAGGTTATTTTCTTATCCATCTATCCATTTATTTTCTATTTTTCATTTATTGAATTATCTATCCATTTCCTCCATTTTATGCATTGCAGCCATCCATTTTATTTTTTACTATCCCTCCATCCAATCCACCCACCCACCCACCCACCAATCCATCCATCTATCTATTCATCCATCCATTCATATCATCCACCCCTCTCTTCCATCCATTACATACATACATATCTTCCATTCCATCTGTCCATTCACCCATTCATCCATCTATTTGTTTATTCATTTATTCATTCATTCGGTTGCTCGCTCATATTTATTCTTTTGTTGGTTGGTTCGTTCTTTCCTTCCTTCCTTCCTTCCTCCCTTCCTTCCTTTCACTCATCCATTTATCTTTTCTTTCATTATTTCCATTCTTTGCTTTCTTGACTCTATCCAGCTATCGCCCAGGTTTCTGGCAGATGCTCAAGTGGGCTTGGATCCAATATCTTGCTATCCTCTTCATTTTCTTGTTTGTTTTCAACAGAGTCAAAAGATTTATTTTTGAGGAACAGATTGTACCAACCGTACCAATGACTTTACCCAAGGAACATTTTGACTAAACTTAACCAATACACATAGAAAGGCCAGGCACTTGTTCAAAGAGGAAACATAGTGGGGCACAGTACTGGACAGTTTTAAGTCATTTTCCAGGAAGTTACCATAGAGTATGGTATAAATATTTAAAAGGTGTGGAACACTGTATGATTGTCTGTAATTATGAGCATTTATAATGTAACAGTAAAACTAGAGGGTGGAATTTTAGATTTGATAGTGACTTAATCAACGAATCATTTGAGTCTGTTGACAAGGATTTTTCAGATTTTTCAGGAGGGTATGGACGATTTTTTCCCTGCCCCCCTGAGGATTCTTGTTCACAGTCTATCTGTACCTTTTTAATACGCAAAGCTTCACTGTTTTGATTTCTCATAAAAAACTTACAAACTTTTTTACAGTATAGTAGTAGTAGTACTTTATAGACTTTGAATTATATACGGTAGAAGTAATAAAGCTTAAAATTGTTCTATTAAAGCTAGTTAGTTTTAAGCGTTTAAAAATAACTACTAGGAGTTACCTTGATGCTCATGCATGCTGGAGACCAGCATCTTGTCATTGACTGGTTTTTGGATTATTTTTATTGATTAGATAAATCGGGAAAATGATTCCAGACAGTCGAGTGCTGAAACATCGCATGACAGCGCGAAGCATTTGCCGTGAAATTCTTTCTTAAAAAATTCGCAAAGTTAAAATTAAGGGTGACGGACGATTTATGAGTGTAGTTTTAAAAGTTTCCTTCTGGGAGTGTGACGTTTTGGCCACCAGTAAGCCAACAGGTGCCGGTCTTGTCACGCAACGCATTTCTGTCACGCCAGATATAGCTGGTGCTTCTTTGAAAATCACGAATTCCACACACACACACACACACAAAAACAAAACCCAAATTTCACTTTGTGACTAATATTATGTTTTTGCATCTTTCCTCGTTTACTGATTGTATAATAGTGTAGGATTGCATGTTTCCAAAATTTGTGATCAATGGACGCATATCTCATGTCGAGAAAGCTTCACTTGTAAATTCTAATCCTAAAACCACAAGAAGACCTTGTTTCATTGATATCTAATACTTGTATTGGGTACGCTTTCTCCGAATTTTTTTCTTTTCGTAAATGTAAAGATTAAGGGTGTGGTGAGTCGAATCTAGGTGACATCATAATGTGAACAGTGAAGTCAGTAGGGTGTTGGTCTCACGCGAGATGGGCGTTGCAAGATTGTTCACTTTACTTGCAAAAACAAAGTCACACTCTTTGGAAGTAGGCTCAAGGACTGCTCCCTTGGATAATCTTATTTTCAAGGACATCTTTTGGTATTGATGGCCTTAAATCTCGTGGTCTAAAGTTTACCCTGAAGCCGATATATAAAGGCAATTTTTCGTGGTTCGTCTTCTGAAGTGGGTTCGAATCATTGCTAACAAGAATTCCAAACTACATTCGCATCCAAGATGGCCAAGAACTAGAAAGACCAGAACGCATAATTTATACGCGCCTATTTTTTCTTCTTCATCGTCGTCTAGTTCTGTTTAATGCGACATATTTTTCGTGGTTAACGAAGGAAAATACTTAAGTCGTGGTTTGAGTATTGTCTTTCTAATTTTTTCAACCGTCGCAAGAAATTCTGACGAAATCTTCACAAGATTATAGCTTTGTCTACACCATCACCTTAAAGATATTTTGACAATTAGAGGCGACATTACCATAGACACAAGTTTGTTTTTTCATTGTTTTGGAGAACGAGAAGAACTTTTATTTCGAAGCTAGGCATGCCGGGTTACGAGGTGAAGTTTGTAGGCGGTCCCGTGGACAAGTCTTTCGAGTGTCCCGTTTGTCTGACTGTCTTGCGGGATCCTGTACAGGTAACGCCGTGTGGTCACCGTGTCTGTAAGACGTGCATTCAGCCAATATTGAGGCAAGTACCTTAATAACAATGTAGTTATAACACTGAATAATATAAGTATCAATTTGTATGATATAACTTTGTTGTATTTTACGACATTTTCAATTAGAGAAATCTGTGGGATTTTATTTTTGCTTAGTACGCCGTTTGCTTTAAGTTTTTGTCGGTCAAGAAATTTTTCTAGATATAGAATAGTTTTGGTGTTTCTATTTTTATATGTATGCTGTTTGTCTTCACTATAATAAGCTGGTTTTTGATGTTTGGTTTTATGATTTTTTTTAGGAATAAAAGACCACGATGTCCACTGGATAACCTCGCGCTAAGAGCCGACAAGGTAAAACACTTAATCCTCAAGACCTCTACCTTTGGGCGTGAAGTTTTCCCATTTCAAACCACATGTTGTTCTCTTGAGATTAAGATCCTTTGTTGAGTCGTATCCATAGTCATGTGTCTTCTCATGCACAAACGTTAAACAAAGTAATGATACTTAAGGGAATGACACGTGGTCCGAAATGGCAAACATTACGCTCATGGTAAGAAAAGAGTATTTTCACTCTCTGAGTACCGGATAATTTCTTTTTTTTTCCACAGGTTTTCCCTGACAACGCCTGTCATCGTCAGATACTTTGTCTTGATGTTTTCTGTGTCCATCACGACAAAGGATGCTTATGGGAGGGTCCTCTGAACGATCTACAGGTAAATCATAAATGTTCATCTTATTTTGCCTAATAGATTTATTCTGATAAATAATTTATTTTCGCCCCGGAAATTGCTCGAGCTGAAGGCTCGACTCCTTCATTGGACAATTTACTATACAGATTAGTTACACTACTCAAGGCGGATCCAGGGGATAGTTTGGTGCCTGGTGCCTCTAGGACAAACCCCTTTCCCATTTCAGTGAAATCGTTCTTGGTTCGCCACTGATCACTATCATGCGTATCTTGAATATTCCTTTCTCCATCTACAGCACCACCTTGAGTCCAGTTGTGAATACAGTGATATATCCTGCCCAAAGAAGTGTGGCGTGTCTTTAGAGAGAAGGAAGGTAGATGAGCACTATGTGGAATGCGATAACCGACTGACGCCGTGTGAGCACTGTGGTCGAATGGTCGTTTTTTCGGAAATGAATGTAAGTCGCCCTATCAACTATAGCTTTTTCTCTCAATTTTTTTCTCGCTGCTCAACGAAATGTTTCTGTAAATACCTCTGGGCTGATCTAAGTCAGGACACGAATAACTTGCAGATCAAACCCTGAAACAACCTCTGGGCTGATCTAAGTCAGGGCATGACTAACTCACAGATCAAACCCTGAAACAGCCTCTGGGCTGATCCAAGTCAGGGCATGGCTAACTCACAGATCGAACTCTGAAACAACCTCTGGGCTGATCTAAGTCAGGGCGCGACTAACTAACAGATCAGATTTTTTGTTTGATTCGGCGTCGACTTTTTCAGATGGATGTCCACTCTAGACTCGCCTATAAGAATATCCCGGATCCGCCCCTGGCAATCCATCTAAATCAACTGCTTGCTTACCATAAAGACTAACAGTATTAATTTCTTCAATCCTGTTTTCTAGACCCATCTACAATCCTGTGCATCGTTCCCTATAGCATGTCCTCTAAAATGTGGAGTTAGCGAACTTACCAAAGAATCGGTTTGTATTAAGTCATACTATTATACCAGATGTCACTGATATTGTTTGTTGTTGTCCATGTTTGCTTGCCTCTTACTCTTTTGTGTTTATAACCCTTTGTTGGTATACATCACCATGTATGGGGTGTTATACGTTGTTGATATTCTTTGTTGTCTGCTGTTTACCTTGTGTCACTGTCTTGTGCTGTCATCAACCTGTGTATGGTGTACATCACCATGTATGGTGTGTCATGTTATTGTCCATTGTTTACCTTGTGTCACTGTCTTGTGCTGTCATCATCTTGTGTATAGTGTACATCACCATGTATGGTGTGTTATATGTTGTTGTCCATTGTTTACCTTGTGTCACTGTCTTGTACTGTTATCACCCTGTGTATAGTGTACATAATCATGTATGGTGTGATATATGTTGTTGTCCATTGTTTACCTTGTGTCACTATCTTGTGCTATCATCATCTTGTGTATAGTGTACATCACCATGTATGGTGTGATATATGTTGTTGTCCATTGTTTATCTTGTGTCATTGTCTTGTGCTGTTATCACTCTGTGTATAGTGTACATCACCATGTATGGTGTGTTATATGTTGTTGTCCATTGTTTTCCTTGTGTAACTGTCTTGTGCTGTCACCACCCTGTGTGTAGTGTACATCACCATGTACAGTGTGTTATATGTTGTTGTCCATTGTTTACCTTGTGTCACTGTCTTGTGCTGTCACGACTCTGAGTATACTGTACATCACCATGTATAGTGTGTTATATGTTGTTGTCCATTGTTTACCTTGTGTCACTGTCTTGTGCTGTCACCACCCTGTGTATAGTGTACATCACCATGTATAGTGTGTTATATGTTGTTGTCTATGGTTTGCCTTGTGTCAGTGTCCTGTACTGTTATCACCCTGTGTATATTGTACATCACCATGTATAGTGTGTTATATGTTGTTGTCCATTGTTTACCTTGTGTAACTGTCTTGTACTGTCATGACCCTGTGTATAGTGTACATCACCATGTATGGTGTGTTATATGTTGTTGTCCAATGTTTACCTTGTGTAACTGTCTTGTTCTGTCGTCACCCTGTGTATAGTGTACATCACCATGTATAGTGTGTTATATGTTGTTGTCCAATGTTTACCTTGTGTCACTGTCTTGTACTGTCGTCACCCTGTGTATAGTGTACATCACCATGTATAGTGTGTTATATGTTGTTGTCCATTGTTTACCTTGTGTAACTGTCTTGTACTGTCATGACCCTGTGTATAGTGTACATCACCATGTATAGTGTGTTATATGTTGTTGTCCATTGTTTACCTTGTGTAACTGTCTTGTACTGTCATGACCCTGTGTATAGTGTACATCACCATGTATGGTGTGATATATGTTGTTGTCCATTGTTTACCTTGTGTCACTATCTTGTGCTATCATCATCTTGTGTATAGTGTACATCACCATGTATGGTGTGATATATGTTGTTGTCCATTGTTTATCTTGTGTCATTGTCTTGTGCTGTTATCACTCTGTGTATAGTGTACATCACCATGTATGGTGTGTTATATGTTGTTGTCCATTGTTTTCCTTGTGTAACTGTCTTGTGCTGTCACCACCCTGTGTGTAGTGTACATCACCATGTATAGTGTGTTATATGTTGTTGTCCATTGTTTACCTTGTGTCACTGTCTTGTGCTGTCACCACTCTGAGTATACTGTACATCACCATGTATAGTGTGTTATATGTTGTTGTCCATTGTTTACCTTGTGTCAGTGTCTTGTGCTGTCACCACCCTGTGTATAGTGTACATCACCATGCATAGTGTGTTATATGTTGTTGTCTATGGTTTGCCTTGTGTCAGTGTCCTGTACTGTTATCACCCTGTGTATATTGTACATCACCATGTATAGTGTGTTATATGTTGTTGTCCATTGTTTACCTTGTGTAACTGTCTTGTACTGTCATGACCCTGTGTATAGTGTACATCACCATGTATGGTGTGTTATATGTTGTTGTCCATTGTTTACCTTGTGTAACTGTCTTGTACTGTCATGACCCTGTGTATAGTGTACATCACCATGTATGGTGTGTTATATGTTGTTGTCCAATGTTTACCTTGTGTAACTGTCTTGTACTGTCGTCACCCTGTGTATAGTGTACATCACCATGTATAGTGTGTTATATGTTGTTGTCCATTGTTTACCTTGTGTAACTGTCTTGTACTGTCACCACCCTGTGTATAGTGTACATCACCATGTATGGTGTGTTATATGTTGTTGTCCATTGTTTACCTTGTGTAACTGTCTTGTACTGTCATGACCCTGTGTATAGTGTACATCACCATGTATGGTGTGTTATATGTTGTTGTCCAATGTTTACCTTGTGTCACTGTCTTATACTGTTATCACCCTGTGTATGGTGAACATCACCATGTGTGGTGTGTTATATGTTGTTGTCCATTGTTTACCTTGTGTCAGTGTCTTGTGCTGTCACCACCCTGTGTATAGTGTACATCACCATGCATAGTGTGTTATATGTTGTTGTCCATTGTTTACCTTGTGTCAGTGTCTTGTACTGTTATCACCCTGTGTATAGTGTACATCACCATGTATGTTGTGTTATATGTTATTGTCCATTGTTAACCTTGTGTCACTGTCTTGTACTGTTATCACCCTGTGTATGGTGTACATCACCATGTGTGGTGTGTTATATGTTGTTGTCCATTGTTTACCTTGTGTCACTGTCTTGTACTGTCATCACTCTGTGTATGGTGTACATCACCATGTGTGGTGTGTTATATGTTGTTGTCCATTGTTTACCTTGTGTCAGTGTCTTGTACTATTATCACCCTGTGTATGGTGTACATCACCATGTGTGGTGTGTTATATCTTGGTGTCCATTGTTTGCCTTGTACCACTGTCTTGTACTGTTATCACTTTTCTTAGGGCATAAAAGCCTTTATAGTGTTTCTTGATTGTTATCTCGCAAGCTAGTTGAGTAAACACCTGCATAAAAGAAACTGGGGATTAAAATCCTCCAGGCTGAAACTTGACCAATAAAGTACGCAATACATAAGAACCTACAAAAGATACTAAAAATTAGAAAACACTGGTGCAGACCCAAGTATGTGTACTGGACCATTGAAAACACACGGTAGAGTGCAAAAAGACAATCCATGCAATATTTGATATATTGTTTTTTATTGTTCATTTGAGGTCAATAATTCACTTATTAAAACAAATGTTAAGTACCTACTGTACACTATATCAGAAACGATTTTAAGAACAATTTTGAGAATCTCTTTAAGAACCTCTTCAGGCTATTCTCTCACTGGGAATCCTGTATGTAAGAACCATTTTAGCCTGTCCCAGAAAATCACGGCTTCTTTCATGCGTGTGTTTACTGTGTTTCACATATTATTCTCAATATAATGAAGTCTGTTTTTCCTGGTATTTTGATTGTTTTTCCAAGTTTATTTTTAGGAAATTACGAACGTACCTAGACGCGACAAGACAGACCGACAAATACCAACAAGGACCAGTTATCATCACTTACTCTCACGTACAGGAAACCAAACTCGTT
Organism: Actinia tenebrosa; assembly: GCF_029948245.1. NCBI lineage: Eukaryota > Metazoa > Cnidaria > Anthozoa > Actiniaria > Actiniidae > Actinia > Actinia tenebrosa. Next base: position 8,857,458 of record NW_028292579.1, on the reverse strand, counting down.
CAACTGATGTCGACTGATGACATAAGACAGATGACGTCATACTGTTTGATTGCCCTTTAACTTTACTTAATGATGGAAACTTAAAAAGATGCTAAATTTAGCATAATTTTAGATTAGTTTAGAGGTGACATCTTAAAGTGTGTGTGTGTGTTTTTTTTGTTTTTTTGTTTTGATTTTTAGTGCGTGCGTGGTGAAGATAGCGGAATTGGAATAGGGCAGGGCCGAAGGGGAGAGAAAAGGGGAGTGCTTTTTTACATCAGACTTTTGCTTTTGTAGAATGTAGAATTTATGAAAAAGGTGAGAAACAGAGAGAGAGAGACAAAGAAAGGAAAAGAAATAAAGTGCAAGATAAATGGGAAAGAGCAAGCACGAAAATAAGAAACAATTTTTAAATTGGAAAACAAGTAAAAGAAAAAAACAGAAGAAAAAAAACATGCTCTTTTTTTAAAAAAAAACGTTAAAAAATGTTAAAGTGGAATCACAATTGCAGCTAGTAGTTTCACTGTAAAGTTTTGAATTTAAAAGAAAAAGCAGTTTCTAGCGCGCGCTGTCTCCGTGCGGGAGCGATTCGTCATTCTATGCGTCTGTCCTCGTATTAATCATAGCTGTCAGCCAATTAGATCGCGAGAATAAAAGAACTATTTCCATTTTTTTATTTTAACTTATTTTATCTCAACAGCTCTCGCTACACATGAATACAGAGTGTCCTCTTCTTGTCATCCCCTGTACATTTGCTGACGCAGGCTGCTACTACAAGGTAAACATCAGTTCTGTTAAGAACTCATTCTGTCTTTTGAGCAAAACTAGACTTTTAAATACAGTTTGATAAGGGACTGGTCATTTATTGACACTTATAGGGGGTTGGAGGATTTAGGGGGTGGGTGGTCATATATGATTTATATGATATATGACTGAAGGGGGATCAGGTAAATATTGACATGTGTCGGGAGGGGGGAGGGGAGCATAAAAATAGGGCTTCTTGGGGGGGACACCCCCTTAACACGGTGCTCGTGCTCCGTGCTCGGTGTCGTATGTGAGTAGAGTCGTTTCTTGGTTCTCTCCTGTGCTTCGAGGGTTTTCCGGGTTCTCCGGCTTTCCTCCCTCCTCAAAATCAACTTCTTAATTCTAATTGGATGAAGAGCCACTCTGTGGAAATGCAACTGCAATATTAATTTAATAGCGGTTCCTGATCATGATGCATTGTGGTCTAGCTTGGGCACAATTATTTAAGCATAATGAACAAACGGTGTTTGTTCCGATCGAAGCTCAACCTTGATGTCCAATCCATATTTGTTGTCTCAGAAATGGTCTATTGTGATGTACTAAGCGTGCGTTTGAAAAATCCAGTGACGTCAAGTTCACTGTCATACTGTTTTCTATGTTAATTTAAAATTATCAAAAACTGTTTAATTGGCGACAGCAAAAACCGAACAATGCGAACGCAGGGCAAAAATAAGATTGTTGCAAGGGCGGATCCAGCCAAAATTTTAGGGGGGAGGGGGCTAATTGAGTTTAGGGGGGGGGGGGGTAATTGAGTTTCTTCCGTCAACACAACGGAAAATAATATATAATAATGCTGAATTGAGGGGGGGGGGGGTCTTCAGCCCCCCTTTGCCCCCCCCCCCCCTCCCCTGGATCCGCCCTTGTGTTGTTCTTCTGATAAAATTTGAAAAAAGAAATGGGATTAACAGTGGATTCCACAGAGTGGCTCTTTCAGTTCCACTGGATTCCAATTGGAGTATAGTAGTTGATTTTTGTGAGGAAACCTCGGAGAAAAAACCTGACGGCACAGGAGAGAACCAACAAGCAACTCTATTCACATACGACACCGATAGCCTTGGTGAGAGGCGAGTCTAGCATGTCTAGCTAAAGCTAGTTTTTAGTAGTAAGAAGGGTTCTTAAATTCATGCATACAATTTCCAGAAAAAAATGCTCTATTTTGCTTCCTGTGGATGGAACTAAGATTACCTTACTTTCAGTATGATTGAACACTTATTTTTAAAGCTTTGTGACGTCACATACTACGTCAGTATACTATATTCGTCAAAACGGCTCTAACGATAGATGACCTAGGTAATATTTGAACGCAATTTATTAAGAAAAAAAACCAATTCAAAGATTCGGTTAGTAATGAATCGTTTTTAGATTTTAAATGGAAACTTAACTTTAACTTTAACCGATTGAATAATATGATAAAATTGAAAATAAATGCAAATGAGCTCAAAAACTCAAAGTTGTTTTATCTCAGTAAAAATATTTGCACCGTAAAGAGGAAAAAGAAAAGAAAAATCTTTTTTTTCGGTGATTTAATATTTTGTATAAATAAGAATCAGACCCGGTAAATTATTAAAGAAAAATACCATTTTGACGAAAATCTATTGATCGAGCGCGCTTTGTTGAACGTGAGTCAAATGCCGATCAAAACTTGGAATATAGCTGGCTTGGCAGAGGCTTCTCATTAAAAAATGAGTCGAAATTAGGATAGAAAATAGTGAAAAAATAAGTAATGTGCTAGCCATTCTTCTAATTGTGTAAATCCTTCATGTCTCTTGATTATTTTTATGAGTTAAGCACTCTTCTTATCAATATTCAAGTCTTGTTTGCAAGAAAATATAAGCAAAAACAAAAAAAATTCATTTACTAGCGTTGCTAATTAACCAAAATAATCCGTTGCTAAGCAACAAGAACATGGATTTTTACGTAGTGAAAAAATGTGACGTCTTGTATCTTAAAACTTTTCGAGGTTCAAAATTAAAACTGACGTCATAGAATTGAAGAATTTTGATTGGCTAACGCAGGGTATATAAAGAAAGGTTTATAGCGGCTAATGTGTCTATAATTCACTTTAACAAAAAAAGGAATAAATTCTAAGGACCCAAGAAATACTATGGCGGAACAGGAGCCATCTAGTTTAGAAGTACCACTTTTCCAGCGACGAAAATCGAAATCTTTGACTCCTTTGATTTTTGGCTGTGAAGAAAATGGTCATGTTGCTGTTCGCGTGTGCCCCACTCCCGATGAATATTCATGCCAAGGCGAAAAGTCAGACCCATGCGCCTTGAATACTCCATTCTCTGAGAAAACCTTAACTCCAGGGTTCGGCCTCGAAAGTCATCGGAGAATATCCTCAACGAGTGTCAGCTCATTTGGGTGCGCCTCTCCGCTTGGTTCGTCCGGGAGCACGAGCTGTTTTTCGTTTTCCAAGTCTCCATCGCCCAACGATCAAAGGCCGAACTCTCTCTCCTCTTCAAGTAAGAGTAATTTGGGACCCTTGGTCGCTACTCCAAGCCTACTCGACTGCCTTCCCATTGAAACGTTAGAAGAACGAATGAGCCGATGGGTTATGTCTGACGACCTTGACAAGAAAAAAAAATTTCCCTCTAACAATCCACCTCTGTTCCTAAATGGCGTCACTTCAAAAGAATATGCTATTCAAAGAAAAAATAATTCTCCTAGGAGCGATTCGTATTTGAATGAGAATTATTTGAATATTTGTTCGCCGTGTTCGTCTTGTAACGACAGCGCCATTGCTGGATCACCCTATCTTGCCTATCCAAATTCAAGATCTGATGCTCGAAGCCCTATTGGATCCCCCTCTTTGCAACAACTTAATCTGCAAACTCCAAGAGATCAACGAAAAAGCAGAAGAAACAACAAAAGCGCCCTTGAATTTTCTTTTGAATTGGATTCACTATAGCAAATTTTCACCACTGCAGTAAAATCTACGAACATTTTACGAGAAAAGTTCGGCTTCGAGTTATATCAGCCGAGCGGGAAAAAAGAATTACAAATATCGTGGCTCTCAAAGGTTTTCCAAACTCAAGCAATACCACCGGATGAAGGAACATTTTTGAGCAAATTTTCACCACTGTACATGATCAAATTTACGAACATTTCCCGCGAGCAAAGGTCGCGGCTTGAAGTCGCGTTAGCCGAGTGGGGAAACAAACGATGTCGACGTGACTCTCCAAAGCTTTCCAAAGGCTCCCAAACTCAAGCAATAGCACTAGATAAACGACGTTTATTTTCGAGCTGATTAACACCAAAACCATTACATTTATCATAATTATAGGACATTGCTGAAGTTTGTTTTTCTTTTTTTCTTTTCTCGTAATCTCACTCATGTTTACCACTCGCCTTAGTTACCGTTGCTATGCCTCACAAGATCACCAATAAATATTCCTACTTGGTAACGTTTGCTATGGTGATTGATCCGCTATTATATAAGTGGTAATTATGATATTTTTCACTACTGTAAAAAATTAATATCGCGCTTTTAGACTTTTATTAAATGTTTTGATCTTATAATTTATACTTTTACCTAGATTTCGTGAAAGGCCACAGTTTCTTATTTATCTTTAGCCATCTAGAGAAGACAAGTGGCGATTGCCAGTCAATAAACGCACGCGTTATTGTTCTCGATAAGAGAATGTCGACGGATTTCCTTCTTCGATACACCTAGTTAAATTATTTATTTAGGTATTAGAAAGAATGAAATTTGAACCAATTTTTTTTTGTGGAACCTTTGCGTTAAAGTTTTAATTGAACGATGTATCAGTACTTTTATGTAGAGGTTGTGATATCCATACGGAAATATGGTTGACGCGTACATTTTGATGGCGTCAGTTTTCGATGACGACTATCGTAGTTGTCGTTTGAGTCGTCGAGTTGAAGTGTGTGTGAAGTTAAGTGCGTTTTATATAGCAATAAAGAAAGCTTTATATCAAACAACAAGTAATCTTCAAAATTTATATACAAAAACGCTTCCTCAACCATAATATTTCAATAAGATCCAAGCTTTCTGGACATGGCATCAATTGGTCGGGTGTTAAGATCTTAGAGAAAGAGCAAAGTTTGAACCAGTGGAAGTGGGCCGAGGCTCACCACATTATCTGAGGAGGGAAGATCATAGCTAGTAGGGATAGTGAAAGAACACTTAAAGATTGCTATATAAGTCTCTGTTAAAATAAAATAAATAGAACATATAACGCGCGCGCGTTGTAAGAAGCTCGGAGCGCGCACGTGTTCGTTTCCTTTGTTTCTTTGGTTACTTCATCTTTATATGTTTTCATAGCTTGTTTGTAAATAACATTTTTAACCGCCATCTCATTATTCCCTAAGGATGGACTAACTAGTCCGAAAGCTTTGATTTCTATAGAGGCTTTGCACCATCACGTGATGGCAGCCATGACATGGGGCAGGAACAATTGATTCTGATCTAATCTGATTTACATTAGAAAGGATTCAGTTTTCCAGGGGGAAAAGACTCTATTGTTATGCCCCCTGTAATGGCTGCCATCACGTGATTGTGCAAAGCCTCTAGTAAAATTTTATGGTAGAGGAAGCGTTCTTGCATAAAAGAAATGATTCCAGCCTACAAAATTACATATTATTGGTTTGGTACCTCTGGTATCTCGGTTTCAATCCCTGGACTCTGTATTACGTGCGTGTACGTAGTTGTTGGGTCTATTCTTGATTTGTGAAGGTATCGGTCTCCGGTTCCTCTGCATGGTTTTCTTCTGCAAAACCCAACACGCTAAATTTCTATTCGATTTGTGAGTTAGCCATGCCCTGACTTCGATCATCCCAAACGTCGTTTCAGTTTTTGGTCTGTGAGTTCTTTCTCCAGGTTGTCTGAGTTTGCTATCTCCGCAAAACCCAGCCGGTTACACGTTAAATTCCAATTTTGTTGTGCGAGTTAGCCATGCCCTGATCACTTAGATCAGCCCAGAGGTTGTTTCAGGGTTCGATCTGTGAGTTAGGCATGCCCTGACTTAGATCACCCCAGAGGTTGTTTCAGAGTTTGATCTGTGAGTTAGCTATGCCCTGACATAGATCAGCCCAGAGGTCGGTCGTTAGCCATGTCCTTAGATCAGCTCAGAGGTCGTTTCAGGGTTCGATCTGTGAGTTAGCCGTGCCCTGACGTAGATCAGACCAGAGGTCGATCGTTAGCCATGTCCTTAGATCAGCTCAGAGGTCGTTTAAGAGTTTGATCTGTGAGTTAGCTATGCCCTGACTTAGATAAGCTCAGAGGTCGTTTCAGAGTTCGCTGATTCATTGTTTATGCATCTTATTCATTTGCAGGCTGAGAGACAAAAAATGTCGTCCCACCTGGCAGAGAATGTCCAAACTCACCTAATAATGCTCTGTGATCTCGTCAAAGACCAAAAACAACAGCTTTCACTTCAAAAAGAGCGAGTCCAACTACAAAAAGAACACCTACAGCTCCAGAAAGAAACCCTGATGGCACAACAAGACGAACTGGTCGAAACAAGAAGCAGGACGGCAAATGGAGAATTCATTTGGAGAATCACTGACTTTACTCGGAAACTCATGGATGCCAAGTCAGGACGATCGTCTGAACCGCTGATCAGTGAGCCCTTTTACACCCACCCACACGGGTATAAAATGTGCGCTGGAGTTTGGCTCAATGGGATTGGTACGGGAAGGGGACGGTATATCTCTGTTGGACTGCAGGTTAGGATCAAAACTATATCTTTATATTTTTTTCAATTTATCTTCAATACTGGAACACGAGGTTTTTCTTCGGGTTCTCTGGATTTCCTCCCTTAGGGGAAAAAGTTGAATTGAGAAGACAGTTGTATGTCTAGAATATTAAATGTATACATCTATTTCAAAAAAAACAAAAAACAAAAAAGCGCTGAACGTTGCAAAATGTAATACGTTAACAACGGAACGACGTAAGGTGCTGACACACGTTGCAACAATACACGCAACATTGCAAGCAACAAATTTGAATCGGGGTGACACACATTGCAACAAAATCACGCAACATCGCTTGTGTCAGTCTGCTATGTTAAGATATTTGGTCAGCAGTTATAAATTTGGTGCAAGCTGATTGGCTGGAATTTTCAAAACGCTGCAGGTAATGTTGCAGCCATATCCACATGATGAAATTTGTCGCGCGCAATGTTACTAGAGTAGAGCACAATTCAACTTCAGATTTGTTGCATGCAACGTTGCGTGCAACAAGTTTGGAGTAGACACACGCTGCAACATTCCTGTTGCGTGCAATGTTGCATGCAATGTTGCACCGTGTGTCAGCACCTGTAGTTTCCTTTTAAATTGGGATATGGAGCATGAACCTTGAGTTAGGAATGTAATTTTTCGTATTTTAGTCAGAAAACATAAGAGCACCAAAATCCCGTTTATTCTCAGATCGCCCATCTCAGATCTCCGACTGACAAATTTCTTTTTAGAAATAGATGTATATATAGTGGTAGTGACTGTGGAGTGTGACGTATACTTGAATGTTACCTCGAGAACGATCATAATAAAACTGCATTTCGTGGCACACTGGTTACACATCGTTTCATTCAGTTCTTTACAAGTAGCTAAAAAGAATCGATTTTTGTTTGAAATCCCACGAATATATTTGTCGTAGGTCCAAGTCGGTGAGTACGATGGAATCTTAAAATGGCCTTTCTACCCTCGATATACCTTTACGCTTCTCGACCAATGCGAGTCTGCCAAGGACAAGAAAGATATAGTAGCAACCTTCGAGCCACAAGGAATCGCCCGACCATCGATAAACAGACAGCTCGGTAAAGGAGCCAGAAGATTCGTTCTCCAAGACGACATTCAGGGATCTTCATACAACAAAGATGACACGGTGTTTATCAAATTTACGGTCGGACTGAAGCAAACTCCTTTGCCATTTTTTTGAATTTGGTGACACTGATCTTTGAACTCATAACTAAAAATTTATTTTAGTGTGAGTTATTGAAGACATACGAAGTCAAAATTGCGAAGTTATTGCATGGCGGCCATATTGGATCGCTTTCAGCGAAGCACGAGACGAGCCAAGATGGCGGCGATGAAAGAGGAAGTTGGCTTTACCGCTAGGCATTGTTCTTTCCTAATTTTTCTTTTTTAATTTTTCTTTTCTTTTTTTTCAAATTGAATCAGTACTTTCTCATCGACTACAACCCTATATTTCAAAAGATTTAGTATTTTAACATCCACTGTCGCTGGAAAAAAATAAGTATTTTATACAATGAAAAGCATTATTTGCCTTCTTTCAATATCATACGACAGACCGAATTTTATGATATTACTCTAAAATAATTTTAAAAAGGTAAAAAATAAATATAGTAATAAACATTTATAACAGTAAAACAATGGGAAATTCCAAAATATGTATTTAAAAAAAATAACTAATAAATACTTGTAAATTACAATTAGAAAAATCGCAATAAAATGCAAATGCAAAATAGAATTAGGAGTAATAAACTTATTGAAATTAATAATCGCTTTGTGCTTAAAAGTTTTGATTAATTACTCGAAATACGACTTTGATCTCACTCGTGTACATAACGTTATAATAGTTGTTTATAAATCAGCAGCTTTGTCAATAAAAAAAAAGAATGTAAACTTTCAAAGTTTCAGCGTCCTAAAACAGCTGTGTTAAAACTGAGAATAATTGAGTAACTTATAAAGATATAAAAATCTAACGAGGATTGATTATTTTTTACTCGGAAAATTGCTGTTACGAAAGCCAAGCCGATAAACATGAAACTAAACTCGGTAACAAATAGGCAATTATTTGAAATTTTCTTTTTACATATAGTAGTACTTTCTCTGAGAGTAAATACAACGATGGGTCTGGAAGAAAAAAGTATTGAAGTTCTAGAACCGAATGAGAAAAGTATATGGTTTGTGCGTAGAAGTAGTTCGTACACTATTACATGGACCCAGAAAACTACCGCGTTTAGATGGGACATTAGACTTCTCGATAGCGAAACCATGGAGAAAGTTCTCGATATTAGCCAATCCTTGAGCGAGTATAAAGATAAAGAAATGAGTTTTAGCTGGTTGATACCAGATAGTGTTTCAGATGGTACGTATATTGTTAGAGTCAAGGACAGCAGCAACGACAAGAATTATGGGGACAGCCAACCGTTCTCAATACGAACACAAGGTAAGACAAGATTCGAATTATGTATGATGAATATTTTCTTATTCTATTGATGGATTGCAAGCATTCCCAAGAGAGACAAAGGACAAAAATTGGTTCCTTTAACAAAGGATGCCTTGAGAAATCTTTTGTTTAATGGCACCAACGCTCCCTCGAGAGGCCGCGATATCTTAACGCGCAGTCGAAGTTCTTTCGCATGTTACTATTGTTAGTTTATCAGTAGTTTATTCTGGAAAGCTTGGATAATTATTTCGAGTAGTACTTACGTTTTTTTTCCAAAATGAAGCATTTGCTAAATCGCTACATATCTTTGATGTCTGCTCAATGAGATTTTCAAAGTTTGGCGTAATGTTTACGATTTCAGAGCACATGTCATCCCCTAGAGTATCATTTATTTCTTTGTTTAAACGGTTGCGCACGAGAAGACAAATGAACATGGAAACAGCTCAAACAAATAGTCTTATTCTCTAAAGAATGACGCACGGTCTGAAATGGGAAAATCCAAGGTAAAATTGCCATAATTACTAAATATCAGAAAAACAAATCAACTTTAGCACGAGCCTCATTAGATGCTTTTTTTTTATATGTCTCAATTTCCATTAATTTTCTCTAGTTTCTCTAAGGTTTTTCTTGTTAATTATATTTTAGAGCTCGATGGCTTCACGTCCAACACTTACAACTCCTTTTCGCCGTCTTCTCCTCACAGTCCCTCTCTTTTCACAACTCTCAACTCAACTCAACCAGAACATCTCCTTCCTCACGAGATAAAACACGCAAGACACTTGGAAGAAGAGGAGAAACGCTTTAGAAGTATCAACATGGAAGACTATTGGCCCATGCCAAGGGAACACTGTACGATAAAACGTGTTCATCGTCCAAGCAAAGAACAGTTTGTGAAAGAGTTTGTAAAACCACAAATTCCTGTAATTATTACTGGTTTGATGGATGACTGGGAAGCAATGAAGAACTGGAATTTTGAGGAGCTTGGTAAGGACCTAAGGCCCTGGCTAAACGAGGAAACAAGTTTTCAGAAACATGTTTCCCGCGCACATGTTCCCCGATGATTCCAAGTTTAGCCACATGCGAAACATTGCTACGTGCAACAAAGTTTGCTCCCAAGACGCAAAAATGTTTCTGTTGTGCGGCAGAAATGTTTCATGCTTCCAAGACGCATGGAAACAATGTTTCCCAATGTTTCCTCGTTTAGCCACGAAAGATAACATTCTAAAAGCTCGTTACTTAGCAACGCTAGCTCTATCTTGAAAGTGCGCATGCGCTAACCGATATGAGTAAACATATTTCCCGATGTTCCCTTACAGTTTTGCCACCTTTGGAAACATTTAAGAAACATGTTTCCTCGTTTAGCCAGGGCCTAAAACTCAAGCAATCGATGGAATGAGTAGCTTATTTTTACATCACTATCGTGATTTCGCGACCTACTACACAACTAGCTTTAATTCCAGACTTTTTGGGTTTTGATTTCTGTCAATCAAATTTCCAACATTCTTAGTAAGTATGTTTTTATTGACGGGAACCCCAAAACCCAGACGTTTTGGTCTGAATTAGCCATTCCGAGGCAAACAGCATACTATAGTACGACTATACCCATACTCTATACTATAGTACGCCATGTTAAGTTACTACGTAACGTCACTGGACAGTTACAACTGTTACGACCCACGTACTTTCAAAACAGTTTGTTTAAAATGTAACTCTTGCAGAAGCCTCACTCTTGCTACCTCCTGTTGTTAGTTATTTGATTCAAATGTGTCAATATATCTACTTAAATTATCTTTATGCACTAAGCTTCAATTAAGTTATTTTTTTGGGCCCGCAGTAATTGGCTTAACGCTGTTGCGGTCACCCTGTCATATATATCACAGTATTTTTCAGTTGTTACATTTCCAGTTTAATATATGGCGAAACTAAAAATTAAACTTAAATTGAATTAAATTAAATTGACTAACTTTCATTGTTCCCTTGTAGGTAAGCATCTTACCAAGGGAGTAAAGGTGGATATAATGGAAGTCATGACTACGTATTCTAGATGGAATGACGTTCGTAAGGACATGGCAGACTCGCTCAGAAACCCTCCAAAAATCTACATGAACGACTTTGAACATGTTTATCCAGAGCTCATGAAAGATGTCGAGATACAGGAGTTGTTCATGAATGAAGATGATTATTTAGAGGTTTGTTCAGAGAAAATTCTCAGTTACAATCAGACACAACCAGGTGATTTGGATTCTAGGCGCGCAATGCATTGTTTGCCACTGCGAACATTTCCAAGTATTTTCTTTATTGTCTCTTTTCAAAACGAAATATTTTAAGCTAGGGAACGGCTAACTCACAAATCAAACTGCTGAAGCAAACTCTAGGCTGATCTACGGACCTTTATCACACGGCGGCCATGTTTTTTCTCACGAGAATAAAAACCTTTGTTTAACCAACATAAATTTACTCTCAAGTCCTTGCGTGGAGGAATCAATTGTTCAAACCAACATGGCTGCCACGTGAAAAAGCCCCTTTAGTTAAGGAACTGCTAACCGTTAGGACGAACTGAAACAACCTTTCGGTTGGTCTAAGTCCGTGCATCACAGCTTAAAATTTAGCTTGTTAGGTTTAGTAGAGGGATAAAAATAAATAAACAGAGTAACAATACTTCCTCTATAGAGGCTTTGCACCATCACGTGATGGCAGCCATGACAGGGGGCAGGAACAATTGAATCTGGTCTAATCTGATTTACATTAGAAAGGATTCAGTTTCCCAGGGGAGAACGAGTCTACTGTTATGCCTCCTGTCATGGCTGCCATCACGTGATGTAATAGCCTCTTTCTCTTATCTCATTCGGTGAATGCCGCAGTGTTTATTAACTCCAAACTAGTTTGTACAGGTTTTTTCATTTTCCTCGTATTTTCTTCAGATAGTTGATTCAGATATCAGGCCCTCTCGATTTTCTTTCCATATGGAACCAAAGAGGTCTGGGTACCACTGGCGAGTAGAGACTATCAATGGATCTCTGTGGAGTGCATTGATTTTGGGGTATAAACGATGGGGTTTGTACCCGCCAAACACTTTCTTTCCTCCAGGTGAGTGTTGGACAGTTATGACTGTATTGGTCAACATAACAAACAATCACTCGATTATTGCGTTGCCGCTTTTTGTTTTACAGGAGTTGTCCACAACAAATATCGCGTCCAGGACTCTCAGTCATCTGAGCCTTTCACGTGGTGGGCCTATACTCAGCCTCACTTACAGGCTGACCGTCAGCCTCTAGAATGCGTCCAGAGGCCTGGGGAGATTATGTACATTCCGTCGGGGTGGTGGTGGAGTTACATTAACTTGAACGACTCTATTGGCTTAAAGGTGAGTTGTTATAGTAAAAAGACTGGGGAATAAGTGTGTCGGTTGCATGAAGGCCCACTGGCGTCCTCATGAAAGCGTTTCGATTTATCAATAAAATGGATAAAATGTTTTGCGTCCACTTTAGGGTTTTTATGATGATTCCCAATAACTCGACGTCCTAACCCAATTCACAACCAGCGCACTGAATTGTATGATAGTTTCCTTGGCAAAGGCAAATAAGTTTTTTGGTCAACAGACTACATCGTATAAAGAAAAGAAAAAAGCAATACAGTATTTTTTTCAGGCTGTTTATTTTCGTCAAAAAAGAGCGTCATATATATTAGAGTTAATGCTGCGGTTTTGTTCTATAAATTCCAGTCAACCCCATTTAATTGGGAATTTGAAATCGATTGTCGACAGCCATTAACTCAGAGATCATAGAAGGTTATTTCATTTTTCTGTGTTAGTTCGTAGTCAGATTTTATAATTAGAAAAGAGAAAAAGAAGTTGAACTCTCTAGGGGTAGGAGTCGCACAATAGAGTCTCTACTTTCACATCCCCATAATACTTTGCGTCTTTGGGGGATAACCAGAGGGTAAAAACCCACTTATTTTGCTGAAGGCTGATCAGACAATGTTGAAAATACCTTGTTTGGTATCCAAAAATAAAATGAAGAAGTAAAAAAATAGAAAAAGATAGAAGCTTAAAGCCGTTTAAGGTAAATTTTAAAAAATTTTTCGTAAGTGAATACATTTTCTGTAAGACCAAAACTCTTGATGATCTGTACACGCAAAAATAACTTGGAATAAACTGATAATCAGTATTGTACAGATAAAAGCAGGTATAGTATAAATTCAGTTAAGAAACCTTTCAATTTGGGACAGTTTTTTGATTGGTTACCCCCCAAAGACGTAAGGCATTATGGGGATGTGAATATAGAGAATGCCTCTTTTCTTTTTGTTTGGCTTGAGTTTGTTTACATTCCGAAATTGATATTGCCATTTCAGCTCTTGTATATTATTAGGCAGGGGTTTCTTGGCCTTTCATTAATGACACTGATTTTTAAACCAAACTTTCCAGTAATTAGTAGTTTTGAGCAATGGCATATAATGGATCTATTTATAGAGGTCTTATTGTATTCTTTCTTTTGGAAAGACGCCTTTGTTTTGGTCCTTCTCGAGCGTGCTTCGATTTCGATCGAAAAAAGGAAAACTTGTTCTTTTTGTTGCTGCTTTCTGTGGAGGGTACAGTCGATGAAGATGGCTTCCCTGGAGCGAGGCCTACCCCACATTCTGTTGTTGGTCCGTTAAGTGAAGAAGGAATAGTCTCACTTGGTTGTGACTGGCTGGTGGCTGGGGGTACCCCACAGTTTGTTGTTGGTCCCTTAGATGAAGAAGGGATAGTTTGACTTGGTTGTGTCTGTGACTGGTTGGTGGCGAGGAACAAAGATGCTGGAGTGTAGCTGTTGAGTGTCCTTATTCCATAAACTAAAAACATTAAAGGATTCCAAGTTATTCTATATTAACAATTTATGCTGAAATGAAAAGAAAGATGTGAATCTAGAAGTAGATGTTTCTGGTGGAAAGTTGAGAAGATTTTAAATGTGAATCAGATATGGCAGATTTTTGCGAAGGAAAGTTAGAGGATCCGAGGGGGGGAAATCCTCAAAGAACAGAGAAACAAAAGCAAACAGAAAACACTCCTATTGCAGATAGACGGTCCTCGTGTACAACTGTTTACCGTTCGAAATCGTTAACTTGCTTTAACATCCACGTTTTTAGATAGAATACTAAAATATGGGTTGAGGGGTGATGCGGAACTACCATGGCATATAAAAGTCTTGAAATGGTATATGTTAGTCTATCGGATGTGTGTCATTACTCACCTCTGTTGTTGGTAGACGCCTCAACGTCTATTTCCATTCCCCATGCCGGTACAGGTCGTCCAGCGGGCTTGTACATTCGCGCAGGCGTTGTTGAGGGTACCTGACAAAAATAGAATACTCTTATTTTTGGCAAGAAAAGTTTTGAATGTCCTTCTTCCCTCCAACATCCATATTCTAATGGTCCATCGTGCCCTTAGGTTACTATTACTGAGAGTGATGACAAAGTTTCGTTTCTTGAGGGCTATTACTGAAAAGCATGGTTATGATTATAATGATGGCTGTAGTAGCGTATGACAAAAGGATATTCTGCCAAGTCGACGTCTGCTATGATTGGCTTATATTACCTGTAGGCTGTAGGCTGTCACTGTGTTGGAAAGCTTAATGGCAGAAGCTAATCATTGCAATCGAACCACCTTATAATGAACGCCACTGTTCTTGACCTATAGGATTTGTAGCGGTGTCATTGTCACTGCGCGACGTATGTCCAAGTCCAAGTCCAAAAACAACAACAACTACTACTATAACAGAGTATTAAAATTATTAAATTATCATTATCGCTTACCTGAGTATTACCAGTGACAGTACTAGTTGACGTTGGAGATTCTGGGATTCTATGGCTCCTGTCACTTTCCAGGGTTCCCTGAATCCCCTTGTCTGCTGTAGATCCCGTTCGTTCGATGACATCTTTGCCGGCAGAAACTGTACGTTTGAATGGATTATTCCAGCTAAATTTAGCATCCTTAAAACTGCGCACAAATGCACACACTGTTGTTCTATTTCGAGGGTTTGTGATGGTGTTCTGCGCATCCTTAATTCCATAAACCTGAAAGATAATACACTTATTTAATTTTGAGTCCAAGTCTTACGAAATCAAACTGGTGAGTCAAATCGCACCAGTTTCGATTCTTGGTCGACGTATTATCATTTAGCAGTTGTGCTAAGACATATCTTTGTCAAAGCAATGCATGACTATAACGACCAGGATTATCATGATAAGGACATGGTTCTATTTTTAAAGCCATCTTAACAATGTTGCTCAATAGAATGCTCTATGACTGAGCAACATCCAGCAATCCTGCGCCCAAAAATACGTCGATAGCATTGCTAGTTGCAGCATTGCTGGATGATGCTTGGCTAATGCCATTGCCATTGCATCAAAATTGCAATAAGTTACAAGTTACAATTTTTTTTATTTTTGTACCTTATTGTTATTTACAGTTAGAAAAAGAAAATTATATATTTATAACTATAGGAAGGAGGTACGGGCCATCTGAGAAGATAAACTAATCGAGCAGATGTCCCTAAATATATTGGAAAAGGTGCAAAAATAATAAGGTCATAACACTAGAGAAAAATATATAAGTGGAAATCAAAAATAGATGCCAAATATTTATGTGTACATAATCATAATAGGTCATATAGTATATACACATATACATATACATTTATCTAAGAACATATAAGTACGTTCGATGTGACGACAGCTTTATTTACATCGGGCTGATCACTGACGTTTATAATTATGACATCGTTGCACATCGTCTTTTAATAAGGAAAATAAAAGGTTCCTCAGCAAGATCCAAAACCTCAACAAGCACTAGTTTCTTTCACCATAACCTTACCTCGTTATTAGCAGGTACAGCTGTGTCAGCGGTAGTACCAGGGATGTCATGCCCGGCATCTTGTGTCACGCTTTCAGCTCTAACGCCTTCAGACGTTACAACGTTACTAAACGCAATAACTGGAGTTTCTTTGATGTTTTGGCTCCTGCCGTTCTCCAGGCTTCCCGGAACGACCTGATCGTCTGTAGATCTCGTTCGCTCGATATCACCTTTGCCGGCAGGAACTGTTCGTTTGAATGGATTATTCCAGCTAAACTTAGCTTTCTTAAAACTGCGCACAAATGTACAGACTGTGGTTCTGTTTTGAGGGTTTGTGCTTTGATCCTGTGCATTCTTATTTCTACCAACCTGATGAAAGATAATAACATTTTTGCAATTTTGAGTTTGATGACCAAACGAAAACAAACTTATTCGCTTCGGGTTCGATTACTGGACTAGGTAAACATTCATGCAAGTAGCAGGGTTTGTTAGATCTCCGTCATTCCAGTATGTCACCTGCTCTCCGATTTTTCTCCTTCGGCAAACTCAACATGCTAAATTCCAACTTGATCTTTGAAAGTTGACGTGACAGAATAATCAGATGAATTTTAAATATTTTGATGATTATGGAGGTGATTATTATTGTGAACCGTCATGAAAACAAGTATTTTGTTTAAAAATTCCTAAAAGGTTACCTTGGTGGTTAAAAGTTGAGAAGCATCACTGTTTTGTGACTTTGACGTCGTACTTGTACTCGGTACACTGCTGGTTTGCAATGAACTTGAGTCCTTCGTCCCTGCAGATTCGTATCCACAGGCTTTATTTACTGCGTTGGGCGTGTTTGGCCCGTCTTTATCCATGACTTTCATCCAAGCATTTTTTATGGATGCCTTATAGCAAGAAGCTTCTATGGCAGTGTCATCCTGAAAATGCAAGCAGCAAAAAGAGCAGATCGCTCAAGTTGAAGTCTTTCGAAAAGTGGAAATTTTACAACGCCCCCTCCCAGGCGTTGTATGACGACAATAAGAACAGCTGCAGTGGAGACTACTTTAATATCGACCCATAAGATTCTTCAAAAGCCTCATGGAACAGTTTTACTCACACACGTTATCATTGCATCCATTCCCTTTTACATACAAGCTCACATGTTCATTTTCACGGTGGGAGGTAATTTGGAAAACCCAGACTTCACCCCGAAATGTGGATCAGCCATAACAACGTCTATCCATCTCGGGAAGCACGGGTCGCGTGCGCATGCGCTGCTAATGCGCCGCGCCTCCCACCAATGCGGCCCGGGTTCGACCTTCACGTCGTAAGTGAGTTTAGTTGTTTGTTGGTCATCTCCTGTACTTCTAAGGTTTTTTTCTCCCAGTTTTAGATTAGATTAGTAGTTTGGGACTTTATCAGTTGTTCCATACCTTATCAGAATGTGTCTTGCCATTCCTATCGACTTCAGATGCTGTCTTGTCGTCTCTTCCATGCACATCAGTCAGCCCTTCAATACGAACCTCTGCCGCATGTTGGTCAGCTGTATAACTATTGGCACGACTTCTGCTAAAGGGAAATCGCCATGGTAGGAAGTATCTAATGCAGTTGCACCAGTTTTCAACTAAAGTAGCTCTTACACACCCTGCATTGGCCTATGGTTAGAAAAAAACATATGTTGGATATAAAGTCACGCTATTTATCGTAAGAATATCTTTGACATTTGACAAAGACAAGTCAATTTGCTGTTGCTTTTTCGGTTGGCAAACCTTTTTTGGAAGTGTTTCTCGGTTTATATTCTTCCTGCTAAATAAGAAGTTCATAGTTGATTCTCAGTGACTTTACAATCGATTTAAGGAGTAAGTGTGGCTT
Organism: Actinia tenebrosa; assembly: GCF_029948245.1. Lineage (NCBI taxonomy): Eukaryota > Metazoa > Cnidaria > Anthozoa > Actiniaria > Actiniidae > Actinia > Actinia tenebrosa. Next base: position 8,839,831 of record NW_028292579.1, on the reverse strand, counting down.
GGTTTGTTAGTGTGCTGCCTGCTAAGCAAGAGGTCCATAGTTTGATCCTCAGTGACCTCACACACTTGTTTTAAGGAGAAAGTGTGGCTTGGTTGTTTAGTGTGCTGCTTGCTAAGCAAGAGGTCCATAGTTTGATCCTCAGTGACCTCACACACTTGTTTTAAGGAGCAAGTGTGGCTTGGTTTACTTATTTCTGGTTTATCGATAATACTTACCCCATTAGAATAGGTGCCAGAGTTGTTTGTAGGTTCTTTATCAGTTGAAGATGGTCGAGGGTAAACGGCTACTTCTACCGTCTTCGTTGTATTTTTATTTTGGCCTTCCTTGCTATCTTTTGATCCGTTAGATGGTCTTGTCATAGACTTTATTTTCTTTCTTAGCCTTCGAAATGGATTGACCCAATGAAATGTTATCTCAGCATTTCTCATGTGTTCGATCCATACTCTCCACGGCACCCATACCACGTGACATGAGGCAGTCGTACTGACAGAACTTTGACTCTGAAAATAGTAATAAGATAATAATAATAATAATAATAAACTTTATGTATGTGTCTATAATAACTAGTTTACATGTGAGAAAACTAATTGGAGAAGCCTGTCTAGCACTTTCTAAATATAAAAGTAAATAACGAAATAAATTTACTATAAAGAGAAGGCATTTTAATTAACCCGTAAATCAAAAATTGTTAGTCAACTTATGAATGAAAAAGATAATTTTTTATGCATCATAACTTGTGTTTATGCTTATTTACCATAATTTGCGTCATGGTATCGTAGAACTATGCTAACTGTTGGCACTTGATTCATGATTGAATTTTTTGTTGAGCAAGCAAAACCAAAGTACCCGGGGAAAACTTGGAGCTTCCTGATAATTTTGACGTTGAGATGACGCTAACAACGGTAAATTGATGATGGGCACAAAAAAAAATACTAGAAAGCTAAACGAACTGGTAAAATTAAACGCTATGAGACTGAATGAAAACACTGATCTAAAAGCGTGCCGTGGAGCTGGTAAGCTGGCCAGACTTTTCACAGAAAAAAATAGAAATGTCGTATGTGATTGGTCAGATGTTCATGGGTGTTCATGGTTTTATTACTTTAACCGTAAGAAATGATATCTTTGCTAAATGATCAAAAAGATCCAAATTTTTAAATTTAATTTAATTTATCGAAATTTTTCGAACTTTTTATATATATTCACTGAAAAAAAAAGAAGATTTGATTCTACACTTCATTGCTATTCTTCTTTTAAGGATTTCATTTACGATCTGCTCGTTTCTTAATGCACTGATAACAGCACAGTTAACGTTAGAGTAGAATAACATTATCCCACAGTTTTAAAGTCTAAAAAAAAAAAAAAAACTTTTAACAAATTGATTTTGTATAATGTGTTTATCTTTTCCGTTCTGCTCTGATTCGATAGGTAAAAACGAACCGCGGTCCGGAAGCGCAATTTCTATTTATAAACGTAAGATCTGCTGTTAGCTGAATAAGAAAAAAAAAAAAAAAAAAAAAAAAAAAAACCCCAAAGAAAACAGAAAAAAAAACAAAAAACAAAAAAAAAAAAAAAAAAAAAAAGCAACAACAACAACAAACAAACAAAAACAAACAAACAAAAAACAAAACAGGAAAAACTTCATTATTTTCTAAGTAATCTGGCTGATTATCTAGCAGAATCAATATTTAGTAATTTTAAATTAGCGTTGTTTAAAAGGAAATTTAGATAAACTGCAGCTTCCAAGAACACGAACTAGGAATAACCGAGAGCAAAAAAATGTCAAAACCCGCGTTTAAAATGTTTTTCAATGGAAGGTGGAATTAACAAAATGCAAGTAAAACTGATTCAGAATAAATGCATTACTGCAAAATAACACTGATTGTTAAGATCTCCCCCCCTTATTAGTGTTAATCAGTAAAGTGTTTCAAAATAAGTTACCTTTTTTCGTGTATTATGCCGTACAATTTTCAGGGTTTTTTTTTTTTTTTTTTTTGTAATATTCTAAACTATTAGACCATAGCATATGAAGAAATCCAATAAAATATCAGCTTTTAAACATATCAAAAAAGAAAAAGAAAAGAAAAGGAAAGCATAGAAGCCAAAAATACCAAGGATTAAGGACTTACATCTGTTTTTACAGGCAGTGATTCTCGCTTTGTATCTTTGTCGTTCTCTTGTTGAAGTCGAGAATTTTCTCCAGAACATCCCACAGCGTACACTCGGGCTGCATTTGTATCATCAACGTTAATTTTTACAGGATCGTGGACCTGAAAGTTGTCATTTCTCCTACTCTTACCTAAGAGTAAGTCGAAGATGTCGTTCGTGAGGTACTGGTCTTTTGCAAACGGTTCTCCTTTGTCTGATAATCGTTTGAGCAGTGAAGGATCTAGTACATCTTTAGTAGCTGGGCTACATCGATGTAGGTCTTCAAAGGTTCGGTCGTGAAGTTTTTCGTGGCTTGGATCTTGAAGATCGACTCCAAACGACCTGATGCTCAACTTATCAAGTTGAACTGGAGAGACCGCATTTCTTCTGATGATGCTTTCTGTCGGTGATGGCGGCGGAAGCGGAGTGTTGGCGGGGCCTGATCGCGCGTCCCACCAGGTGGTCAACATCGTTTTCAATGTTACGAAAAATGTCAAAATCGATAAAACATTTTCTGCTAATTCCGGCATCTCTGTTTTAAATTCTCTTCATTAATATACTTTAGAGGTCCTCCGTCAAGAAAACCCGAACACTCGAAGAGCGCTCCCCAAGTGTTCTAATTGCTCATTAACCAATTCTCTTTATTGACGCGCCTTCCTAATTCGTTTACGACTATGACGTCATTCATTTATCAAAAGTAATTGCTCAGTTATTTGAGAGATTTAATTTTAAAGACTTATTTGATAGAAACTTAAAAGATTTTATCAAGTAAGCAGTATTTTTGATTTAATAATTGTTTTGCTAAGGGCTTTATCATGCACATGCCCAATTTTAAGTTATTTTGTGAACGCTGACGCCCGCAGTCATAATTTGGTCAGCGGCAGCTAGTTAGGTATGTTTTCTTCCTTCTTCACAATTAAATCTTATTGAAGTCAATTCAACATTCCCAACGGGTTCGCACTGCTATTGGAATTCCTGGAAAACTTCTTGAATTTCGAAATTTCCTTCCAAGGCCCTGAAAAAAACTCATTGAAAATTGTCTATTTGTATTAAATGTTAGAAAATAAAAATAATAAATGTGTTTTCTCTACCAAGATTTAGTAAGACGCTTGTTCTAAAGGAAAATTAAGGAGACACTCTCTCTCCGATATTTATTTTATTTACTTGTGTTAAAAATATCAAATATTATGCTTTGTTTTAGCGATGGATGTGCGATGAAGTCAGTCTGCGATCTTGTCTGACCGAGCTTAAGGAACAGGCGGACAGCGGTCGTCCTAATTACTATGCTGATGTTTTCATCCAATTACGTCACTACCTATCCCAACATTACCCAGAAATCCTCACGGTTGATGACCGTGAATTTTATTCACCTATCAGTGGACTGGGAAAGGCCTTTGCTGAATTGCAGGACGAAACTAGTCAACGAGAATACCAGGTATTTATCAGTATTGTTATATTGAACCTGAAACAACCTCTGTGCTGAACTAAGTCAGGACACGGCTAACTCACAGTTCGAACCTGCACGAAACAACCTCTGGGCTGATCTAAGTCAGGGCACGGCTAACTCACAGATCGAACCCTGAAACAACCTCTGGGCTGATCTAAGTCAGGGCATGGATAACTCACAGATCGAACCCTGAAACAACCTCTGGGCTGATCTAAGTCAGGGCATGGCTAACTCACAGATCGAACCCTGAAACAACCTCTGGTTTGATCTAAGTCAGGGCATGGCTAACTCACAGATCGAACCCTGTAGCAACCTCTAGGCTGATCTATAAGTCACGGCACGGTTAACTCAAATAACGGAATCATTGGAATTTAGCGTGTTGGGTTCACGAAGATAGGAAAGTCAGATTTGAAAATCACCTGAAAAAAGAAAAAGAAAAGAAAAAAGATGGAAAAATAAAACACTGATGTCAGTCGAGTGCAGTAATATATTGTTTGCACTCTACCCGACTTTTGTTGTCAATTGACTCTTTCCACGCTAGCGTGAAATTTTAAGATAAATTTGATTTATCGGAAAATTGACTAGGTTTGTTATAAAATTGCCACATTGCCGGACTCATTTTTCGGATAAATCAAATATTTAAAATTTTGCGCTAAGCGTAAAAGGGTCATCTTATTCAAACTCAGTATCTTTTGTTTTGAAGGAATATTTTGGTAAATACGAGATTGGACGCGAATACCTTTATGATGCTGGCCAAGAAGAAGAAACACAAGATGGAAATGGGAGAGAAGGGCCGAGTCAACAGGAAAAACGGTTCGAAAACGAAGAATGGATCAAACAAGTGAAAGAAGCAAGAAAGAAGAGAAATTTAGACTATTGAGCAAATTGTATTTAAAGGGGCACTTGGATGAAAATGGATAAAAATTGGAAATGACGTTAAACTTAGTTAAAAGTATATCTGTATGGCCCCAATAGTAGCCAAACAACATATTTTCTTTACAGTAAAATGTGTCGGAAAAAAATTATCAATTTTATTTAGCACATAATCATAATTGAATCAAATTATCTACAAATACTTCAATTATTCGGACTTTGAAAAACTGGGGCGTTTTCATCCAAGTGCCCCTTTAAAAAAAGTGTGAATGATATAAATTTTGAGAAAGTTACAGAGGGAGAATGGGGTGAAAGATGATAAAAGAAATGAATTAACCGCTTATCCGTTACTGTTGCTTTATAATTCAGATAAAATCAATTGCGAGTCGTTAGCTTAATTAAAATATTGGAAATACTTGAAATCTCTTATTTCCATTTTGTATGGAAAATAGAGGATATTACATGGGCGCGCGGAGATACGAAATTTATCTTCTCGTGTTGAAAACGGATCTCTCACGAGTGAGCGCAGCGAACAAGTGAGAGATTTTCAACACGAGAAGATAAATTTCGTATCTCCAAGCGCCATGTAATATTCTGTTTATTATATAATTCTCCATTAAATCAACTTAACAAGCTTCTTATTATTAAAAAAAGCTTTTATTTATAAAATAATAGCTCAAATACACATGGTAACGCTATTTTCACATGTGAAAATATCAGTTTTTCAAAAAGGAGAAATATAGGTATTTTATGGATAATTTATGATAAATGCCAGTATCAAATTGATCGATTTGTTAATAATAACAGCAAGAGATGAGGCCATAAACGGAGCTGCATATTTTTGAAGTCAGTATAAGAAATATTATCTATATCAGGTTTTTTTTAGTTTTATTTAGAGAAAACTACCTGATACGCTTTATTGACGTGTGTTGTGCTGTGCTGTACGCTGAAATTTTTAAAGAAGGAGTTATACACTTATTTCAATAAAGTTAGTCACCAAAAACCTAGAAAGCTGAGATCACTGAGCATCATGGGAAACTTTTCATATCAAGGAAGCATATATATACAAAGCTTTTTGATACAAACTGTAGCTCGATGATAATCAGAAGAGGTGAGACTGTAACTGGTAAAAGATCTCAAGTCCATCAACAGTTATCAAGCGGTTAAACGTGTAAAATGAATCTAACCACAATCCTTGTCGGCCTCAGCTTTATAGCTTTTCAGGTGACTAACTTTATTGAAATAAGTGTATAAGGTATGAAGTGTATACTGAATTGAAATAATCGCAATATGATAAATTTGGGCTAATTTGAACAAATTATTTTAAATAAAAATCAAGATTCAAAAATTTACAAATGGCAAGATTCTTAGTATAAGAGGTACAATCGATCATAAGATCACGTATCTGAGATATTATTAGTAATTTAGTGATCGATGAGTTTGTTGCTTACGAGTTTCCCATAGAGAGAGAGAGGAGAGGAGAGGAGGGGGGATAATAAATTAAAAATGAATTAACCATCTCGTACTCACCTCAGAAGCAAAGTACCAATTAAATCTTCATTCGCTTCCTGTCCATCACGAGGATGAAGATAATATGTATGTTTGACCACACTTATGAATCAAGTGATTTTAATCACTTGGAATACCATATTGAAATACCATATTCTAATTAAAGAGCAACTAGTGAAGTACATTATGTAACTAGTGAATGTCCATGGCGATACTACGTTATGTAACTAGTAAGTAAGTGTCAACAATTGGTGTTTTTTTCAAAAATAATTATTTCAGCTCAATACCATGATTTCATTTCAAGAGTCTGTTTGCTTTGTCAAAAAATTCAATTACCAAAAAAGCAAAGAAAGAGAAAATTAGAATCAAAACGGATAAAAGAAAAATAAACCAGTGGGAAAGTAAAAAAGAAACGAGAGAGAAAAGAGGTGATCAAAGCAAAAAAAGAAAAAGATAATAAAGAGAAGAGTACAAGAAGATAGTACATAACGGTTTGAAAATTCCCATCTGTCACTCGCAACTTTTTGGGGGGTTCCCTACGCCTGTTTCATCATTTTTCTATACATGTATATCTAGTTTGAAAATTAAAGATATCAAACTATGAACCTCTTGCCATTAATGTACCAAGCCACACTTGCACTTGCACCTTAAAACAACTGTGTGAGATCACTGAGGATCAAACTATAGACCTCTTGCTTAGCAGGCAGCACTCTAACCAACCAAGCCACCCTTGCACTTGCACCTTAAAACAAGTGTGTGAGGTCACTGAGGATCAAACTATGAACCTCCTTGCCTAGCAGGCAACACACTAACCAACCAAGCCATACTTGCTCCTTGAAACAAGTGTGTGAGGTCACTGAGGATCAAACTATATGGACCTCATTGCCTAGCAGGCAGCACATTAACCAACGAAGCCATACTTGCTCCTTGAAACGAGTGTGTGAGGTCACTGAGGATCAAACTATGGACCTCTTGCTTAGCAGGCAGCACTCTCACCAACCAAGCCACCCTTGCACTTGCACCTTAAAACAAGTGTGTGAGGTCACTGAGGATCAAACTATAGACCTCTTGCTTAGCAGACAGCACACTAACCAACCAAGCCACACTTGCTCCTTAAAATAAGTGTGTGAAGTCACTGAGGATCAACCTATAGACCTCTTGCTTAGCAGACAGCACACTAACCAACCAAGCCACACTTGCTCCTTAAAACAAGTGTGTGAGGTCACTGAGGATAAAACTATCGACTTCTTTCTTCTTGAACGTGCAAAACCATACCTTAGCAAACCAAGCCACACTTGCTCTTTAAAAGAATTAAGTGTGTGAAGTCGCTAAGGATCAAACTATAGACCTCTTGCTTAAAAGAACGTGCAAATTATCGTGTTTTGTGAGTGGCGAGCGAGGGAGCAATTATTTGCCGGTGCCGAACGCAGAGGCACATATTTGCTGGCAAGATGTTAACAAATGACGCTATTTCGTGATTTACCGAGTTCAAGAATTGTTTTATCTTTCAAATTCTTTTTTCATTTTCTTTTTGCTTTTTTCTTTCTGCTGTTTTTTCTATCTATCAAACATTCCAAGTCAAAGCGATGTTGACAATTGCAACGTTACTGCGCATGAGTAGACTGTTACATTTGCAGCAAAACGGGTTTGCATTGTAATGCGCATGAGCAGATTATTATTTAAAGGCAATTATTTGCATTTATCTAGCCTAACCAAAATGACAGAAAAAATAATTTTAGCAATAATAACCATTATTCGTATTTACTTTTCTTTATTAAATGGGGGAAACTTCTGAGATGTTGTGGTTCTGTTGACAAAGGGATTTATTAGTTGATCCTACAACGACGTCAATTCTTTTACTGCTAACAGTAATAAAACAGTTTCAATTTAGAAACTGTATCAAAACTAACAAAAGTGTTTTTTTCGTATTTACTTAACTTATTGGTTTTTAATAACACGGAGAAAGATGTTGTTTTGTTGACAAAGAAGATTTATTCAATGGCGAGGTTTACTCAGCTGTGCTAAGTTGAAAAGTATAAAAGCGTGTCGCTTTGCAGGGATTAACTATCTCGGTATTCAACTGAAGTGACCCAGTAGAGCTAACAACTGTGAACGGTATCATTGCAAGAGTACTACGAACTAGTAAGTAAGAGAGGGGTAGGCCTGGGAAAACTGTCTTCCTGGAGGAGACTATTGGAACCGTAGTGCATGGTTTATTTAGCATCACAGACAAATTGTACATTGAACATTTATAACAAATTCTTAACATATTCACGGATGCACGTTATTTACAATAACCATAAAGGCTAACCTAGTTAAATAGCTATTACATTTGATCATGACCTGGTAACTGAACTGAGTTAAGAAATCTACAAAAAGGCGGTGAATATATATTAGCGATCAAAGAAGTACTATAAAATCACTTTTATTTAAGTGTCTAGTCGTTCTAGCGCTTTCGCACTAATTGGGGACACTTTTCGCTCACACGCACTACCACTACATTAAATGTTTTATGCACACAACTCAACTCACATGTTGATTTTTACGGAGGGAGGAAACCGGAGAACCCGGAGAAAACCCTCCTAGCATAGGAGAGAACAACACATCAAACAAACTCAATTCACATGTGGCGACCCCAGGGCTCGAACCAGCGACCCGACCCGTTGGACGACGAACGAAAGACGATGCGTTAACCGCGAACGCCACCCATGTTACCCATGCTACCCATGTTGTTCTTTCCCCTACCTTGGGGTTTTTTTCCTGATTATAGTGGTATACGTATTGCGTGTGGAGCGTGAAGAGTCTTTCTGAGGGGCAATGAAAGTAATGAAATGAATGTTTTCATATTGAAGTTTTTTATGTACTTTATTGATCGGGAAAATGTTCAAAAACTTATTCCTGGAAATGTTCAAAAGTTGTAAAAAGAGTTCTAAGTTATCCTGAATATAGCTGAAATACAGCTGAACTGGAGCCATCATGCATGGAGTGCTTTTCATGAACAAAGTCCATTAGAAAAATATATAAACTTTCTTTCTTTTGACTACAGATCAATACATACTTGTTATTTTGTCATGTTAGAAAGATGATCAAGTTAATTTTCCTGGCATTGTGTTTGGTCGCCGGTGCCTCTGCCGTCGTGCCATGTAAGTATGTAGTTGACACGTTTACGTTAAAACCACATAAAAACCATTCTCAGATGCAAAAAACATATGTAAGAATATTGCTATGAATTTTGTCAAGAAAGTCTTTAACGAAAAAAGCGCTCGAGTTGTTTGTGGTGCTTAGCTCGTACGTACGTGTGACAACTTGATGTTCCAAGCGGCATAGGTCAGGATTGCACTGTGTTTTTGCTGGCGTTTTCTGGTCGTTTGCGTTATTTATCACACCACTATCGATCTCTATGTTGAATATACAAAATTGGCACAACAAGGCCTTTTAAATTAAATTGCCTTATAACTAGTTATTGCTTGGAGAGTTTTCCAATTTTTCTAGGGTTTCTTTTTATGGGGGACAAGATGTTTATCAGTTTTCATCTCTCTTGAACTTTCCAGGGGCGAGCAATCCAGTCCTTCCTGGATATCCCGTGATTTTTGTATCATGGAGCAGTTGGTCATATTTCTGTGACACCCTTTACAAAGCAGAGAAGCAGTGCTTTGAGGACTGTATGAATGCAAACGGCAAGGGGAGCTATATCAATCAGGCAAACAGTGTTGCCAGTACCTGTCCAGGAAACTTACCACATTGTGTAAGTAGATACACAACCCCACTCCCTCTCCCTCTCTCTCTCTCAACTTTCGGAGGCAGAAGGTAAACTACATTATTTAGGAAAGTCCTTTTAACAAATAGTTGTCTTGAACTTAGACATTTGTTTAGCCCATTTCAGATCATTTGTCTCCCTCATCAATGCGACCCGGGTTCGAGTCCCACCGGGCTCGGTGTCGTATGTGAGTAGATTTGTTTGGTTCTCTCCTGTGATTGTAAGGTTTTTCACCAGGTTCTCCTGTTTTTCCTCCCTCACAAAAATCAACTCCTAAATTCTTGTTCTATCGATGTCAAGTGAGTTGCAAAACCTGTTAGCCTCTCCGCCCACCATGTCCAATTAAATTTACATTTAGATTAGAAAACAGTACGCTCAAGCTAGAGAGAAATTAAAAAAAAAAGTTCGTTGGAATACTAATATTAATAGATATTTTTCTCTTTTTGTTTTTTTAAACCTCATGCAGAGAGTTCCGTGGAGGCAGACCTCATGTCAGTGTGCAAAACGTTGCGAATGCAAACTTGCACGTTGTTATAATGCCAACTGCCATTTCTGTCGTCAATAAAGACATCAATGCAACTGACTGTGCCTGAAAACGAAACGTAGCTGTAGTTTAGTATACCAACTCTTGGTGAATCCAAATAAAAAGCCAAATTTCAAAGTCGTTATTTGTTTTTGTTTCTGTTTTTTGAATCTTGTAACTGAATATTAGCATGCATGGAAAGTGCAGTGAATCGCTATGCCACACATAGATTTCTAGGTATTGACAGTTGCAGAATGTGCAATTCATCGGGATTCGAACCCAGCCCGACAGATATAGACTGCGATTTCAACGCAGCGCCTTTGGCCCGCTTTAAAAGCGTGTTGGGCGGTAACCCTATTACAAGTGTTAACCCATCAGCTAGGGTCAATTTAATCGATAGCTGGGCTTTAAATATAAAAAATATAGCTAGGGAAATCCTAGTACCTGGGGTAACTTACGAAAAAAATGTCACCAAACAAAACAGTACGTAAATCGCAAGATATATTTGCGGTAATTTTGTCTTCGACAAGCCAGAAGTTCGCTAAAGCAAGGAGCTTTTTTAAAAAAAAAATCAACATGACTTTACCTGTCGGCGTCCTCTTGCCGATCATAACCGTTTTCGCTCACCCACATTAATAAAGTTTATTTTGTGCAGTGCTAAAACGTATAGATACAAAAAATCTATGACCTGTATAGGGCGCACAACGTAACCTATACAGTCTAAAAGGAAACTAACTACAATATATTTAAATAGATGTCCCTATAACATCATTGTCTTTAAAACGTAAGATGTACTTGTAGAAAACAGCCAAGAGAAGGTTCAAACCCAACGTGTAATAACATCAGCCAGCATGTATGGATCATCTGCAATACCACTACCTAAATGTTCTTGGGGACACGATGACTGTGATTATAGAGGGGAACTAACTAATATGATGAAACACAAAGAAATAATTGAAAACGTAGCCCTGCCGGTTCTATTAATTTTCTACGTTTGGCGTTTTGGGCATAATGCTTTCAAAAAGAGGAAGGTCTTGCAAGACAAGAGGAAATATTAGTATATAGAGTCAGGATGGCCGAGCGGTCTAAGGCGCTGCGTTCAGGTAGCAGTCTACATCTGTAGGCGTGGGTTCGAATCCCACTTCTGACAATTATGTTTTTGAACAAAAATTCAAAATAACAGAAGAGAAAAGTCGTGCTAGAGAAGAATAGTTGTAAATATGTAGAGTCAGGATGGCCGAGCGGTTTAAGGCGTTGCGTTCAGGTCGCAGTCTACATCTGTAGGCGTGGGTTCGAATCCCACTTCTGACAATTCTTTTTCTAAAGCAACATTCAAATAGACTGTTTTACTGATACGACGGCCATCTTGAATTCTATATTCTTTTCAAGTAGGATGCTGAGGGAGCAAATATTGGAAAAAAAAAATACACTGTACAGCTCAAGGTGTCTTTTTATATTACTTTACGCTTTTCAATGAAAAGCACATCTAAAAAGAATTACATCGATCCTGCATTCATTGCTATACCTCCCTAGTTATTCTTGCTACGTAGGACATGTGATATACAGCATGCAAGCGATTGCTGAAAATTGTAAATGTCTGTCTTAGGATCAATGCATTCTAAAAAATCCCATTCATTCGAGTTTGCTGGTCGGACATTCTGTATCCCATTGGGAAAATTACCCATTGTTTGGATAGACACTCAAGCATAGCCGGGATCGGAGTATTGAAGTTGCTGGTAGGTATTGTTAACATCTATGCGAAACAAATGTGAAGAGGGCAACTTACTGACTATGACGTAACCCCGACATGCACTATATGTTTTATAAACTTTGTAAGTTTGTTTCCATTAACCCTCCGCTGAAGCCAGGGGCGTTACGGAGAGTAGCTATCGTCATGTAGACACCCGACAGAGATCGTTGGGGTAGGGTAGGTGGGTTACATCGCCTGCTGTTCCGGTTTCGTGTTTGCTGCAAAGTGTCACTTTCTATCTTAGGAGTGGTTAATATACAGGCCTCTCTCCAATGGGGGAGAGCCATGAGATATTCTCACGCTCTCTTAATCCGATAATCACGGACCCATGACTTGCATACATAATTTAGTAATATCCAAATGACTTTGAATAGTGACGTAAGCACAGAATATGCTATTACTCTGCACTCTCAACGTCACGTCCCAAATCTTCGCATGAATCTTTTCGCTAGTCATACCTTGAGTGAATTCTTGTAATAGAAGAGATCTACACCACCCTGTTGTCGTCTGGCTTTACTAAACAGGACCAAATCATCGAACACACGTCGCTGATGCTTCTTCTTTCCTGACCACACGATGAAATTATCTTGACGAAGGAGACGACCTTGTTCCTTGACGTTAACCTGAAAAAATACGTACAACTAACGAATATTGCTGTATGAAACTCTTTGACAAGCTGCAATGACAGGAAAAACACTATCCGTCATGTGCTATCACCCAGAGATGATTACTTGGTATCAAACAGCAAAATGAATTTTATGAATCAAGAATACAACGACAGGCAAACACTGTCCTTTAAGCTCAATATCCATGTACATTTCAATTGACAACTGTTGCGGGAAATGACGTCATTTATGCAATCTATTTCAATGCAATAAATTATAATAGTTGCGTGGACATCAGGAGTAGTATATAATGCTCACGAGAATGCACTTACGTCACAGTTACGTAATGAGTCCATGGCAAGCAGATCATTGCCGTGTATGAGCTGAAATCGGACCATGTTCTGCGCGTCCTACACAACACGACAATCATCAAAACGATTACACATGGAAATGAGTACTTATGCGACACTGGAATCAATTCCTGGACTCAATAACGTATGCATATACGCCAGAGCAGTGATATTGTGCGAGAATAACAAGCTAATAACAAACATTATTTGAGATATCAGATACCGTAAAGCACCCTATAAGTGAGAGAGAGAAGGGGTGCGATTTGAAAATATAACAGACTAGTATGAAAAAAAGGGAGAATAAGTGCACCACCCCTCCGCGGCCCCTTCTTAGATGTTATTATTATTGTTTTCCTTTGCCTTTTGTCTTAACAGTAGTGCCTATGATGAACAACCCCACAAGAAAGCATTATTGTTTATCCGTTCAAATATTTTTAATGGACTCAAACAATCCAAGGCTGATTAAGTTGCTTCCTTTCATTTTATTTTTTGGCACACGGTTTCTATTTTGTATTTAATCAACTCAATGAACCTTATGAATATCTGTAACGTCCTTTAGTGAAGTGCAAACACTGTCATCAAGTATGTGCATATGATTTGCGGGGTATTCTATAAGTATACCTAAACGGAGTACAATTTCTATTAAAAACTTACACACTTGCTGACTGAATCAAAGCTTAGTTTAAAATATTATGTTTGGGATTTCGTTCACGAAAATACTTAAGAACAAAGAAATACAATAGAATAATAGGATTCTTTTATCTCGACCTTAGTGCAAGCTTTTTGAATAAATAAGTATAAGCATATAAGTACGGATACGCCTTAATGTAAATTCATTCAGTCAAGTAACACCGGCTACTGGGTAAGTTATACCGTTTCTAAATTCATCGCTTTTTTCTTTAGATAGTAACGTTTTGTTTCACAATTATATCTAGATTTCGAACAAGCAAAAGTAACAGAAGATATTCATGTTAAATGATTAGATGATTAAAGCTCTGAGACCGCAGCCGTCAAGTAATTTCGTGTATTTTGAAACAATGTTTTTTGGAAGATAAACAAAAATTTCTCCTTTGTAGATACTGGTAATGACCATTTTTTAACAGATTTTCGTTTCTCCTTCTCCTTCTCCTTCTCCTTCATCTTCCATTCCTTCCTTTTTTATTCATTAGAACGGTTCTTGAATTCCTTCGTTTATGTGCTGATGATAATTCCGTACCAGTTCTCTTAACCTCTCGATCCATCAATTAACCTGCGCATCTCTTTTCTCTACTGGTCGTTTACTGATCTTCGTCCCAGACTGTTGACTGGCTTTTTTAGACCTCGAAGTGAACCAAGCCAGTCGTTTTCCTACTTTGGATTTCTTGTGGATGGGAATGGAACCGTGATTGGTTCCATGAGAACGAGGTTTGATACGCTGGACTGGCTCAACAGAATTACATTGTTGGTGGTCACGTGTTGCATTAGAGCCTAATACTGGTGGAAAAACAAAAAACGTACACCATTTTTTAGCATAGTAATTAATATGCTTACAAATAAGCGCCACCCGCTAAATGCGTACACAGCGATCAATGTGTTATATAAAAAATGTTAAATTAGCTACGCTGGAAAATTTCGAAAACGGCGTTCAGTCTTTCTTCTTGACACTAACTCATATTCCTCTTAAATTTCGTTCAATAACACTTTTTACTGATACGACGGCTATCTTGAATTATGGGATGTCAGTGGGGCAGATGCAAACAAGTTTTGATCGATGGAGTGGTGTCGTTACGTTTTCAAATATTTCTTGGCGTTTTACCATAGATAGTTTACCCTCTCTTAAGAATGGTTTTACGTATCGCTGCGACTACCATGGCCAGCAATTCATTGGGCCAACTTAGAAACGAGCAAGACACTGCTACGAATTTGTAGTATATTATAATTAGGAAAAATCTTTTGTCGAAGATGGCAGTCCTATCGGAAAAACGGTATGTTTGAACTTTTGTTTAAAAAAATTAGATTTGTCAGAAGTGGGATTCGAACCCACGCCTACAGATGTAGACTGCGACCTGAACGCAGCGCCTTAGACCGCTCGGCCATCCTGACTCTATATGCTTACGTTTAATCTTCTCTTGAATATAATCACAGTCATCATGTCCCCAAGAACATTTAGGTAGTGGTATCGCAGATGGTCCATACATTCTGGCTGGTGTTATTAAAGGTGGGGTTTGAACCTTCTCTTGGTTGTTTTCTACAAGTACAGCGTTCATCTGGTTGTCGTCCTTGGTCTTCGTGTCATTAGTTTCTTCACCCGATAGTTTCTGTTGCCTCACGCGTTTGATAACCACTTTACGAGGCAGGAACTTGGTCTTGCTGGTGTGTCCTTTTGCCTGCACCTTTGAAAATAATA
Source organism: Actinia tenebrosa (assembly GCF_029948245.1). Classification (NCBI taxonomy): domain Eukaryota; kingdom Metazoa; phylum Cnidaria; class Anthozoa; order Actiniaria; family Actiniidae; genus Actinia; species Actinia tenebrosa. The sequence goes on along the minus strand of NW_028292579.1, from coordinate 8,824,486 downwards.
ATTTAACTCGTTTCGCACTGCACTAAGATAAATGAATAAGGAGTTACGAGAAGAATTGATGAATACAATTTTTTTCTTTGTGGCTAACCTTTCTCTCTGTTGTATCTCTCTCTGTCTCTTCAGATCCAGTTTCATCAGCCTCTTTTCCCGCTGTTCTTGCCTTGTTTGTTTCTTTGCAATACTTATCATGGCGTCTGAAAGGATTTTTCAAATGAAACGAAAATGATCTACTTCGTAAAAGGTTGATCCACTGTCGCCATGGCACCCTGAGTCGTGAATCCAGTGACTCAGTTGAAGTTACTGGCGTTTGGTCCTGCAAATAAACCATCACAATATAATGACATTATTTACCACATTTACCACATTTTTGAGCTAACATTTTCAGTCCTACCACAAACTCACATTGTTCATAGGTAGTTTTGGTGGCACTTCGTACAGTTTGTACAGCTCTCTTGCCTCGGCTTCTCGAGGCAACATCATCTTATTAGCAGTTGTTTCAATAGCAGTGTCTGTAGCATTGCCATCCGTACCAGGTTTAGCAACACTGGAGTCACTGCTGCTTGTATGGTTCTCGTCTTTGCTAGCAAACAGCGATTCCAGTCCCTTACCGACTTCAACGGCCTGACTGAAGAGTGTCTCAAGGGCTTCGTTGGTGTACGGATCCTTGGGCACATTGTCTGAATGTTCTGCAGCCACTGCGTACTTTCTCTCTTTTGAATTAAGTGTTTCTTTTCTACGGTCATAGTAATCATGCTGTCGAACCTCTTGCTTATTGGACTCGCTGGTCAGATCATCGAACTCAACTGGGATCCCCACTGTGAGGTCCCGTACGGGACGCGGGACTGCACGGGATCTGAACCAGTTGACGACCTGTGTTCTGATGGAAACGAACACGGTGATGATCGGCAAGAGGACGTCGACAGGTAAAGGCATGTCGAGTTTTTAAAAAATGAACTTTTTCTTACTTTAGCGAACTTGTCGCTTGCCGAAGCACGTATTTAATTATGAACCAATTAATTAATCAATTTTTCTTTCATTTGTTCTATGACGTTACGTCTCTTATGACGTCTTCCGCGCGCAATTAAATATTAACCATGAATTCCCTTTTTGTAATGAAAGAAACATAGTAAAAAATTCAAATGCCAGAATAAAGACGACATTGTCCTTATTTTAATTTTAAATCGCTGACTGATACAATCACGAAATGAAGCGCTTGTCATTGTTTATAAACCTTTGACTGCATTCATACACGCGTGCAGCTATTGAAAAACAACGCGGGGAAAGTTTTATTGCATGCTGCATATGCTGCGTACCAAGCCCGAAATACACTACAGGCGATGTGAAAACATCTATCAATGAAAGTACTTTACAACAACGCTCAGTCCTAAAGCGCAGTAAAATATCAGGAAAGTTAAATAAAGTTAACCTACCTACCTAAACCGTCAATCTGATACTATTCTGCGAACTCTGATCTTTCAACGGCTTGTTGTGAATTGTATTTTTTTCTACTGCCGCCAGTCAAGAACATAAAGATACCGACTGATGATTTTAAATTACTTTCTTTTGGAAGAGTGTAACAAGTAAAAGTAGTACTTGCAATTAGATTATTGAGGGAGAGTGGCCGGGAGTTGCGGGAAGTTTTGCTGCACGTGATGGTTTTTGTAACAACCCCTGAACGCATTTTTCTGTTTGCTAAATATTTCTTTTCTGGAAGGAGAGGTTGTGCGATATTTTTTTGTAGGTTAAGTGCTTGCTCTACTTTTTTTAGGGATTTACGCTATCCCCTCCCCCCTATATTGCAGTAATCTAATGGCCCACTGGTCAGGTGAGATATATATATATAAACACAATAAATAGATATTTATTATGCATAAACATAGCAGACACATGTTATGGAAACGAGATTTACTTCCAGGCATTGAGTGTTGAACCGTCGTATGGCACGCATACTCAACCCTTTCCATGTGGGATGCGTTTAGTAAAGCTTTCTAAACAGAACGTGCATCATAGTAAACTTGATCTATTACAAAGCTTATTTGCTATGGAAACATGATTTTGGAATTTTTTCTTTATTGATTTATTTAAAAAAGGACCATACTTCCAGACATCGAGTGCTGAACCGTTGTATGGCAGCGCGAAGCATTTACGGCTACGCCGGAGATTTCGGCCCCGACACCGCTATCCGAAGATTTACAGACTGATCAGGAAGCTCGGCGGAAGCCTAAGGGAGAGGTTAGTCGGCCCCTAGACCATAAATGATAATTCCTTGCTATGACCAGCAAACTTAAAGTTCTTGATAGTGACTCTGATGGCTTTGTATGCATACTCACTCCTTTCCATGTGGGATGCGTTTATGAAAACTCACTAAACAATGTGGATCATAGTAAAATAGACATTGTATGTATATTCACCATTTTCCATACATCGGTTCACTGGAAAATGGTGAACTGTGCGTATTCTGTACTATCCAAACTATATCGCTTTAAAATGGCATATTGTTAACGAGCCTGAAGTACTAATAAGCTAATGCTTTACTGATTAGTCATCAGTAACATTAGGAGTCCCCCAGGGTTCTATTATGGGGCCGATTCTGTTCCTGGTATAAGTAAACGACACCAAATTTAATCACATCCAACATCAAATTAATTGCTGATGACACTATCTAGACCCATCTACCTTTATCTCAGCTTTATCCTTAACAATTTACCGGTTTTAAAAATACAACAGCAGTAGTTTGTCCTAGTTTCTTTAGAACACTGGGCAGCTGGTTGGCAAGCTAATTATTTGAATGGGTAATAAAAGGGTGAAGTCATGAGGATAACACACGGTTATACACCTAATTCAAAAAACGTGTCATCGCCAAAGGCGATAGGCAATTGGCGATAGGCGAAAAGCGATAGGATATATGTTATTCCAAGATCCAAGAATAGCTGGAATGACTTGTGTTTCTTCTTCTTCTTCTCGTCAAGAGCATGGACCTTCGTGCTGAGACTGATTCAATGTTCTTTGTATTCAACGAAACCATTTCCATGTCGGAATGATGACAACGTTTTTTGAATTAGCTGTATAGGGTGACAAGAATAGAAAGCAAGAATAGGGTTTCGTGTAATTTTTTTTTACTAGTTCAGGTACTTACTGCATGACCACAACGAGACGAACGAGTACGAGACATTAACGCGCGAGCTATTTCATCCTCGCCCTCGTATACTTAGCCTGCGGCGCAGACGTTTTTAGCACGTGTCGGCTCGTTCCTTCCCCTCCCCACAAACGCTCGTACTATAATTAGAAATACATTCATTTCAACATGGACAAGGATCTTATCTTTTTTCACGACAAGGTGAACCGAAAAAACTGGTGAAAGCACTGGAAAATATAAATGGGGTAGACAGCTATGATAATGACTTAAGCCTTTTCTCATGAAGTATAATATATAAATCCCCCAATCTAACACCAACCCTTTAATTTTATTTACACTTCGCGTTCAACACTACGAAGTTTCCAACAAAAAGAAAGAAAGAGAAGACGTCATAGGTCACGTCAATACTGACGCTAGCAATTTTGTCACGCAACGATGTCATGGAATTACGCTGATCAGTGAGAGCGCAGGCGATATTAGTTACAAACAGTCACGCAATCATCAGGTAATTCGAGCCACTTTGACATCAAGGTTCGAAACCTACTTTCGGGGGCTTGAAGCTCCCCTCATTGCTTTTCTTCTAAGCTATCTTACAGCTTAAAAAAACCTAATTTGTTTTTAAAACGAAGCAATGAGTGTTATACTTCGCATTTCTGTCGGAAAACACCTCACACGAGCTTCAAAATTATTTGCAAATCAAACATGGCGTCCATATTCTACGACGTCATCCAAGGTAAGCTTTTGATTCTTGGTAAATGTTGTTCGATTCTTGCCCTTGCAAGTCCAAAAAATTCTTGCATGATGAAAAAGAAAGTATAAATTTTACAGAGAATATATTTTATTTATCATAATCGTGATAGCGAGGATTAAAATAGAGCTCGAACATGCATCGTAACTTTCAATTCATAGAATTCATTTTCATTTCCTGAGGTCTTTTAGATATTATAAATAAAGTATAGGAGTTTTGTCAAGTTTTGCTTAAATATGTAGAAATAAATCCAGGATTTCATTTTTCCAGAGAAGGGGGTAATCAACCGGTCCCTTAACGTATTAACGTATTGTATAGCTTCATTCTTTATATCTTGGGATCTTTTGTTTCTATTATGTAAACTGTAGATGTGTCCAGTACCTGGAGAAGGAGCTGGGGAATTGGGTAACCCCCCTCCTTCCTCCTCCCTTAATTTGTGTCCCGTAAGACATTTATTTTGGCTTATTAATATCCCTATATGACCTCAGTCTATGTATGTATCCCACACAGCTAGCTCCAGCAGTTGCAGAGCTGAAGGGCACCTTGCAATCAATCCTTGGAGACAAAAATGTCTCCTCTGCAATGGCTGTAAGAGAACAACATGGCAGAGATGAATCGTACCACGAGTGCCACCCAGCAGACTTGGTTGTATTTCCAGCCAATAAAGAAGAAGTCAGTGAAGTTGCTAAACTGTGCTATTCAAATGATGTCCCTATGGTAGCCTATGGGACAGGGACTGGCTTGGAAGGTGGCATTGTAGCCTTAAAGGTAAATATATACTCCAGCTTCAAGTTCTCAGTTGCCTCAATTTTGTATAGAATATACTCACTTTTCCAGTGAAGGTTTGTGGAATTTGTAGTGAATTGTATTATTGAAGTTGTGCATTCTTCACCCTTGATATTTCTGAATATTTCTGACATCAAAATGATCCTGGCTTACCCTGAGTAAATAACCCTGTAATCAAGGAATACAGTGGTATTGTGTTCAAAAATGGTAGCCTATTAATGTGACGGATCGAGATCTTACACCGGTTCGTTGGACAACTTGATGAAGTTTACAAAAACAACAACACATGACACAAGGTTTGGGACAGAACTGAATTTATTTAGCGTGCTTCGACTTGACAGACATGTGAACACTTCCAATTATGGGCATCAAGACTAAATACGACACAAATGACAGCTTGTAAGATAAATGACAAGTACACATACATTATAAACACAGAAGGCAAACCCGCCGACTGAATTCACATAGCGCTAAACTGCACTAAAACCTCATGTCTCAAGACTTGAAATTAGCTAAGGAAGCTTCTGTCTTGTCTAAATATACTGATATTTATGTTAAAACAATACAAACTCAAACACATTCTGGATCTTTCACATCAGTTCGCACTGTCACATTAATGCCTTTTTATCAATTTTGCATCTCGTGTTAAAGTTTTCCTAATTGTTTCAGTTCTCGTGCTGATTGCCTTTACAGTAGAACTATGTGTGCAAAAATTATTTATTTATTTTATTAAACTAGAAATTTTATTTTTAAACATGAATCTTGGAAAAAAGAAGGGATTCTAGAGGGCAATTTCAAGGGATGTACATGTATTCTACTTGTTATTATTCCAGGCATTAACTTGGGGATTTGATATTCTGATAATTATTTGTTGTCATTATAAATATAGGGAGGTGTGTGTATTGACTTGGGAAGAATGGATCAGATTGTTAATGTGAATGAAGAAGACTTTGATGCCACAGTTCAACCTGGAGTAACGAGGGAAAAACTCAATGAATACATCAGAGATACTGGTCTGTGGTTCCCAGTAGGTAAGATCAAAGTGTCTCATATTACTGACTATAATTTGTGGTTTCCAGCTTCTCAAGTGTTCTCCCAACATCCCAAGTGTTTTGATCAGAGTATCAAACACGGAAAACTGTTTTTGATTTGTTTTATAAAATAACAAATGTGTGAAAAGATGGAAGAAACCGAAAGCCTAAGTAAGTTCTCCGTACATGCTGTCTTTTTCAAACTGACCAATGAGCACGTGTGATAGAATAAAATCTGACAGTTGCAATGTACTAGTGCGCACTAAAATGATGATACATGTAGCGTGTTTTGATACTCTCATCAAACATGGTTTTCGACCAATCATAGTGAGCGTAGTATCCCAATTATTTTATTTATATATTTATAAAATATTTGAGATATAACGCACACTCTGATTGACTGGCTATGGTGTTTAAATATCAGAGGACAGAGACATGTTTGCTCAAAAATATTTTGTAGTGATATTAAACGGCTGCCTATGCATAAAATACAGCATAATATCATTTTTATCATAGTATATTTTTTCTAAAACAGAGGTATGCCTTTCTTGCATGTTTTTTTAAATGAATATAGATCCAGGTGCAAATGCTTCAATATGTGGAATGTGTGCAACCAGTGCATCAGGAACCAATGCTGTCAGGTAGGTATACTATACAGTAGATTAACACATTGAAAGCATGAGGAACTGTTTGGGTTTGCTTTGGTTGATTTGGCCAAGGGGGATTAGTAACTAGGCTATCATCCCCTAGGGTATGGGCCTAGAATGTGAAGGACTAAATTTAAGGAATACATCCATTAAACTACACCTATAGCTGTTCACTTAGAACATTCATTACTAGAAAAGCAAATATTTACTATTACTGCAAAATTGATTATCATAAACATGAAGGTGCCATCATTTTAGTCAACTCAAGACAAACTCATATGAATGTTAGTATTGCATGTTCATTTTATGCATTTTTGCATAGACGAGAAAAGTTTTGAACTTTTGTTCCTTCCCCTCAAAATATGACTCCATGGATAATGCATAAGCTATTAGGACAAGGAAAAGAAAACCAAATAAACTCATCTGGATTTCTATGAAAAAAGAGAGTGGGGGAGGGGGGGGGGGGAGGGGGGCACATTATTTGTTGTTATTTCCTAACTTTATTATTAAATCAAAATGAAGGACAAATGCCATTATTTATTTACATAATTATTTTAGTACTCAATTGAGGTGAACTGGGTACAAAATTGAAGTAGTGCCTGTTGCTTTTTGTTCTTTCCAATGACAAATGATTAAATAATAGGAAGCCCTAAAAATGATGAAGGGCGCAGGACAAGAAACATTTTTTTCTTTTTTACTTGGCCTTAATAGGTCATTTTTGTTTCTGTTGCAGATATGGGACAATGAGAGAAAATGTTCGTAACTTAGAAGTAGTTCTTTCTGATGGAACCATTATTGATACAGCTGGCGCTGGTAGAAGGACAAGGTAGTAGTTACAAATGTGGCTATCAAAGGAATAGAGTGCAAACCATATAATTATCCAAGAAATAGCACAAAAACTAAATAGCACTAAACACATCTATTTCTTATGTTTTTAATTGATTCATTGGTGCTATTTTGTTTTAAGTAGTTTGTACTATTTCATGGATATATGGTTTGCACTCCATACTTCATTTGCAATCTCATGTAGAACATTTACCAATAGTCACGACCTCTTTACCTTGGGTGTAATGTTCTCCCAATTCAGGCCATTGTGTCATTGTCTTAAGAAAACTTATTCTTTGTTTGAGTTGTATTCATATTTATGTGTCTTCTCATGCACAACTGTTAAACAGAGAAATGATACCCTCAGGAATGGAAAGTAGTCTGAAATGGGAAAACATTACACCCAAGGTAAAGAATCATATTATTAAAATCGTAAACATCTTTCCTCCATATTGGCAGGAAAACTTCTGCTGGATATAACCTGACAAACCTGTTTACGGGATCAGAAGGAACTCTGGGTATTATCACCCAGGCAACAATTAAACTCTATGGTATTCCAGAGGCTGTAAGTAGAGTATTTTCTGTTCCTATCATTCTAGACAGTCTCCTTTGCAGCCATCATTGGTTTCCATCATAGATCTTCCCTCCCTCCCTTTTTTACTTCCTTCTTTCCTTTTTTCCTTTCTTGTTTCCTTCCTAAATGTTTGCTTTCTTGCTTTCTCCTTTCTTTCTTTCTTTCTTTCTTTCTCCCTCCCTCCCTCCCTCCTTCCCTCCCTTCCTTCCTTCCTTCCTTCCTTCCTCCATCCATTTCTCTCCATTTCTCTCCATTTCTCTCTTCCCATCCATGGGATTGCTTGGTTCAGTAAGCCAGCTAAAGCCCAGCGAATCAATCTCCATTTTTCAGTCAATCACTCAATTTGTTGATTGGTCTCGTTAGTACAGTTCTTAACAGGCAGTCGTCTTCATTCATTTGGTTACCTACTGTAACTTTCATTATCCTGTTTTTCCTGCAGACTGTCAGTGGAGTATGTTCATTCCCTACAGTCAAATCAGCAGTTGATGCCTCAGTGGAGATACTCCAGGCTGGAATACCAATAGCAAAAATAGGTAATTGACTGTCGGGGCACGGCACAGTTGTACCGTGATTGTTTTACACTTTACTGGCATATGAAATTTGCTCTATTCAAGGCTTGGACTGCTTTGTTTTACTCAACAAATGTATCCATTTCCTTTTATTTATATGCTTTAGAGTTCCTAGATGATGTCCAAGTTGATGCCTGCAACAGGTTTTCTGGTCTGGATTACCCTCTGCAACCAACGCTCTTCCTGGAATTCCATGGTTCTGAGAACAGTGTGGAAGAACAGGCACTCATAGCAGGTACTAATGGTAACTTAAATATATTGAGAAAGAAACGATTATGAAACAAGAGACAGAGAAGAGGGGAGATTAATATTAAAGATGTGGAGAAGGGGGAGAGGAAATGAATGGGAAAGTGGACATAGTGAATAGAAGAAAAGGAGGGAGAGAAGAGGAGAGAAGGAAAGGATAATGAAGATGTAGAGAAGGGGGAGAGGAAATGAATGGGAAAGTTGACATAGTGAATAGAAGAAAAGGAGGGAGAGAAGAGGAGAGAAGGAAAGGATAATGAAGATGTAGAGAAGGGAAGAGAAAATGAATGGGAAAGTGGAAATAGGGAATAAAAGAAAAGGAGGGAGAAAAGAGGTGGAGGAAAAGGAAAGGAAACTGAAGATGTGGAGAAGGGGAGAGGAAAGTGGAAGAGAAGAGAAGAAAAGAAGAGAAAACACGAAAAAGGAGAGGAAATTAAAAAGGAAAGGGAAGGAAAGTTAAGCAAATAGGAGCGGAATAAAAAGGGAAGAGAATAAGGGAAGATTTAAAAAGTACAGTAGGAAAGAAGATAAGGCTAGTGGTTATGTTTCCAAGCAAAATTTTTATTGAAAAAAATTATCTGATGTTTTGTCTCAGGAGAAATTACTTCAAACAATGAAGGATCAGATTTTCTTTGGGCGAAGGAAGCAGAGGAGAGAAAGAAACTCTGGAAGGCAAGACATAACGCGTGGTATGCTGACTTGGCTTTGAGACCTGGCTGCAAGGTGGGTGAGGGAAGCGTGGGTGGCGTGGTAGTGCGATATTTCATCAAGCAAATTATTAACCCATTATTCTTCCTTCTTTTTTTCCCTCCCTATCTTTCCCTTTGCCTACTTCTTTCATCCCTTCTTTCCTTACCTCTTTCTTTCCTTACTTGCTTGCTTCCTCCTGTCCTTCGTTTTCCTTCTTCTATCCATGCGTCTGTCTGTCTGTCCAACCGTGCATCCGCTCATCCATCCATTTTAACCATTTATCCATCCATTTACTCACCGACCCAACCATTCATCTATCCATTTATCCATCCATTTGCTCACCGACCCAACCATTCATCTATCCATTTATCCATCCATTTATCCATCCATTTTCTCACCGACCCAACCATTCATCTATCCATTTATCCATCCATTTAGTCACCGATCCAACCATTCATCTATCCATTTATCCATCCATTTAGTCACCGACCCAACCATCCATCCAACCGTGCATCCGTTCATCCATCCATTTTAACCATTTATCCATCCATTTACTCACCGACCCAACCATTCATCTATCCATTTATTCATCCATTTACTCACCGACCCAACCATTCATCTATCCATTTATTCATCCATTTATTCATGCACCCAACCATTCATCTATCCTTTTATCCATCCATTTATCCATCGACCAACCATTCATCTATCCTTTTATCCATCCATTTATCCATCGACCAACCATTCATCTATCCTTTTATCCATCCATTTATCCATCTACCAACCATTCATCTATCCTTTTATCCATCCATTTATTCATAGACCCAACCATTCATCTATCCTTTTATCCATCCATTTATCCATCGACCAACCATTCATCTATCCTTTTATCCATCCATTTATCCATCGACCAACCATTCATCTATCCTTTTATCCATCCATTTATCCATCGACCAACCATTCATCTATCCTTTTATCCATCCATTTATCCATCGACCAACCATTCATCTATCCTTTTATCCATCCATTTATCCATCGACCCAACCATTCATCTATCCTTTTATCCATCCATTTATCCATCGACCAACCATTCATCTATCCTTTTATCCATCCATTTATCCATCGACCAACCATTCATCTATCCTTTTATCCATCCATTTATCCATCGACCAACCATTCATCTATCCTTTTATCCATCCATTTATCCATCAACCAACCATTCATCTATCCTTTTATCCATCCATTTATCCATCGACCCAACCATTCATCTATCCTTTTATCCATCCATTTATCCATCGACCAACCATTCATCTATCCTTTTATCCATCCATTTATCCATCGACCAACCATTCATCTATCCTTTTATCCATCCATTTATCCATCGACCAACCATTCATCTATCCTTTTATCCATCCATTTATCCATCGACCAACCATTCATCTATCCTTTTATCCATCCATTTATCCATCGACCAACCATTCATCTATCCTTTTATCCATCCATTTATCCATCGACCAACCATTCATCTATCCTTTTATCCATCCATTTATCCATCGACCAACCATTCATCTATCCTTTTATCCATCCATTTATCCATCGACCAACCATTCATCTATCCTTTTATCCATCCATTTATCCATCGACCAACCATTCATCTATCCTTTTATCCATCCATTTATCCATGCACCCAACCATTCATCTATCCTTTTATCCATCCATTTATCCATCGACCAACCATTCCATACAACTGCTGGAATTATTTATTCATTTTACACATGATTGTACAAAATCACGACAGTAGCTAACTATTTTTCCTGCCTTGATCCTGAATCATTTCTCTTACCTGTCAGGGTGTTTCCACTGATGTCTGTGTACCAATATCTAGACTACCAGAGATTATCGTAGCAACTAAGGAAGATATTATTGCATCTGGCCTGATAGGTGAGTTATAGTTCAAAACCTATACCAGTCATAAAATAGTCATGTGCTATTCACCAGTAAGTATATTCCATTTATTGGTATCAATCAGCCGTATACATCTCATTGCTAGCTTACAATGACAGGCAAACACTGCCCGTCATGTCTTATCAACCAGAGAGTATTCTATTTAAGAAATAGAAAACGTGCGCACGTGCTGTGTGCAGTTATAAAGCACGCGGGGGTTGGCAGAACACGAGAGAAGTGTAAGGAGAAGTACGACACGTAGCGGAGTGCTTCTCAACATTTCTCGAGTGTTCTGCCAATCCCCAAGTGCTTTATAACTGCACACAGCACAGCAAGCAAGTTTTATTCCTTTTATAAAATAGAATTTAGAATAATCGTTTTTTTTTTGGATAGGACTTACGCAACTGAAAGTGCGCACGCGTGCTGTGTCTTCCATTCATCCATTCATCCATTCATTTGTTAAAAATTCACGGAAATAGAGTGCTCGCACTGAACCCGTGAAACAAATACTAATTTTTAGTACTTAATAGTGATAATCAAACAATAGGAAACAAAGGATTGTGTATGAATTACTACTAATTAGTACTAAATATTATTCACGGGTTTAGTGCGTGCACTTTTGATTTTATAATCAGTTTTTATATTTGTCTTGAAGCACCAATCGTAGGCCATGTCGGAGACGGCAACTTCCACTGCTTCATCATTATCGATACGTCCAGCAAAGAAGAGATAAAGAATGCTAAGGACTTTACCCTTCGTCTCGGAAGGTAATGCAGATCTCATTCTGAAGGTTTTCTTTATGAATTCCCTTGCAGCTCCCATTGTGGGACACATCGGGGATGGGAACTTCCATTGTAACGCGATTTATGATCCTGTTAACAAGGAGGAAGCAAATAAAGTCAAAGCTTTTTCAGATCGACTTGGAAGGTAGTAAAGCGAACATAGTCTTTACGTATGAGCAATGAAAAATACGATAACCTTGTTGCCTTACTAGACATTTGCCGTGTTTTTTGTTTTTAACTTTTCGTGTCCACGTGTTTTGATACGATGAATTGTATAGGAATAATAGAAAGAGTATGTTAATGCGTGTCACACGGCTTAGGTGTTTAGACTATGTAAAAGAAAAGAAAACAATGGAAGTGTTACACCATAGCGCACCGTGTACGTGCTGTAAGTCAGTACCGTACGTTACCCGCTCATAATTCTTTACCAGTCTGATCCAGTCAATTGAGAAATTCAAATCTCATCTTAAGACGTATCTTTTTAGGCAAGCCTATGGCTATTTACTAGATTTTTATGTTTACATTTTATGTAATCGGATTTTAATCAACTTAGGATTTAATTATTTGTTTTATTCAGTCCATATATATTATTACTAATCGGTTATTAGTCACTTTTATTGTGAAGTTAGCATAATTATCGCAATGCGTATTTGACCACCCTCCATCCTCCTAATTTACGCAATATAAATAATTAAATTATTACCATTAGTAGTAGTAGTAAGAAAAATGTTCTAAGGTATATGTCGTTTACATATATAGTATTAGAGGCTGGGAGCTTAATAGCCAAGCTTTATTCGCCTCCTGGACGCCCCATAATGCTTTGCGATTCCAAGATGGCCGCCGTATCGTCGAAGTAGTCCATTTACCATCATTGATCGTAAATCCCGGAGTGCTAATTATTTCCTTGGTACTGTTTTATTATTTCAGACGAGCTCTAGCCCTGGGAGGAACATGCACAGGGGAACACGGTATTGGAAATGGAAAACACATTTTACTCGAGGAAGAAATTGGACCTACAGGAATCGAAGTAATGAAGAGCGTTAAAAGAACCCTGGATCCAAAGAACCTCATGAATCCTGGAAAGGTTCTGAACATGTGATCGCATCGGGTTCCCTGTATTTTTATCATCTCCGCAACCCCAATCTCGTACCCAGAGCCAACGTTCCTCTTTGTTAGTGCTGCTCAAGAGGAACGTGGGCTCTGGGTACGAGATTGCCGGCAACCCATTTTCGTTCCCACAGCCTGCGCCTTTGCCGCTGGTTGGCAACAGCCCAGGCTTTGGGAACGAGAATGCACTAAACCCTGACAATTGCTTTTGGGTTACCTCTGTTTTTATTTCCGGACCTCAAAACTAGCTAATCTCAACCATTGCGCATGGTTGGAAACTCTGTAAAATCTTGTAAACGCTAGTGTTTTGGGCTTATGGTTTGCGCTTATGATCGTTCGGGCTCCCTGTGCTTTTAGCACTTGAGCAAAAAATTTTTTTGTTAGGATAAGTCTACTTTCTATGATCACGTGACTTGATATAACTAGAATATCTTACGTAGCCAAAGCTAATATCTGACGTAACAAATTTAATGTAATTGGGAAAGCTAATCCTAAATGCCAAATTACGGCGAATGGTAACACAAGAGAAAGTCGGCTAAAAAACTACGCCTTTGCCCGCGAAGTTGCAGGTCGTGTTCACGCTGGGGAATTTACGATTTGCAAAGTCTTCGACAGCGACGCCAACTGGAACCTTACGCCAAACGCTGCGGAAGTAGAATTCGATTGTATTTCTGCATCGTTGTGCGAGTTGGAAAATGCTAAATATTCCACGACAATTATTATTACCTCCTGCGAATAATTAATAATTTAATTAGCAGAAAGTACAATACATAATCTCATGCAATTATTAAACCTATACCTTCTACAGTTTGTACATAGTACCTGTAGATGGATTTTACTTGGCCCGTAAAATAACGATGACTACATTTTAATGAACACTAGTTCCATAGTTTTTCTTTTCTTTTACCTTGACTATTTGTAAAAGTCTCTAATCAATGGAACTTCAGGGTCGCATCCAGAGGAATGGTTTGGAGCTTGGAAACGCCGTATGAGAATCTCGATTTCGCCTTATATACTGTTCGCTTCTTTTTTATTTCTTTTTTTCTTTTCATTTTCTTTTCCTTTTCTTTTTGTCTCGTTTTATATTTTTATTTTTTTGGTTCGGTGTCTTACAGATGAATGGCCCTTTAACTTGAACGAAGAATCCCCTCTTAGAAAATCCTGGATCTGCCCTTAAACTTTGTTAAATGGGCCTAAGTAAGATCATTTTGGTGCTATATTACTAGCGAATTTATAGTGTATTTTTATATATAATCAATAGAGGCTTTGCACCATCACGTGGTGGCAGCCATGACAGGAGGCAGGACCAATAGGACGTTTACATGATGACGTTATTTGACCCACTACCAAGATGGTTTGCGAATTTTTCTTCATGGTAGTAGAGGTCATCGACGTCATCGTGCAAACGTCCTATTGAATCTCGACTAATCTGATTAACATGAGAAAGAATTCAGGTTCCCTGAGAAGAAAGACTATCGCTGTGCCTCCTACCATTGGGTGGCCGATCACGTGATGGTGCAAAGCCTCTATAGTCCCCTTGCATGTGACGTCAAAGCAGCTCGAACTGGGAGACAAAACGAAAGAATTCCAATCTCCAGAGGATTGGAACCTATCATTTTGACCCCCAGATTAAGCTGCATTCCAAAGTGCTGCAAGGGGTCTATGTAGAATGTCATAGAATCTTCAAATATATTGTATTCTATTATTGAGAATGGACTCTAATACTATCCATGCATATCGAAAGCTTCTACAAAAGAGAAGCCACTTAATAGTTTTAGTTGACCTATTTCATAAATGGACGTCAGAGTTAACCTCTTTTTGCCGAACTCCATTCCTCATGGAATCTAGGTTAAAGTAGTGTCAGCTCGCCTGTCTTGGATTCGATTCTCAGACTTGTAGACCATTGACTAGGTGTGTGTTGGGTCTCTCCCGTCCCTCTTAGGGTCCCCGGTTTTGCTCGTTCCTCAAAATCCCAATTCAACATATGAGTTAGCCGTGGGCCTAGCCCAGAGGTTTTTACAGAGCATCGATAAAATGCATCACCTCTGCACAAGTGGTAAGAACATACATGATCAGCATAGAGAGAAGAGTTGGGTCTGCTAAGCCAATAGGCCCTTTGCAGCCAAGCAATCACGTGCTGATTAATTCACTGAGAGCAAATGAATATTTAGATTCCCATGGGTGGAATTTACTGGAGAGCAAACAAACTTTCTACAACCGTTTTCGAGAGATCGTAATAAAACTACATTTCGTAACACACTGGTTACACATCATTTCATTCAGTTCTTTACAAGTAGCTAAAAAGAACCACCAATTTAATATAAAAACAAAAATTTTGCATTCCAGCACAGACACGTGACCGTTAACTGCCTATTATTTAAGGGCCTATTACTGAGTTTATGTAGCACGGCAACGGTAACAAAGTAAGTTACAATAGTATCGCACTAAACAGGGGTATATCAAGGAGGTTCTGGGTTGCCTCTAAACGCCCTTTCCATTGACAATAGTGTACAATGGACTACTCTCGACGATACTTACGGCGGCCATATTGCCAGGGGAACAACGAAACGAAGGAAAATATAAAGAGTTTCGTGTGTTTGTCTTTCTTTTGTGGGTAAAGGTGATAAATGTGTCGCCTTCATCTTTTTTGTATTCGCTCTTAGTTACATAATCGAGGTCTTCTGTATGTTGCGTGACTAGACGTGACAACCCTAACAGCTTCTGCTTTGCCAGGTGCAATAATTCTGTACAAAAAATATTTTGTTTAAAATAGAACAATTTTATTGCTTGACCTATAACACGTCTGACGTGTAATTGCCCTATTTCACTATGATGTCACATCAAAACAATCTATTGTTTAAACGCAAAGGATCATGGTCATCGGAGGGGGTCAAATCAACGCAAATTCACCGAAAATTGTTCTAAAACCCGTATCAATCCACGAAGAGAAGTAGAATAGCCAGCAAACGCTCATAATTTTTCTTAGTACATATTAGCACATATTATATCTGAAAACCAGGCCATTTTAGATTAAACTGTTTCGCTAGGACTCCTAGATTTACGGCAAATTTTGTTGAATTTTCTATTGGATTTGGCTATTCTATCCCCCACATAAACAAGCAGTGACGTCATAGTGAAATAGGGCAATTGCTCTGTGTTTGAATTTGTTTTTTAAGTCATGAGTGTAAAACCTCTGAAATATATCATAGTCAAAAACAATTTAACGTCATTAATTTTATGATCGTATAACGGCACGCCAGATCGGTGCTCATCCAATAAACTCCCAATTACCAGCGCCGTCACGGTAACGGTATACTCAAACGCTAAACCACTTTACCTCCGACAATATTCTCATCTGAATCATTTACCGCCGTTTGCATTACTACGCGGCCACCCCAGACACAAATCAAGTCGTGTAGTTTGCAATAGACTACCGTCAATCATTCATGTTGACGCCATTTATACACGTTTGGATCAGTGAGTTGGCTTTTCTATCAAACTTTCTCAGTCAGATATCACGAAGGAAAGTTCCGAAAGCGATTGCAAAGAGTTTGAGTACATCCAAGTAGAATGAGGCGTTTGATTGACGGCAGTCTATTGCAAACTATACGATGCGATTTGTGTCTGGGGTGGCCACGTAGTAATGCAAACGGCGGTAATTTGTTCGTTCTTTCTAAATCCAGGTATTCTAGCACCCGAGCTATTTCTTGAAGATTTAGTATTGGCGTTTCTAAAAAGAGGTGGCATTGAATGCCAGGGGAAATACTTATGTTTATAGTATTGATTTTGCTCTAGTATTATGTCATGTTTCCTCTCGAAAATAAATTAAGTCCATTGCTCTCACAAACGAATTGTTCCTTTGATATTCTCGATTGTCCTTGAGACACGAGCGAGATAGACGACTCTAGACTCCGCAGAAAATAGTCACTGAAGCCTGCACTTCGATAGACGTCCAAAATAAGCCTCGAATCTGACTGGAATTGATCGGTAATGTTCTCTTCCTGATAAACTGAGTATAATTCCTGGAAATCTTTGTGAAGTTCATGAGTGTAGGGTTCTTGGACGTGGTAGGCGTTCTTTGTGATGGCTGTTTGTGATCGCACACAATCCAGGGTTGTTAATAATTCTGGTGAGAATGGGAAAAAAAATTAATGCACAGGATGAAATTCAATTCAATTTTATTCACACACTTTATGTACTGTTTAATAAACTTGCAGGAGTGTTTTATAAGGATCCATCACTACAGAAAAAGATAAGTTACTGCGGTTTTCAATTGACATATATTGGCTTGAATCATTACACTTATGACTACACTTTTTACCTGCAAGTAGCTTAATGCTATTCGAGGCAGGTTAAAAAAAAAGACAGACAATTACGATACAAATTATGACGCAAAGAAGAGTAGGTAGAATGGTCACAGTGTAAGTGGGATAGATAGATGAATGTATTGAAAGATGGAAATTAGTAGGATGAACAGATAGTGTATGTGGGATAGACCCTAATGCAGGTTTTATGATGCAGTCTACTGTATAATGCTGACGACAGTGGAAAGATGGATGGAGGAATTGGTAGGTTGAACAGAAGTGTAGAATATATATGCATGGATGGATGGAAGGATTGTTGGAGGAATTGGTAGGGTGAACAGAAGTGTAGAATATATATACATGGATGGATGGAAAGATGGTTGGAGGAATTGGTAGGATGAACAGAAGTGTAGAATATATATGCATGGATGGATGGAAAGATGGTTGGAGGAATTGGTAGAATGAACAGAAGTGTAGAATATATATGCATGGATGGATGGAAAGATGGTTGGAGGAATTGGTAGAATGACCAGAAGTGTAGAATATATATGCATGGATGGATGGAAGGATTGTTGGAGAGAATAGTATATGGATAAACAAATGTGTGGGATAGATGGAATCTAGGATACAAATATGTTTAGGCTACAATAATTTGCTTGGGACAGGTGAACAATAATCAATACTTACTAAGACAGAATCTTCCTTTAGCTTCTTTGTTTCCCTTTGCAATGCCTGGCAATTCTCCTCTCATCTCATTGATTAATGACATTAATCTTGGATAAAACTCTTGACCAGGTAATAAAACTAAAAAGACAAAAATAATGGCATCAACTGTGACATGAGTGGGATACTGTACGCTGTTACAACAAAATCTTTCACAGCCATGTACAGTAGTTTGTGCCTGGGGCGTAAGTTTAATTGCTACATAACTGCATTATATGTATATGTGAGCTGAATTGTAACAGTTTTCAGCACCAGACCTATTGGAATTTGGTGTTTAAAAATATCAAGAACTCTGGCTTTGCATAAGCTTCTGTTCAAATAATTATACATGTACATGATCAAGGTCAGCCTTACCTGATTTATCAAACCAAATACACGCACTGTTTGGTACATGAGCCACCATTGATCGGGACTCTGGTGTTAAAAGTCCATTACAGATAGGTGTTGGAGACCTACTGGATGATCTGTCATCATTTTTTTTGAGCAAAGCATAGTCTATAATACACTCTTGGCAGGTATCCACTATATATCTTATTATTCCTTTATTCATACCAAAATCCCGGCTCCCAATGGTGTACTTTTCTTGAATCTAAATGCAAGAGAAATTCAGAAAAAATATAAATGTATGAGTAAATATTATTATCGTAATGTATTATTAATTTACCCTTTTATCGTAAATGGTGAGAGGCAAGCCTAAAAAACAACAAGCTTTTGTAACAGCAGATATGAGACTTGTTCAATGGAACAACAGATTTTTCAACCTGTAAGATTGCATTCTTTTTTTTTGTCCGAAATAAGGAACAGAAATGAAAAGAGCATCTCAGCATTATTTGGGAGGCAGAGTTTCAAGTTGTAAGATCGCATTCAAACATTTGAAAATAAATTTATGTGGGTAAAAAACGTTTTTATTCTCATGAGAATAAACATCCAGTTATTGTCCAGTTAATGTAACATGTGTGTCACGTCAACTGGACAATAGAGTCTTGCCCACCTAGCCTCACATTCAAGCCCTTCAAAAAAATTCTCTCTGGAATGTGTTTTTGATTCCAATTTTGAAAATTTATTTAAAAAAATGCTTGATAGCCTTTTTGAAGCTCTCAATTCTGGCCTTATTTTTTAAACTAAATTTCTAAAAGTCTTATGTGAATGTTATGCAAATGATAACTTGGAACATGTTCAGTAGACCCTTGAATAAAACCCTTGAATATTATTGATACCCTGAAACAACCTCTGGGCTGATCAAAGTCAGATCACAGCTGACTCACAGATTAAATAAGAATTTAGAGTCTTATTGTTTTGATAAAGGAGGAAAACCCTTAGAAACCAGAGAAAGCCTTCAAATTTAGGGAAAGACCTATCAATAATATTATTGATACTCTGAAACAACCTCTGGGCTGATCAAAGTTATGTCATTGCTGCCTCACAGTTAAAATTGGAATTTAGTGTCTTATTGTTTTGATAAAGGAGGAAAACCCGGAGAAACCAGAGAAAGCCTTCAAATTGAAGGAGGGACCTAATGAACTTTACTGATACCACTAGACTTTTACTAGTGAGTGGAAAGAAAAACGTTTATATGCGAAAGTAAATATATTAAACCTAAAATAAACTAAGAGTAAATGGTTTGAACCCAGGTGTTGAAGTTTGTTGTGAAGTGTGATCGTCTGGGTGAGTGTAGTCTTGTGAAAGACTGTTGTTGGTGGTGACTGACGCTTCGACAACCAGAACAGAAATCATCTTCAGAGTCCAGTTTTTCTCAAGACTACACACTCACCCGGACAATCACACTAAACTAAAATAAACTATATGTGAGTGCAACCAGGACAAAAAGTGCATGTACAATTTAACAACATTTAGTACTAATAAATAATTATTGCTGGTTTGCAATCATTCCCAAGAGAATGAAATATCAAAAGACATGGCAGCCATGTTGGATGACATGAGACTAATGACGAATCTTTTGTTAAATTCATCCAACATGGTGGCTGTGAAAACTGTCACTAAGTCAATCAATAGCTTTAAACAGCCTGTCACGTGGCCATAGCCTAAATCATTTAATATCGTAAATAAACACATTAAGACCTAAATATACCATAAATTATCACTACTTACAATATTAGCAGTGCTCTTTAAATCCCTGTGTTTACCCCCTTCATTCTCGTGGACTCTCCGTACCGCATTTTCAAACTCCTCCAACGGTATTATGAGTTTCCCGGTTCTTTTGTGCGCCAGCATTTCTTTTTCACTTTCACGGTCGTACGCTACTTCCATCCTACTGGCCCAGTGTTTGAACCTCTCTCGCCTGGTATGACCTCCCCTGGGTTTAGGAAAGCCGAGGGCTTTTAACTCGGGTCCGCTGGGATATTGTATTTTGTCGAGTTTACGTGAACGCACTGAGTTGAGGAACATGTCGTAGAGGACTTTAGGCAAAGGACCTGCATGGTTACGGTGCTTTATCTCATGTTCGTTCGTATCCATGGTATCTGTACTGTTTTCCCATGCCATGTCGAAGTCCATTTTCGCGGGAGGTTATTAGCAAAGGACCTTAAAATTCAAATATTGAGGCCAACGAGAACCATAAACAACTAATCAACTGTTCCCCGCCATTAGGATTGAGCCCACGATGTGAAGTGTCAGCTGTTATGAAATAGAGAGGGACTGGGACTGGAGTACCAGGCCACTAGTGCGGTACGGTTCGCAGTCCGCAGTATTCCTGTTCGGGGCCCGGTTGTACGAAGGGTAGATAGTCGATGCTGTTATATTCAATAAATTTATCAACTGGATAATATTTATCTGTCGGATTCGTGCTACTGGGCCTAGGTGCACTCATGTTCACAGTCCTCCTATAAGGGCTCTTATGCTGGTCCTAATTAAGTAGAATAAATTACTTTATTATTATTATTTTTTATTTTATAATTATTTTATTTTGTTTCGCACTCCAAAACAGCGATACTTATGCTGCGAGGTTGAGTAGGATCAGTAAGCTTACAGTATCGCGCGTCCTTGTCGCAAGACACTGCAATAGGCTACAGACTGGACGTAGACTTCTTCAACATACATATAACGTCACCTAATCGTACTCGCAGCAGTTCAATTGCCCGGGTTCACTTGTACTCATTTGTACACAATGACTAGCACTAGTTAGCAATGGACATCAGTAATACACCATTGTCAAGCATATATTCAGTATCTTTTTTTTAGTTTTAGTTCATTTTATTTCATATTCTATTATTTTCTATTCATTTTATTTTATTCAGTTCATTTCTAGGCTTGTGACATGTTCACGGGTCCAGTTCTTCAGGGTAGGCAACCAAGATATCTCGCTGCGTCACATATACGGTCAGCGGTTCGGGTAACGATGTCACTTCTCTTCCCCTCATCCCCCTTTGGCTTGAAAATGATAAAAGAGAAAATATTAAGTACAAAACGAAAGAAACGAACGAATGTTATATCTTACTGTCATGAAATCAGGTTGGTACCGAGCAAGTTTCGAATTGGCTGTCGCTAGAATTTACATTTATTTACTGCTCTCAGTCTGACCTCTAGCTCAGCTGGTAGAGCATCGGTAGTACAATTCCGAAGGTCGTGGGTTCGATTCCCAGCGAGGTCGGAAATTAATTTTTCCAAATTTAATTCCAAGGGCTTTCGCCCGGAATAACCTCGTTCCCAAGCACTATAACTTATCATATTTCTACATCTTCATGTATTTCATAAGTGCTATGCGGTCCACATATTCTCATCAGAAACAGGAAAGAGTATCTTAATGTGTACAAGTACTGTATAACATCAAAGTTTAAAATATATATCACGGCAATATTGGGTTACCTGTGGTGTGCGTTTTCCTGACGACGGTATGTGTTGGCTCAAACCAGTCATGCCTGCCGATACACGTAAAGGCATGATAAGAACAGCCATAACAACACTTGCTACTAGAAGTAATTTGACGTTCATCTTCTCGCCGCGATGATGGGTGCTATCGGATAACAGTGGTATAGTCGAATGGACTGCGTCTTTACGGTCTTTATATAGGTTAGGCCATTATTACACGTGGTCCCTATATACATTTCGGCCTCATTTGTGTGCCGGGTAGTCTTTGTCAGTTCCTTATGCAACTTTTTTTCGTCCTTTTCTGGTTGAATCTTGAATTTTTTCTGGTTTTGAGATGTTAGATAGGAGGTCGCGGTACTTAATATTTTAAAAGAAGCCGAAAGAATGCCAAAAACAAGAAACGACTTGAATCTCAGCTTGAATCAAGAATATTTTCGGGTAGTTTTCACTTAACACGAGGAAATGTCAGGCCAATATAGTCGTCATATATTACAGCCTGCTTGGACAGCTAATCAGAACGCACCTGAGCTGATTCTTACAGGATATTGGAATAAAATTTTTTTACATACTTATTAATGATGCCATGAAAAAAAGAAAAATACAATATCGAAAAAAATGAATACCACACAAACTAAAGTGCTTGTAACCCCTAAGTCAATATTTTCGGAATAATTATTCTACATGGAGTGAATCAATATAGAATGGAAAACTTGAATGAGAGAATGAATACAAATCGGATTTTAATCAGCACACTGATAATCGATAACCGCGCGGTCGGACGTCATGCATTTTCTCATATGAACCTGACGACTTAATTCAAGGTCAAAATGACTGGATTTCTTTTTTCTTAATTTCACACATAGAGAGCGCGATAATCAAATGATTACTGTAACATCCAAATAGCGTCATAACAACATGAAAATTTGAACTTAGCTCGAAACATTGCCTATTTTGCTACAATTTAGCGGTAAAATTTGAGCGTCTGGGACGGAGTTTCAAATTATTAAGGGTAATTAATAAATGAATAATAATAATAAAAATATTCAGTAATGGCTTTTATTTAAACACGATAATAAATTACAGCGTTGCTGATGTGGTCGTGTACAATAATAATGTCACACAATATTTTGGTATGGCGGGGTGGGCGACATATAACTGCTCTTCCACTTCAAAGTTTTCCAAGGCCGAAATCTATAATCATTGTTTACGCTTTGCTGATTAATTTTACTTCAAATAAGATAAGATAACTACAGAATCCAACGCAATATCAGGTTTAGCGAAATTTACTTGGATGTCTTTTATTCAAAACCAAACTTCATGAAGGTCTAACCATTAATCGTAGTTGTTATTATAAAGGTAGCATCTTCTCCTTTGTTATTTTAAGACCCTGAGAGTTGGTCCGGCCTGGAATTAACCACGACCTCCCGCACGAATGCTCAACCAACTGAGCCAACCGGGTGACGGTTGGAAAATGATACAACTTAAAGCATTCTCGAGAAAATTGCTCTGGATCAGAGTTGCATGCGAAAGCATTACGTCCAAGGTATAAAGGTCTATTATACTGATAGTAGAAATAATACAATTTTATTGTTCTACACAGTTTTTTTCATTCTTTTGACACGCAGAGTCGAAATGCTGATGGCTGAATGCGTTTATCTCTCCCATAGCCCCTTCCCGCCCTCCATTTTCCTTTAGAGCATTCTTTTCGCAAGGGAATGACACGTCGGTCTGTAATGGGCAAATAGCCAGATAGGGGGTTAGCTGCTAGGCTGGAGAAGAAACTCCAGTAGATACTTGATTGTGCATGAACTAGGTATAGTCAGCAATAGACATAAAGCTCCATTATAATGCATATATTCAGTTTAATAAATTATATTATTTTCTATTCATATAATTTATTCAGTTCATTTCTAGGCCTGTGACATTTCCATTTCTTCAGGGTAGGCAACCAAGATCTCTCGCTGCGTCACATATACGGTCAGCGGTTCGGGTAACGATGTCACTTCTCTTCACATCATCCCTCATTGGCTTGAAAATGATAAAAGAGAAAATATTAAGTATGAAATGAACGAAACGAACTAATGTTACACCTTACTGTCATGAAATATGAAATCTTTTTAAAAACGATAGGTTATATATTTGATTATAATATCATGCTTTTCATGGTAATATTATCTTGTATTTGTATTTTCAGAGAAGTGGTGATCATTCGCTCGTTCACAAGGGTAAAGGCTAATCTATGGTGTATAAGGTTCGTACAGAGCAAGTTGTGAATTGACTGTCAGTATAATTTTATTTGATTTATCAACTGCATACCCTGAAGAAAATTCTGCGTTGAGTTGATCAAAGTCAGTGCGACGCTAGTCAAACCCTAAAACAAGCCTCTGGTTTTATCTAAGTCAGGCCTAGGGCCGGCTAACTCACAGAACGAATCCTAAACACCCCTCTGGTTGTTTCAGGGTACATTGATATAACTATACCAGCTGATCGCGGCGCGCAAAGCATGGGTGGACAAAAATTAAGCATTTTTGGAGCTTGAAAGAACGAAGGAAACATGCATGGCGGTAAAATGAAATTGTTTTTATTCTCCCTTCCATATTTCTGCTTCTTGTAGGCACTTATATTTTTGTCAAAATAAAACAGAAAAATACGCAAAAATTTGGGGTACAGTGGCCTGGGAATGAGGGCTGTGATTGGCTTAAACAAATTTAACCGCTCAGCTGGTAAGGTTTGAGCTGTGACGTGCCACTGTTCTGCTAGCACTAAATATTTAAATAAAGTAACCCAGCATAAACGCTAATTCACACATCAGAAACATAAAAGAGTATTCTTATGTGTACAAACTAGTACTGTATCGCAAAAAAATAAATATATTAAATATATATCTAACATAAATATGTATCAAAATTGTATATCACGGCAATGTTGGGTTACCTGTGGTGTGCGTTTTCCTGACGGTATGTGTTGGCTCAAACCAGTCATGCCTGCCGATACACGTAAAGGCATGATAAGAACAGCCATAACAACACTTGCTACTAGAAGTAATTTGACGTTCATCTTCTCGCCGCGATGATGGGTGCTATCGGATAACGATCTAACTGCTTTGGTAGATATAGAATGGACTGCGTCTTTACGGTCTTATGGCTAATACATCACTACACATAGCCCTTTTATACACTTTTGCTTAGTAATTTGTAAGAAAAAAAACTTTGACGGCACCTCAGCAAGCCTGACTTGAGACCATATTATAAAATGATCCGAGCGTCGCCGGTGCCTTTACCTGTCGTATCAAAGGTGATTATTTCTCGACATTTTTACAGAAGGTTTGACAGTGTCAGCAGACTTCTGTCAGGTCCGAAATTAAAAACAAACTAATTTAGTTTTTTTTTTTTTAAACAACGATGCAAATATTGATAGCTTTTTTTATTTCTTAGTATTATTAAAACTTAACATTAAAACCAGTATTATAATTGCATTATAAATATAAAGAAAATATTCAATTGTGTTGCGGAGGCTTTAATCTGCCAAAAAGGGGGTTATTGATTAACCTGACAGTAATTCTCACAGCAACGCAATTGTTTTGAAAGACAGCTCGACCAAATATGAAGTATTTTTCGACTGCACGTTACGTTATCGCGGCCATGTTGGTACCATTTAACTAAGTATTTCTCATTAGTATCCATTGTTAACGGTACCACAATGGCCGCCATGTTTTTGTCTTTTAACTTTCTTGGGAATGCTTGAAACCTATCAATTATAATGTTTACGGTCCAGATAATGATCGCTATTTCCGGCTCCTTGGAATTAAAATTTAAACCTTATCATTATTAACTGGAATGATGAAAAGGTAAATTATACACCGTGAAAAGATGAAAAAACTTACTGACGTTTCGGACGCTAGTCCTTCGTCGGAGTAAAAGAGAAAGAAGTGGTAGAAAGGAGTGTATATATGATAGAATAAGACAAAAGAAACCAATGAGAGCAAGGTAGGCAAGGAAACAAAAACAAACAATCAAAAGACAAAAGAAAGGGTTAGTTGAAAATAAAGCGTTCATTAATCCCGTTGGGACTAAGAGTGCCCAATAGGTGAATAAGCCGCATTTCTTTGGTCTTGCGACAATCATTGTTGCCGTTAAGCAAAGAAAGACCGAAAACAATGAAGTCAGAAAGAGAATGGTTAGCTAGATTAAAATGGCGGGAAACTGGTTTGGTGGGATCGTTATTGCGAATATCATAAAGATGATTGCAAATGCGATCACCAAGACGGCGGCCAGTCTCGCCCACATACAAAAGATTACAGCGGGTACATTTAATACAATATACAACATTAGAAGTGGTACAAACAAAATGGTCAGTGATTTTAACAGTTGATTTAGGACCGACAACAGAAGTGTGAGAGACTATGTGAGGACAAGTATAACAACGTTTACGAGAACAGCGAAAAGTACCAGGTTCTTTGTTAGAGGGAAGAACTCCCTTGACCAAGAAAGAACGGAGATTACGATCACGTTTATAGGAAAAGAGAGGGCGGTTGTTGAAAATAGCAGAAGTGCGAGTATCAGAGTCAAGCAGAGAAAAGTTGCGGTTAACAATGGGTTTAATGGAAATGTTAATAGGATGATACGTAAGAGTGAAAGGAATGCGGTCATTAGAGGGACGAGTGTGAGGAGTGAGAGCGGTGGTACGATCAATAGTAGAAACTTTACGAATGGCGCGATCAATAACATGAGCAGGATAATTACGCTTAAGGAAGAAGGAACGCATCTCAGAACATTTAACAGAAAAATCAAGATCATCACTACACAAACGACGAAGACGAAGAAATTGCGAGAACGGAATAGCGTTAAGAGTGTGCTTAGGATGAGAAGACGAGTAGAGTAAATAAGAATGAGAGTCAGTAGGTTTGTAATGGACACTAGTGCTAAGACGGTCGTCATTAACACTAAGCAAGATGTCAAGGAAAGTGACTGATGTTTCACTAACCTCCCACGTAAAGTCTAAGGCAGGGTGAAAAGAGTTAACAAAAGAGATGAAAGAATCTAAGTCATTACGCGAACAAGAAGTAGCACCAATACAATCATCAATATACCGTCCAAAAAACTCAGGTTTAGGTCCAGTATATTGTTGAAAAACAAGGTTTTCGATATAACCAACAAACAAATTGGCATAACTAGGGCCCATCTTAGTACCCATAGCAACACCGTTTATCTGCCGATAATACCGATCACCGAAAGAAAAACAATTAAGAGTAAGAACAAGTTCAGCTAAGCGTAACAAAGTGGGAGTGCTGGGCTCGAGGACAGGACGAAGATCGAAAAAATGCTGAAGAGCACGAAGGCCCTCATCATTAGGAATAACAGTATACAAAGATTTGACATCCATAGTAAACAAAAGCTTAGAAGAGTTATCAGGAAAGCGAAAATCGTTAAAAATACTAAGAGCGTGATTAGTATCCTTAATATAAGTAGGTAAAGACTGAACAATAGGCAGCATGAGAGAATCTAGATAGCTAGAGATGAGTTCGGTAGGACAACTACAAGCAGAAACAATAGGACGGCCAGGGTTGTTAGCTTTGTGAATCTTAGGAAGAAAATAGACGTGAGAAGTACGAGGAGTAATAACAAAAAGGTTTTTAGCAGTGGAGGGTAAAGAGCCATCAGAAATGAAAGAGTTAACAGTGTCTTTAACTAATTTTTGATTGTCAGGGGTAAGATCCTTATCCACTTCACAATAAAAATTAGTATCGGAGAGTTGACGTATAGCTTCCTGTTTATACAGGTCAGAACGCCAGACAACAACTGCACCGCCTTTGTCAGCGGGCTTAATAACAATGTCAGAACGATTGCGTAATTGACGTAAAGCCAACCACTCGTCCTTAGAAAGATTAGAATAACTGAGTTTACGGTTAAGATTGAGATTAGAAATATCACGGCGACACTTATTGACAAAAAGATCAAGAGAAGAAAATTGTCCCTCGGGAGGGACCCAGTTAGACTTACGAGGACAAAGGCGCTCAAAGACATCACGTTCACAGTTAGAGTTAGAAGAGTCGGAGAAAAAAGCTTTAAGGCGAGTACGGCGAAAAAAAAGATTCAGAGTCTTTCTTGACCTGAAATTCATCAGATTTCTTAGCAAGAGGAACGAAGTTCAAACCCTTGCTAAGAACTGAAATTTCAGAATCAGAAAGAGGTAAATTTTCGGGAATGGTGACAACGGAATGACTGAAGACATTGTGATTGCTATGTTCAACATGTGTAAAAGGATCAAAACCAACAAGAGACACAAACTTATTACGCTTAGTAACAAACAAAGACTGGTACAAACGGCGGTTAAGAGTAAGAATGTGATTACGAATGGAGGAAACTAACACTGCCGGACAGACATTAGACAAGTCTCTGAGGCAAGCAGCAGTATCAAGAGTGAGGGCATCACGTTTACAGCACATACTACGAATAGTGGAACGCATGACAGAGCGAGAGAAAGTGGAACAAGCAGAAGAAACATCGGAAAAATACTGAGTAGAGTTGACACCAAAATTAGAAGCATGAAACTTAACACGAAAACCAACAGGAATGACTTTAGCATGAAGACAACGACCAATGAAATAGATATGACTAACAAAGCGTGTTTTAGCGAGAGTAAGGTTAAAGAGTTTGAGAGCGAGATTAGAGCTAATGTTAGGAAAAGGAAATAAAAAACTTACCATTTCCTTGCGGAGTTCCTTGATGATGTTCGGCATCTGAAATAGAATAAAAATGGTCGCAGTATATAGTAATAAAAAGATATAACTAGCTAAAAACTAGTGTGAGCTGCGTCGGTGTTTCTAATGAAACAGTAATGATGAAAAGGTAAATTATACACCGTGAAAAGATGAAAAAACTTACTGACGTTTCGGACGCTAGTCCTTCGTCGGAGTAAAAGAGAAAGAAGTGGTAGAAAGGAGTGTATATATGATAGAATAAGACAAAAGAAACCAATGAGAGCAAGGTAGGCAAGGAAACAAAAACAAACAATCAAAAGACAAAAGAAAGGGTTAGTTGAAAATAAAGCGTTCATTAATCCCGTTGGGACTAAGAGTGCCCAATAGGTGAATAAGCCGCATTTCTTTGGTCTTGCGACAATCATTGTTGCCGTTAAGCAAAGAAAGACCGAAAACAATGAAGTCAGAAAGAGAATGGTTAGCTAGATTAAAATGGCGGGAAACTGGTTTGGTGGGATCGTTATTGCGAATATCATAAAGATGATTGCAAATGCGATCACCAAGACACTCTTAGCACTCTGGGCACTCTTAGTCCCAACGGGATTAATGAACGCTTTATTTTCAACTAACCCTTTCTTTTGTCTTTTGATTGTTTGTTTTTGTTTCCTTGCCTACCTTGCTCTCATTGGTTTCTTTTGTCTTATTCTATCATATATACACTCCTTTCTACCACTTCTTTCTCTTTTACTCCGACGAAGGACTAGCGTCCGAAACGTCAGTAAGTTTTTTCATCTTTTCACGGTGTATAATTTACCTTTTCATCATTACTGTTTCATTAGAAACACCGACGCAGCTCACACTAGTTTTTAGCTAGTTATATCTTTTTATTACTATATACTGCGACCATTTTTATTCTATTTCAGATGCCGAACATCATCAAGGAACTCCGCAAGGAAATGGTAAGTTTTTTATTTCCTTTTCCTAACATTAGCTCTAATCTCGCTCTCAAACTCTTTAACCTTACTCTCGCTAAAACACGCTTTGTTAGTCATATCTATTTCATTGGTCGTTGTCTTCATGCTAAAGTCATTCCTGTTGGTTTTCGTGTTAAGTTTCATGCTTCTAATTTTGGTGTCAACTCTACTCAGTATTTTTCCGATGTTTCTTCTGCTTGTTCCACTTTCTCTCGCTCTGTCATGCGTTCCACTATTCGTAGTATGTGCTGTAAACGTGATGCCCTCACTCTTGATACTGCTGCTTGCCTCAGAGACTTGTCTAATGTCTGTCCGGCAGTGTTAGTTTCCTCCATTCGTAATCACATTCTTACTCTTAACCGCCGTTTGTACCAGTCTTTGTTTGTTACTAAGCGTAATAAGTTTGTGTCTCTTGTTGGTTTTGATCCTTTTACACATGTTGAACATAGCAATCACAATGTCTTCAGTCATTCCGTTGTCACCATTCCCGAAAATTTACCTCTTTCTGATTCTGAAATTTCAGTTCTTAGCAAGGGTTTGAACTTCGTTCCTCTTGCTAAGAAATCTGATGAATTTCAGGTCAAGAAAGACTCTGAATCTTTTTTTCGCCGTACTCGCCTTAAAGCTTTTTTCTCCGACTCTTCTAACTCTAACTGTGAACGTGATGTCTTTGAGCGCCTTTGTCCTCGTAAGTCTAACTGGGTCCCTCCCGAGGGACAATTTTCTTCTCTTGATCTTTTTGTCAATAAGTGTCGCCGTGATATTTCTAATCTCAATCTTAACCGTAAACTCAGTTATTCTAATCTTTCTAAGGACGAGTGGTTGGCTTTACGTCAATTACGCAATCGTTCTGACATTGTTATTAAGCCCGCTGACAAAGGCGGTGCAGTTGTTGTCTGGCGTTCTGACCTGTATAAACAGGAAGCTATACGTCAACTCTCCGATACTAATTTTTATTGTGAAGTGGATAAGGATCTTACCCCTGACAATCAAAAATTAGTTAAAGACACTGTTAACTCTTTCATTTCTGATGGCTCTTTACCCTCCACTGCTAAAAACCTTTTTGTTATTACTCCTCGTACTTCTCACGTCTATTTTCTTCCTAAGATTCACAAAGCTAACAACCCTGGCCGTCCTATTGTTTCTGCTTGTAGTTGTCCTACCGAACTCATCTCTAGCTATCTAGATTCTCTCATGCTGCCTATTGTTCAGTCTTTACCTACTTATATTAAGGATACTAATCACGCTCTTAGTATTTTTAACGATTTTCGCTTTCCTGATAACTCTTCTAAGCTTTTGTTTACTATGGATGTCAAATCTTTGTATACTGTTATTCCTAATGATGAGGGCCTTCGTGCTCTTCAGCATTTTTTCGATCTTCGTCCTGTCCTCGAGCCCAGCACTCCCACTTTGTTACGCTTAGCTGAACTTGTTCTTACTCTTAATTGTTTTTCTTTCGGTGATCGGTATTATCGGCAGATAAACGGTGTTGCTATGGGTACTAAGATGGGCCCTAGTTATGCCAATTTGTTTGTTGGTTATATCGAAAACCTTGTTTTTCAACAATATACTGGACCTAAACCTGAGTTTTTTGGACGGTATATTGATGATTGTATTGGTGCTACTTCTTGTTCGCGTAATGACTTAGATTCTTTCATCTCTTTTGTTAACTCTTTTCACCCTGCCTTAGACTTTACGTGGGAGGTTAGTGAAACATCAGTCACTTTCCTTGACATCTTGCTTAGTGTTAATGACGACCGTCTTAGCACTAGTGTCCATTACAAACCTACTGACTCTCATTCTTATTTACTCTACTCGTCTTCTCATCCTAAGCACACTCTTAACGCTATTCCGTTCTCGCAATTTCTTCGTCTTCGTCGTTTGTGTAGTGATGATCTTGATTTTTCTGTTAAATGTTCTGAGATGCGTTCCTTCTTCCTTAAGCGTAATTATCCTGCTCATGTTATTGATCGCGCCATTCGTAAAGTTTCTACTATTGATCGTACCACCGCTCTCACTCCTCACACTCGTCCCTCTAATGACCGCATTCCTTTCACTCTTACGTATCATCCTATTAACATTTCCATTAAACCCATTGTTAACCGCAACTTTTCTCTGCTTGACTCTGATACTCGCACTTCTGCTATTTTCAACAACCGCCCTCTCTTTTCCTATAAACGTGATCGTAATCTCCGTTCTTTCTTGGTCAAGGGAGTTCTTCCCTCTAACAAAGAACCTGGTACTTTTCGCTGTTCTCGTAAACGTTGTTATACTTGTCCTCACATAGTCTCTCACACTTCTGTTGTCGGTCCTAAATCAACTGTTAAAATCACTGACCATTTTGTTTGTACCACTTCTAATGTTGTATATTGTATTAAATGTACCCGCTGTAATCTTTTGTATGTGGGCGAGACTGGCCGCCGTCTTGGTGATCGCATTTGCAATCATCTTTATGATATTCGCAATAACGATCCCACCAAACCAGTTTCCCGCCATTTTAATCTAGCTAACCATTCTCTTTCTGACTTCATTGTTTTCGGTCTTTCTTTGCTTAACGGCAACAATGATTGTCGCAAGACCAAAGAAATGCGGCTTATTCACCTATTGGGCACTCTTAGTCCCAACGGGATTAATGAACGCTTTATTTTCAACTAACCCTTTCTTTTGTCTTTTGATTGTTTGTTTTTGTTTCCTTGCCTACCTTGCTCTCATTGGTTTCTTTTGTCTTATTCTATCATATATACACTCCTTTCTACCACTTCTTTCTCTTTTACTCCGACGAAGGACTAGCGTCCGAAACGTCAGTAAGTTTTTTCATCTTTTCACGGTGTATAATTTACCTTTTCATCATTACTGTTTCATTAGAAACACCGACGCAGCTCACACTAGTTTTTAGCTAGTTATATCTCATTATTAACTGGTATTTTTATTCAAACATTACGTGGTATCAGTTTATAAGAAGTTAATTTAAGTTTCAATTAAAGTAAATCATTATGACAAGCAATATTAAAGTTATGAAATTTAACCTGCAACATACCGTTTATCATGTGGAGTGAAGTCATTAAACCCGTGAAATAGATATTAGACTAATACACGTTTAAGTAGACCCTAATTCCATTGTCTTCTTTGGTGTATATTTGACTATTACACGTTAACTAGTATTTTTTATTTCAAGGGTTATATGCCTTCACTCTAATATTGGACTTCATTATGAGTTTATTTTTCTTTCTTTCTTACGGGAGGATGGGAGGTGAGAGAGGGAGGGAGGGATGGACGAGGGAGGGCGGAGGGAGAGGAGGGGTACGGAAGGGGCGGGAGGGGAGGGAGAGGGGGGGGGAGAGGAGGGGGGTGCGGGAGGAGGAGACGGGGAGTGAGGGCGGTCGGGAGGGAGATGGTGAGAGTTCTTAGTATTTGTTTTTCTTTCTTTGTTTCGTTCTTTATGTTTCTGTGTTTCTTTCTTCCTTTCTTTCTTTCTTTCTTTCTTTTTCCTTCCGCTAACTTAACCCTGGGATTGAATGGAAATGGAATCACAAGAATCTCGTTAGCGACGAGAAAAAAATTAAAAAATTAAAAAATAAAAATAAAAAGTACTCAAGGGTATACGTCATGCCCAAGTAAAAGGTTAGGATTGTTAAAATCGAAACCTTCGACATGCAAATTCTATCTATACAATATGACCAAAGCAGTCAGGCCCGGCGAACTCGCTCAAAAGTAGCTAGACTCGCATGTTTGGTTTTGTGGAGCCAAAGAAGAAAGAAAAAAAAAAAAAAGGAAAAGAAACGGAAGAAAAAACCCTAATAATAGGGAAAGACCGCTAGAAAGCTCTACTCACAGTTGATGGCGAGTCCAGGAATCGAAATCTAGACCTCAGAGATGAAAGGTTAGAGGCTACACTACCGCGCCACCCTTCAATTCTATGACTATTAGATGAGCTACTCGTTGATGAACGAACGCCAAGCTTTGACTCATAAGTTGACTCCGTTTGTACTCTAGTTTACACGAACTAGGGGTCAAAGGCTGAAAAAAATACAACTCTAAATCGACTGGAATTTCAATTAAGTGGGGGTACAGGCTAAGATATACACTTATTTCAATAAAAGTAGTCACCAGAAAAGCTACAAGCTGAGACCGACAAGGATTATGGGTAGATACATTTTACATGTTCTAACCGCTTGATATGATATCTGTTGATGGACTTGAGATCTTCTACCAGTTACAAGTTCATCTCCTCTGAGCATCCTCAGCTGCTGCAGTTTGTGTCAAAAGCTTTACTTGTTGGATATGAAATATTTCCTATGATTGTCAGCGATCACAGCTTTCAAGGTTTTCGGTGACTAACTTCATTGAAATAAGTATATAAAAAAAGTCGAGATAACTTGAAAAGGTACATAGTAGCAAAATACCTAGCACTTTTTATACTCCCAAAGTCATTAAGCGCGCGTTAGAAAGTGACGAATACTTATTTCCCTTGACTGTAGGAGGATATATTGTATCGTTATCACTGTTATACTAGGAAATACGCCACTCGTACGGGTATTTTTCATACGACCTACATTGTTGATTCAATTATTGGGTCAGCTCGATCTAACGTGTTTGGATCCAGTGCAAATAATTTTTGGAGCTTAATGCAAAAAACCCCAGTTAAACTTGATAAAAATG